>NC_052349.1:72226409-72444309 GCF_009727055.1 Benincasa hispida
TTCTTTTTGTATTAAAAGATTATAAACAAAAAATGCAGAGAAAATTCAGATTACAAAAAGTATCGTACTAGCAAAATCTAATGCGCAAAGAAAACTCTAATACTAAACTTTTTCAAAAGAACCCTAAATCCCAAAGTGTCAATACTGACCAAATCTAATATTATCTAAAATGCAATTAAAAAAAACACTCAAATACCTACTATTGCATTAAAAAAAAAAATCACTCTAATACTAAAAACTTTTTTTTTAGAAAAGCTTAAACATCAAAAACTATATTAACAAAATCTAATATTATTTAAAATAAAAAATAATAATAACATGATAGATCTAGCATAATATAAATAAAAACATAAAATTAGAGAAAGAAAACAAACTCTTAACATCAATATATAAATAGTCTTGAATTCAACGATCATTTTATATAATAACATTAAAAAGGTACATAATATAAATATAAGAAAATGTTAAAAGAAACTAGTAGTAAATAAAAAGTAAACTCACAAATTCAACAAAGATCCTACTTTTTTTTTCTCAAAGTGACAAGGGTCCCTCTTTTTTTCTTATTTGTTATTCAAACAACAACAAAAACTATGAAAAAGTAGCATAATATGAGAATATGGACCTATAACTTTTTTTTAAAAAAAAAAAAAAAATAGTTAAGTGAAAATGTACCTCTTTTTGGTTCTTTGCTTTCCAAACAACAACAAAAACTATTAAAAAAATAATATGAGAATAGGGATAAAATTTATAATTATTTTAGAAAAATAGGAATATAGCAGAGTAAATACAAACCTCACAACTTGAGCAACTCAATTAAGAGAGAAGATTTGTGGGGTGGAGAGGTAGGTTATTTCGGAGTAGAGAAAAAATGGGAAGAGAAGACGATGAGGAGTAAAGAAAAAATTGAAAGAGAAGTTCAACAGAAGACAGTATTGAAAGCGAGTGTTGAAAGCAAGTAGGAACAGGGGATAAAAAGGAGGTGGTCAAGAGTTCAAAACGTGACCTCCTATTGTTGGATGTGACAAGACCCTGGGCAACAGTGCAAGTGGCATATGGTAGTGCTTCGATCCGTGTGTAATCGACTTCGATTAGTTTAGTCAAACAAACAGTTGGTTTGGCAAAGGTGCCAGAAGGTTAAGGGTTGAAGCCTCAACCTACATTGGTCGAGTTTTCAACTCTTAACCTATTTTTGTTAATAAATATATCATTTTTTTTCTATTAATTCATCGAGTCTTCAACCCTCTGCTGAACTATCACATTTTCTTAAATATTTCAGAATTACTATATTTTGCTAGTAATTTTCTCAAACTACAATTTTAAAATAAAACGTCCCCTGCAGACAATTCAACCCCACACATTTTGACAAACACAAATTTATATTAAAAATCCAATTTAAAAAAATAATAATAATAAATAAATCTGCTACAGACACATAAAAATACATCTAATTCAACCCCTCAAATTTTCTGTAGGGCTGACCTTTAAAATCAATAATTTTAAGTACATATTTGTTTTTTTTGGGAAAAAAACATCCATTAAAATTAATATGCATAAAAATACAACTAATTCAACATCAGGGCTGACCTTAATAGTTTCAAACAATTTACAAGAAAAAGAAAAAGAAAAGATCTTAACAAAACATTTAAAATTAACTACGTATGATGAGAATGACAAAGGGGTTGGAGCAAAAGTTTGATTATATTAATTAAATATCGTTAAAGGTCGTTAATTCAGGTATTAGGATTTGAAGAAGGGGGTTTATTTTATTTTATATTTTTTGTGGCAGCCACAACAGTTCGAAAATCAAAATTCAAAGGCCATGGCTGAAATCCAGCAAAAGTAATGGCGGCTAGCTTCACCCTTTTGCTTCCTTTGCGTAATTATATATTTATCGACTCTAATCTGCAAGTGGGTATTTGTTTATTTCAGTCAATCGCCATCTTCGATACTTCCTATTCATCGCCCCTTTAGGAGGAAGATGATGAACTGAACTGTTCAATTTGACCCTTTTGATTTTTCTTCTCTTTTTACAAATTGGGTGGTCGTAACGAATGGAGATTTGTCTTCCTTTGCGTTGGGGTTGGGGATTTCTTTTGTCTTTGATCAACATCGATTCTTTCCTCCATTAATGGTTTTTGACCTCGAAACTGACACTCTTAAAACTTTATCAGTTCTCCAGTTTCGTTTTTCGCATTTTGGGAGCTCTTTTTTTTGTGGGGTTTGGGCTTACTTCGTCACATGGATAGGGATTCTTTTGATTTTAATATGCTTTATGTTTAAAGGTTTGAATCTTTTTTATTTCTTTTGTTGGTGGATTTTGGAAAATTCGTGGTATCAGAAACTTTCTGGTGGGGGAAAATTTGGGGGTTTGTTGTAATAGTGGGTGGGTGAGCTTTTTGGTTTGAATTCACGGGAGTAATGGTTTTTCACGAGAAAGTGTGTTGAAGGCAAGAGGGTAAAGCTTAAATTTCTCAACTGCTTTTGAGAGATTGCAAATTTTTTGTTCATCCTCTAAGTTTTTCGATTAGATTGCTGTTCTTCAGCATTTGGGAGATTGTTCAAACTTCTTCTTCTAGAGAAGGGAAGGGAAGAAAACAGAGAAAGAGAGAGAGAGAGAGAGAGATTTCTATTTGTTTTTCCTTTATTAATTTCCTCGTTGTGTTTTTTAAATGGATCATTCTGGGGAAGCCAGTAACCAGAAACCAGCAGTTGAAGTTGCCAAAGACAAAAATGGTGTGGAACAAGTGCTGCTTCGGACTTCTCGAGGGGCTTCAGCAAGGGTATACCACATCCCTTCTCTCCATTTATACATTATAACATGGGATTCTATGTTAAGTTATCAATTTAGTATTGCATTTGACCATTTAGTCTATTTAGTCCTTAAAGTTTAGGAAGTTTTGATTATGTCACTGAACTTTGATTATGTTTCATTTAAGCAATATCGTTAAGATTGTTGATGAAACACAATTTTGGCATGACCGTTGACTAAATTATGACTGAGTTGCTGTGATGTTTGTGGTATATAGTTAAACAAATCGATAGGCATGTAGTGTTGATTTTGATTCAATGTATATGATTGGCATATTATTTACATGGCCTTTCTCATATTTGTTTGTAGTATTGGGAATCTGAAAGACATACTTTTTCCCTTTTTATCAAGGCAAAATCTTATCCTTTGAAACCTTCACATTAGATCATCAAGGGTAATGGAGGACTTCCTATGAAATCAATCAGATAATAAACATTTTGAAATTAGTCCGATAATAAACATAAAGGTCCTATTTGATAACCATTTGATTTTTTATTTTTGATTTTTGAAAATAAACTTATAAACACTACTTCTACCTATTGATTTCTTTGTTCGTGACCTACCTTTTAAGAGTGTTTCAGAAAATAAAGTCAAGTTTTGAAAACTAAAAAAAATAGTTTTAAAAAACTTTGTTATTGTTTATGGAATTTGGCTAAGAATAATGTTTAGTTAGGTAGGATGAAACTATGGTAAAGAAGTGGTCAAAAAACAAGCCTAATTTTCAAAAACCAAAAACCAAAAATCAAATAGTTATCAAATGAGATGAGAATTTTTTAAGCTTGTATGGTAATGTTTTTGTTTCTTGTTATCTAAAATTGTACCCTCTCATATACTCTGAAGAGTTGAAAGAACCTTTTTAAAATCATACCCAAATTTCACAAAGAGGTAGTTTTTAGAATTTTGATTTCGGTTTGAAACTTGGCTAATATCTTCTGAAATCTGAAAAATTAAATAAAGGAAACATAGGTACTACTGTAAATTTCATAAGCTTCTTCTTTCTTTCTTTCTTTGTCTTTTTTTTTTTTAATTTAAAAAAAAGCCCAGAAAATAAACAACAACATCGCTATCTCACAAAATTTTAAATGTAATAATAGTTTTTGTTCTTGATGTTTTCCTTTTTGTTGTATCAATAATCCAGGTTAGCTTGCATGGAGGCCAAGTTCTGTCTTGGAAAACTGAAAAAGGTGAAGAATTATTATTTACGAGTACTAAGGTAATCTCATCTTCTAGTTATTCAATTAGCCAAAGCCAAAGCAGAAACAAAAGCCTTTAAAATGCTACTCTTTGTAGAATACTCTCTTCATGCAATCCAGAGTTTGAATTGTACTGGTAGGCATAACAGTTGTGAAACATGAGATAGCATAGCATAAGTTGTATGTTCTTCTCCATCTCTTTTCTCAGTGTCGATTGTTTATCTGCTCTGGTTAGATTTGATGGCTTGGATTAACCCTTTTGGACTTTTTCTAATTAGTCTGGTCCAGTCTCAATTCTCACAATTGTAAATACATCCATTAGGCAAAAAAAAGAAAAGAAAAGAAAACTCAGCATTTCCCTTCTTCTCCACTGTAGGCAATTTTTAAGCCACCAAAAGCTGTGAGAGGAGGAATTCCAATTTGTTTTCCGCAGGTGCGTAGAGCTTATTTATGAAAATAATTTTCTCCCATCATTTGTTTCATGACCTAATGTAAACTAGTTTTGGAGATTTGTTTTTGGGGCTGTTTGCGGCATTTATATATTGATTTGTTTCATTATGTATCTAGTTTGGGGCTCGTGGAAACCTTGAGGAGCACGGGTTTGCTCGTAACAAGATTTGGAAAATCGATGATAATCCTCCTCCTCTTAATCGGGGTGAAATCAAGGACAAATCCTGCATTGATTTGCTTCTTAAACCTTCTGAAGATGATCTGAAAATATGGCCACATAGGTTAGGAATGAATTGATTGTCTCCTTCATCTTCTAATAGAAATGAAGGAAGCACAATATTATTATTCAAACTCAGAAACGTTCTGTTTTTACATATTAGTCCTAGAAAGATAGTCAATTCTGATTCTCAAAAATCTGTCCAGCTGTTGGTACAGATTGTGAAGGTCAAAAGCTACAATGTCTTCTTAGTTTAGCTGATAACGACCCTTTTTTTTCCCCTTCCTCCCAACAGTTTTGAATTCAGACTGAAGATCTGTTTGGCAGCTGATGGGAATCTCACATTAATATCACGAATTCGGAATATCAATTGCAAGCCTTTCAGTTTCTCAATTGCATTCCACACATATTTCTCCATTTCTGATATCAGGTATATATGACTTGCTCATAAAAGGAGGAACATCAAGGAATATACATACGATACAGTTGTTCCTCACTGTTTCTCTTCATGTTTCATTATCAAAGTGCATACTTCCTTTGATGGTTTCTGCATTGTTCCTTTGTCTTCTGCCATTTGGCTATCTACCGTACTTACAGTGAGGTGAGAGTTGAGGGGCTTGAGGTTCTTGACTATCTCGACAACTTACACGACAAACAACGTTTCACTGAGCAAGGAGATGCCTTAACATTTGAATCCGAGGTAAAAGCTTACTACCAAAATTGTACTGAAGTTCCATTCATATAAACTCAAAGTTGATATCGGTAGTGTCACTGTCAAAGTAGGGGTAGATTCAAAAGTCTAGTCCTTCATTAACTATTCTTTTGCTTGGCAGATTGATCGAGTTTATCTTAGTTCTTCAGATCTCATCGCGGTGCTTGATCATGAACGAAAGCGCACATTTGTTGTGAGAAGGGAAGGACTTCCAGATGTTGGTAATAATATCAATCCCCTTTAAATTTAAGAATCCATATGTAGCTTAAAGAACTCAATGTACACCATAAATAATACCGCATCTTCATTCGTAAAGCAATTGAGAACCTAGGTAATAGTAGTGAATTCTGTTAATTGAACTGTACCAGATAATGGTTTATTGTTAGTGTGAAGATGAAGGTTCAAGTAATTGTCTCTAACTGGACTAGATCGTAGTAAACTGGAATTCAATTCGCTTCCATATGTTGAAGATAGCAAAGCAGCATTGGTAATAACGAAATGCTTGTTTGAATTCTGATGCAGTGGTGTGGAATCCATGGGAGAAGAAAGCGAAATCGATTGTCGATCTCGGGGATGAAGATTACAAACAGATGCTTTGTGTTGATGGAGCTGCAATTGAGAAACCTATTACCTTGAAGCCAGGTGAGGAATGGACTGGCCGTTTAGAACTATCCGTCATCCCCTCGAGTTAACGACATGTATGTCCATAAAGAAGAACGATCGAACACATTCAGGATTCAGATAAAGCCCTTGAAGTTTATAAGTGGGGTATATGGTAAGTAATTTTGTGTTTTGTTCTAACCAAATAGTTGTTGATAGTAAATAACTGAAGGTTCATGCTAGTTTGATTTGTTGTTGATAATAGATTCTCCTTTCATGGAAGTGGAGATGTTCTTTTATTTGCCTCCCTTCAGCTATATTTCTTCATTGTATATCAATTGTATGAAAGTTCTCATATCAAATATCAACTTTTTACTGTTAAATTTTTCTAAATTTGGTCTGTTTATTTTCCATTTTTTCCAAACAGTTGCACTGCAAAAAAGAAAACAAATATATTTATGAGTTGCATAACTATAACTGATCGAATCATTTGTTTTGAATTTTTGTTTTAGAATATTAAGGTTATAAACATTATTCTTACTTATAACTGACTTGAGTAGTTTGATGATAATTGTCATAACATAAACTTCTCTTGAGGTCGCCAATTCAAATCACCATACCCCATTTTTATTGTACTAAACGATTTAGTCATTCTAAATTGGTCCTTAAAAAATTCAATTTTATAATTTCTATTTTTATCTTAAGTGAAGTTTAATTTTATAATTTCTATTTTTGTCCCTTTAACATTTAAAATTTCAATTTTGGTCCTTTAACATTTATTGAATTCTCCCTTCAGTACCGTACATTAAAAGTGTTGTCTATTTTTGTTAAAATTTTGATATAATCTCGTTCATTATTTATATGTTTTTTTAATTGAAATTCTAAGTGCTAAATGCCCAACATTAGTTGAATAAAAGTTCATTTACTAAAATAAACTTCCAAAAATTTTGGAACAAAAGTAAAAGTAGACAAAAATTCTAGAGCTTATATCATACTTCAACCAATAATTTATGCTTAATTTTTAAAAATTAAGAATAAAGAATTAAATAGTTAATAAACGGACCTTAATTTTTGGAGTTTTTTCTTTCAATCAAACTATACACGCTCATAATTTTCAGTCATTATCAAAAGAATATATATACTTTGATTGGTACAAAATCATTATTGAAACATTACTAAAAAAAATGCAGAAGACTCTTAACAAATAAAAAAGTTTTTGCCCAACTTTATTCTAAAAAAACTGAATAAATACTAATTCAAAAATTTACACGAATTAATTTGTAAAATGATTGTCTTAATAATAAGAAATTTTCATTTATACAATCATAGAGAATTTATATGTTTCAAAGATATTATTATAAAAACTTTTAAAAAAAACTTAAAAAAAAAAAAAAAAAAAAAAAAAACTCAATGTTATATTGCCTCATAATTGCAAAAATAAATGTGGGCTTTTTTTCTTTTTCTTTTTTTATATTTTTATATGTTTTTTCTCTTTTCCTTTTTATTTTTATTTTTACTTGTGGGGCTCATAAAGCCAAAGGGATGAAAAATGTTATTTCAAATAAGTGATTTATTGAACTAAAAAAGAACTATATACAAAAGCTTTTTTTTTAAGTTCACGTGAAAAAGGAAATTTGAAACTCTTAAAAGCTCGAATTTGGAAATCATATAGTTTACGTTTTTTTTTTCCTTTTTTAATATCTGTTTGTATTTTTTTAGTTTATAAAAAAAAAAAAAAAAAAAAAAGCACATATATATTTGGTTACCATTTTTGGTTTTCTATTTTTTCAAAACAAAAAACTAAAAATACGTTTGACAATTGTTTTTAATTTTGTTTTTTTAGAAAATCAAAATAGATTTTCATGACTTTTTTCGTTTTATATATTTATAAAAATAAAATCAAACTACTTTTACAATATTTTTCCATCAAATATACAAAATTATAAAACGATATCTTTGTTTTCAATTTTTTAAATAATCCATATCAATAATCAATATTCGGAATGTATTGATTAATCTCAAACCAATTAAAATACAATAACGTAACTCCATTTTTTAAGAACAAATTAATTTATTTTGGTTCCTTAGACAATTTTTGTTTCTTCTATAGTGTTTAAGGTGTCATGAACCATTGTCTTTTAAGATAGAACAAATTACTAATTTATGAACGTCACACTCTAATCGTGGGACTCAAGGAACACTATAACATGTAAGTAATTATATGTAAAATAGATGAGAATTGTAGAACCAATATTCCATGCTTTGAAATTGTTTAATCAAAACTTCAAGATATTCCGTTGAAATGATTTTTTTTTTATGTTAAATGGAAGTGTAAATAAAAATATTTTCAATAGAAAGTAGAAATCGTTATTATAAAATGGAACAAAATAAAAGGAAAAAAAATGGTAGGATTCAAACCTAAGGTAGATATTTGAACTAGTGAACCCAAAGAAGATCTATTTGTTTAAATCTTCATATTTTGATAAATAAAAATGTACATTTTCTTTGAAAAAAAAATAGAAACACGTTGTTTTAAAACGGTTGTTCTTTTCAATTATTGAATCTGTATTTTTTCAATTACTTGAACCGTTTTAAAAAAGTTAAATTGAAAAAAGAGAAAACTCGATATACTTTTTTTTTAATGAAAAAACTAAAAATTGATGGTTATCAAATAACTGCTAAAATTATAGGAATCAATTATACACATTGCCATATTAAATTCACCTCAAGATTTTCTTCTTATCCAAATACACTATATTCATAAGTACAAAATGATAATTAGCTGAATTAAGCATATTTTTCAAGTTTAGACTCATTTTGTTCTAGAAAATAGTTCACATTTAATATTATATTAGATAAAGATAAGATATTATAGCTATCTAAAGGTACTATTGTACCAATAAAGCAATTCAAACTCTCAATAAAATTTGAAACAAAGAGATATTTTATTCTAAAAGATGGGTCATCTTTAATAATCAAATATATGAAAAAAAAACAAAAACAAAAAACAGCTTTTGAAATATAAAATTCAAAATATATCTTAATTTGTTTTTTTAATTACAAAATAAAAATAATTTAAGCTCTAACTCCCAAAACCTAAAAAGAACTAATAATATCCCATATCAAAACGCTCCTAGTCAAATGAATTCTCTTCGTATTCTTGATAATTTCAAATCCCATACAACAAATAAAGTTAATTATTAAAAAATATTTTTGTCTCTAACCTTTTATGGAGTGACAATTTAGTCTTTAAATTTTAGTTGGTAACTATTTAATTATATACTTAAATTTGTATCAATTTAGTCTATAAACTTTAATAAATAATAATTTAGTCTCTATACTTTGAAATTTGTAACAATTTAATCTCTATCATAAATAATAATAAAAAAAAATCTATTCAAGATTATAACTGGCTAACTTTTATTATATAACGTCTTTTTAAAATTATTTTGTAAGAAATTTGTTTCTAGCTCAATATCATTAAAATTAATAATATTTTTTACAATAAAAACTAAATTGTTACATATTGTAAAGCATGTAGACTAAAATATTATTTATTAAACTTTAAGGACTAAATTGTTAAATTTAAAAGTGTTATGGGTCACTTTTGAACCAAGAATTACGAGTTCAAGAGAATAGACTGTTAAGAGTAAAATCAAAATAATGACAATCACGTGAGGTCCAGAGGAGTATGAGAAACGGGCCAATAGACCGAGGGAGGAAGTGACTAGGGAAAGGAAAGGCGTTGTGCCAAATGGCTCAACTTGCCCACCTCGGCCTCGGGAGGTGAGTGACTTTGTTGGGCCATGTTTCCTCCTTAGCCTTTGTCGACGTGAGCCTCTTTCCATGTTTGAAGGCCCACTTCTTGTGGGCTATGATCCAATCCTCCTTGACAGATTCAAATTTGCATTCTCTAATCCCTTTTAGATCACACACCTAGATCCACCCCACTATAAATAAGGGGTTGACTGTTTGCTAAATACTGACTTAAGCATCAGAGGTTTTGAGGCAACACTACTACAGAAACTGTATTACTTGACTTTTTTTTGCAGTCAAGTGTTAATGTTATTTGATGTTTTTAAAAACGTTAAGTAATCTCGTGTCAAGAATAAGAGAAATTTTTTTATTGGCTAAAAGCGTCAAGCTGTAATTTACTTGATATGTTATAACTGTTAAGTATATGAGATCTGTTAACTTATTTTAAGTGTCAAGTATCGAAATTATTGACATGTATTATGGATCAATATTTTCATAACTTAACAGTTATTACTTGTCAAATATAATTTCTTCTTAACACTAAAAAAACTGACAACTTAATGAATACTTGATATGTCTTGCTTGTCAAGTTTGTATGTGTGTTTTTTTATAATAAAAAAAATGTATTATTAGAAATTACCTATATAATTGCTCATATTTTGAGGTTCAATAATCACATTGATATAAGACAAACAATATTCATCAACCAAATAAGTAATATACATTTTCAATCTTGTCAATCATATAAACAAATAATATATATTCATAATTTTATGTCTACAACATTACTAAACTAACATGAACTAAACGAGTTATATCTTTAATCATAAAACATAGAACATATGTTATAATAAGAAAGAGAGACTGCCCCATCTTCCAAGCACCACAACACTTTTAAGTAACTCCAAAATCAAAGCCTCATGGGAAATTATGCTCAACTCCTTGAAATCTACAAACAAAAGAGAAGAGTATTAAAACCAATAACTTTTAAGTCTAACAGTGCCTCCAAGAAACTCTCCTACCAAATAAGATTTTACCCATTATGCTCTTCTTGTATCCCTCAAACTAAACTCAACCAACCAATCAAACTAACATCTATATTTAGCTTCACGTTTAACTCATTTAGCTTTAGTTATAAATAAGTTTACCAATTGAATATATTGACAAAACCACTTCAATCTGTCATTTTTTTAAATAAAAAAAAAAAAAAAAAAAAAAAAAAAAAACTGTGTTAAAAAAAGAAGAAAAATTCCATATAAATTTCATAGGAAAAACTTATTAGTATATATACATTTCTTATGCCTTTTTCTTTTAAGATGTTTATAGAAAATATTCTTATTGATTCAACTTAAAGGTAAAACTACAAACTCTACTATATGTAAGGTAGAGAAATTTAAGTACATGATAATAGAGTAACAGAATCCATGAACATAAAATCATTGAGAAACAGACATATGTATCTTAGCAATTAAACTTATCAAAAAGAAGAGAAATTAGTAATTGTAACCAAATAGAAAAGATAGTAGTAACCGATAACTAAGAGAAAAGACATTAATAAGCGAATTCATTTGGCAAGATACATGAATATAAACAACTCACATAGCAACTCAACCTCAAATGCCTCAATTTATATCATGAGACAAGATAACACATAGACAAGTATATCATTCGGCAATGACACCACATCCTTCATAAGTATATCTTTACCAATCAATTCACAAGGATAATGCTTCCAAGATTTCAATAAGGTCAACTCTCCTAACTTTTAACCACCCGTCCCTTTGCATAGTTCAGAAGTGGAATATTCCTATTATAAACTTTTTCACCCAAAAAGAACATAATTTCACATACAAAAATAAAAAACAACTGCAACAATCCTACACTCGGTAAGAAAACTCACCAAGCATAAACATATCCTAAAAAGCTCCTCCGAGTCCAGAACTCAAGAAGGATTGTTGAATCTAACATCACGGAGCCCATCCAACCATTGCATAAGCATTAAGCAAGCCGAACTAATATGGTCCTTCAAACTCTAGCAATATGAATAGCAGAAGTATACAAATAATAAGAATTACAATATGAAATACGAGACCTAAATCTTCCAAAAACATGATAGAAAAAACCTCTCCATATTAATTGCACATACCTATTGTTAGGGGGAGATTCAAAGACACTAATGTTCGTACAAATCAGTCCCAATGAAAATGACTTGAATGAGATCAATGCAGTTTCCAAATAGCGTAAAAGATGTGGAGCATTGGTTTTAATGGTATTTAAATACCTGCAGAATAGAGAATTAGCTTATTAACACATGGAAGAGCATGTCCCATGTAGTATCAGTAAAATATAGTGAAAACAGGCAATTATTTGTCTTCTTCAATTGTCATGATTGAAAAAGATGAAGAGGCTCCAACGCATCAACCATATTCTGCTTTGCGCTTGATTCATAGGTGATGAAAAATTCTTAAATAGACATTACCAGAAACAAAGTTAGTAGGGTAACCACATATTATTGTACTAAACAATAGAAGAAGCTATATAGGTCACACCACCTTAGAGTCAGTAATTTCCTTCAAACAATTAAGCTCTTCAACAGAAATATCCTAGTTCTGCATTAAAACCTCAACTACCAATTTTCTCCATAGAGCACTTAGGCTCCTTTCACTATTTGTGCATAAGGCTATGATAGAGATAGCAACACTAGAGTAGTTCCCTCACTTAAACTAAAATTTGGCGTATTGATACTAAAGGATCTCCATGAGCAGCGGAAGTGGATTATTCCAAATTCCATTAACACAACAATCACAGTCTAACCAAAAACAAACAGATTATGTACAAATTGAAATTACAGCATGCTATAAGAGAATACAAGAGATGGAGTATGCGTATCTTTGAAGAACTCTTCTTCAAGTATCTCTCGATCAATCTCCAATGCGTCCACAGCAGCACTCGAATGCAACGAACAGAACACGACCTCCACAAACGCCTGAATGCACCTCGAACTTAATCGAGTCCAACTCGATCCATGAACTAAATAGGAACACCACCACAAATGTTACCTTGGCATTCTCGGTGTGAGAATCCAGGAGTTGTGGGCTCTGTATGATCTTGGATTGAGGAAGATAGAATGTATACGATCGAGTAAGTGAGAGATAAGAAGATTGTCTATCGCATAGACGATGTCCTTGATCGTTTAGAAAATAAAGCCTATCATATAGACTTTGCTACTCAATCGTGTAGAAACGATCAAACGAGTAACTATCGTATAGACAACTCTTAATAATCGTGTATGCTCTCAACGACTATCACTTAGTAAAAACTCTTTTTACTTGATAACCTTTTTGTGAGAATTTTCCGAATTAATCAACTACTAATTTTGAAAAACAATTTTTCTTTTATCTCACGGTTACCATAAAACTTCCAATAACCTCTCACTCAGTTCGGTTATTAGAGAAAAGGAATTAATTATCATATATTAATATATTATACATAAATATGATAACTAACTTATCATATGATATTTATAACCTATAGTTTTAATATTTCATCATATGAAACATAGAAACTATAGTTCTTTTTCTATTTTATGGTACTTAATATAAATCATATTTATATTAATTCCTCCAATTAAAGTATCTAATACATCATATCAATTATATCACATATAATTGAATTTCCTCTTGTTAAGTTGAACACTTCAAACTAACCCAAAATCTGATTATCAACTTGAATCCATTGAGCTACCAAGGGGACCTCATGGACCTATAGCTTGAAGCTCTAATGGCACGTGAATAATTGACTAAACTCTTTAGTCACAAGATCCACCATCCATTAACGGTTGATCACTTCATTAAAGACCGACAACTGCACTCTTCGTACTACAGATATATTTCTATATCCATATAACCAAATCAACAGTGCGATAGCCTTTCACAATGGTACGTGAATAATTGACTAAACTTTTTAACCCAGTTTTATACAAACTCTTTGTATAAGACATCTTCGGTCGCATGTCTCCACATGAATGGTCGGGATCAGACCATTTGTAGCACTTTACAATACTTGTAAATATCTACAAAGCTGGTCGTATCCGTAATATCACCAAGATAAGGTATCCCTCCTTTATCCATCTACTAAGACTATTTAGGTTATTACTTAAGGCATGATCCACTTGTATGTCTCACATACATGCTTAAGTTACATGAAATAACCACGGATCTTAGTTTATTAGATTTGAATAAATGCAAATAAAATAACATTTATTTTATTAATAACAATGTGTACAAAATGTTTACAAACTACGAGACTGTTGGGATTGGTATCCTAATTCTCCCGGATTCTCGTGGTTTGTAATTTATACACATTGTTATAAATAAAATAAGAGTTATTTTATCTGGCATTTATTCATATCCAATAAACAAAGCTTCATGGTTATTATATGTAAACTTAAACATGTATATGAGATATACAAGTGGATCATGCCTTAAGTGATAACCTAAATAGGTTTGTGTACAAGGATTAAGGTGGGATACCTGATTCTGGTGACACTACAGATACGACCCACTTTGTAGAGGTTTGCAAGTGTTGTAAACTACTACAGATGGTAAATCCTGACCATTTATGTGGAGACATGCGAGCGAAGGTGTCCTATACAAAGAGTTTGTATAAGATCGAACCACGAGATGATTCGTCTCTGAATATAACGTCGTTGATACTGGAGACTTACATCTCACCTAAACGACCATAGGTGTCATGACTTCAATCCTGAGTATTTTGAGAACTCCTACCTTTGAGGACGGTCCTTTGATTAGTATGAGTGAAAGTGGCCAGATTGTCAACTCAACATGCCTACCTTTTTGGGGACTTGTCTGATTTGGGAGCTGGGAACTCAGTTACACAAGATGGAATTCACTCCTTCCCCAAAGCAGGAGTAAGTAGATAGATTGCTCCCTTAAGAGCTGATTCCGGGGCTTGATATAGTGGCCACAAGTCCTCTTTGGAAGAGATGACTCAGTCATAGTAGGACTATGACTTATGCTCATTAGAGGGATCAGTGTTACTTAAGGAATTAGATGTAACTACAAGGGCATAACGGTTATTGGCCCAGTTGTATTTATGGGCGATTTGTGAAGGGTTATCGCCTTGTTGATTGGTTGATATGGACACATAATATATCTGTAGTAAGGAGAGTTTAGTTATCGGTCTTTAGTGGAGTGTCTGGAAGTTAATGGATGTTAGATCCCATGATTAAAGAGTTTAGTCAGTTATTCACGTATCATTGGAGCTTTGAGCTACAGGTTCATAAGGTCCCCTTGGTAGCTCAATGGAATCAAGTTGAGAATCAGTTCTTGGTGTTGATTTGAAATGTTCAAATTGACAAGAGGTAATTCAATTATATATGATATGATCGGTGTGATGTATGAGATACATCAAGTGGATGATTAATGTAAATGAGATTTACATTAAGTACCTTGAAATAGAAAAAGATTTATGATTTATATGTTTCATGAGATGAAATATTAAAACTATAGCTTATAAATATAGTATGGTAAGTTGGTTATCATATGTATTTATAATCATATTAATTATTGGATAATTATCTCTTTTTCTCTAATAACCAATTAAGTGAGAGGTCATTGGTGGTTTCATGGTAACCGTGAGATAAAAGAAAAAATGTTTTGCTAATTTTAGTAGATGATGATTGAGAGTTTCTATTCACGGAAGTTCTCACGGTGGCTGTCAAGTGAATTAGATTTATTAAACGACGGCTGAAGAGAGACTAAACGATCGTGGAGTGTTTCTATACGATAGTCACTCAGCTGGCCGATAGCTAAACGATCACGAAGCTTCTTCTAAATGATTGGGCATCATCTATACGATAGACTTGTCATCTCCCACTTGCTCAATCATTTACACAATTGTTCCTCCAGTCTCATCCTCTAACCAAGTCCACACAAAGCCCACACTTTTGGATTCTCACACCAAAAATACCAAGATAGCCATTATGGTTGTGTTGTACTCAACTCGACTAAGTCGAGGTTTTTGGAGGTCGTTCGTTGAGTTCGTTGTATTCGTGGTCTTGGAGTTCATTCTGTTCGTGGTCGCTGTGGTCGTGTCGTGGTGTGGTCGTGGTGTACGAGCGTTCGTGTGTTGTCGTCTTGTTGGTTGATCGAGCGTTCGTGATCAAGGGAGATTGAAAATGAGTCTTCAAAGGTATGTTAATTCTATCCCTTGATCATATGTAAAGCATACTGTAATTTCGTTTTGTACATAGCCTATATGTTTCCGTTTGTGATTGTAATTGTTAATGTTTATATACAAATGGAATTTGGAATGATCATTCCGTTGCTCATGGAAATCCTCATGTTCGATTTCCTTCAGAGACCACTGGAAGAATTAGGACACCAATCCCAATAGATACAATGCTTCTATTTGATCTGGACCAATCTGAATTTTTGTTTTTTGAAACCTAATAAGTTAAATCAATAATCATTGTCAATCTTAGATGTAAAATTAATGAAACCCCAGAGATAAAATCTACAATAATTGACTGTTGAGATTGATGCCATAAATCTCGTAGGATTCAATAGTTTATAATTGAATTGTATAAACATCTTATTTATCTAATAAAATATGTGATGTTTTATTTGAAATTTAGTTACATCAAACCCAAAAACCAATAAACTAACATCCAAGGTTATATCTTGTAGCTTAAACATGTATGTAGAGACAAAGGGATGGATTATGTTTAAGTGATAACCTAAATGGTCTGTAGTAGATGTTACAGTTGTTGTAAAGTGCTACAAATGATCTGATCCTAATCATTTATGTGGAGATATGTAAGCGGGGATATTCTATACAAAGAAATTTGTATAAGATCAGACCACGAAATGACTAGTCCCACTATATAAAGTCGTTTATAATAGAGACTTACGTTTCACTAGGATGACCATAGGTAACATAACCTGAATTCTAAGTGGGTTGTGAACTCCTACCTATGAAGGCGGTTCTTTGATTTGTATGGGTGAGAGTGTCCAAATCACCAACTCTGTAAGCCTACCATTTTGGGATTTGTCTGATTGGGGAGCTGGGAACACTACACAAAAAGGATTCACTTTTTTCCCAATATTGGGGTTATAAGTAGATAAATTGCTCCCTTAAGGGCTGATTTTAGGGTCTGGACAATGTGACACTATACTCTCTCTTGACCCGAGAGGGGTTTGATCATAGTTAGACTATGAATTATAGTTCATTAAAAGAATCATTGGTACTTAAGAAGTTAGATGTAGTTACATGGGACAAAACGTACGAGCTTTGTGAAGGGTCATCGTATAGTTGACTGGTTATATCCAATAGACACAAAAATATATTTGTAGTGCAAAGAGTGCAGTTGTCAGTATTTAGTGGAGTGTCTGATAGTTAATGAATGGTGAATAATTTAATTAAATTGAATAATTAATTAATTTAATTAAAGGAGTTTAATTAATTATTCACGTATCGTTGGAGCTTTAAGCTACAGGTCCATGAGGTCCCCTCTGTAGCTTAAGAAAATTAATGAGAAACAATTTTTGGATTAATTTGAATTGTTTAAATTGATTGAGGGAATTAATTTTATGTGATATAATTAATTTAATCTAACTATATATGATTAATTACTATAATGTATTTGATACATTATAATATAAAGTTTATTTGAGAGGAAATAAATATCTAAATATGATTCAAACATTAATGATGTGAATTGGATTCATATAATTAAATTTAATATAAATGAATTTATATTAAATGTCATTGGTGAGAGAATAGAAACTATAGGTTATATTCTATTTTATACAATATAGAAACTATAAGTTATATGTTATATGTGGTATAACATATAATTATGTATATATATGTATATGTATAATAAATTAGTTAGTTAGTATATATATATATATAATATATTAATTAATCAAATTAAATTAATTGTAATTTTATTTTATTTGAATTAATGGGAGAGATATAACTTCCCTCCCCTATTCTTTCTCAACACACTACCTATAGTGGGACAGGGTGGTTATTTGCTTCTTCTTCTTCCGTTGGTGGTTTCAAAGAGATTAACTACGACATAAAAGATTACATAATAGTTCTGAAAAAGTTATGTATCTCCTCCTCCTCTATTCTCTCACAAATTCCTTCATCTAAATTAGTTAGAGTCCACACTTCTTGGATTCTCATCTAGAGAATACAAGGCTCTCCATTGTTGTGGTACTCCATTCGGTTCGAGGATTTTCATTTGAAAATTGGTCTACAAAGATAAGGGTTTCTAATTATTTATTATTATTTTTTTTTAATTTCACCAAGCATGTTGTATTTTCAATTAAATGCATAACATTCAGTATGTTTTTTTTATAAAATTTATATTCCGTAAATTTTGGGTTTTTTGAGTTCGATCTTGTTTCCGCTCAAGAACCTTCAATGGTTCATTGGCATCAAGCCAGTTTTCATTATGATCGGGGAACGGAAAGTAACTTAAAAAAGAAAAATATTATAAAAAAACAAAAATATGTACCCAGTGTGCATATATTAATAAAATCTCTCCTGTCAATTATACTTAAGTCTTGACGTTTTTAAAATGACACGAAAATAAAATATAAACTAGGCGTTTATAGAATATTAAGTATTGTGTCAGCGTGAAAAAATCTAAAGAAATTCCTCCAACCTTTGCCTTTTTTCATTATTCTTGACGTTTTTAATCAAATTTACGTGTTACTTGACATTTTTTTATACAAACATCAAGTATCAAAAGTTCAAAGCATCAAGTAATGTGGTTTTTATAGTAGTGCAAGCACCGTACCGTGTTTCCTTCTTTATTTTGCAGGTCATCTTTATTTCCCAAATTATAAATTTACTATTGAAGACACGTGAAAGTCAATTGAGTTTTTCTATCCAGATTTTGTCATCAACAAAAAGCATGTGGACTAAATCGTTACTAACTAAAGTTCAAAGACTATATTGTTTATTTCATGAAAACGTAGGGACAAAAATGTTTTTTTATCTTAAGATTAAAAATCATATAATAAAGTGCTGATGTCATTTTAAATCTAACTCTAAACCAACTCAGTATTTATAAAAACAATTAGTAATAATAATAATAAAATCTAAACCAATTAAATATCTACTTTTGCAAGCAAGAAAATGTGGAATAAAATAAAATTATTGCATATGGAAATGACTAAAAAGTCAATGACCCAAGTGCCATAGTGCTCATAAAGACATGAACAATGCCTACCATTTCTTGTTAGTTGTTACATGCATGTATGTGTTGATTAATATTTGAAAATTTTTCCTTTAAAAATTAGTATTATTTATTATCTTTAAAAAAAAAAAAAAAAGATGCTCATTTGAAGTTACATTTATGACCTTCAACTTTTATTTTTAAAACAAAAATTAATTTATCATTCAAGTTATAAATTTATAGTTAAATAATTTAAATTTAATTTAACGTTATTAGTAGGTTTCTTAGTTCTTCAAGAACAAGTCAAATAATTTTTCATTCCTAAATTTCTTCAAAATAGTTTAAGATACAAAATATTGTCACATTGGTTCAAACAAATTTTATTATTTCTGAGAATTTTCAATTAACAATAACAATTGACTTTTTTATATAAAATAAAAATATGATTTATTATTATTATTATTGTTGTTATTATTATTATTATTATTATTATTATTTTGTCGTGTTTTTCTTAAAGTTTAAAACACACTTTTGAAAATTTAACCCGACTTTAAAAATATGATTTTAAACGTTATAACTTTTAAAAAGTTTAAATCTTACTTTTTATTCATCTATTTAATCTTTCAAAATGTTTAATTTTATCTACAAATTTTAAAATGTTTATCAAAATACAAATATTAAAATACGAAGCTTTGTTACTTCAAGTGAATTTCAAATATTTGACTTTATTAAAGATATATGTGTCTTCACTATTGAGTGACATACATCCATGTTATTTACCAAACAATATTCAAATATTTTAGGATAAATATCAATTTATATTCCTAAATTTTAAAATGGTATAAATTAAAACCATGGAATTTTATCAACTTAAACCTTAAATTTTCGTAATTGTATTTATTTACATCATTCTCTATTTTTCGTTAGGCCAATATCATGTGAAAATTATTCATATATAATTTGAGATAATTAAACTCCTAAATTTTCTTAAGCTAATCAATTTATCAAACATGTGTAGATTTCTTTAAATGTTGGCTTTACAGAATGGCTTATTAGAGCAAATGAGTGGACAATTCTCGTCGAAATTATGACTAAGGGTCTAAACCGATTTATTTATAAAGTATATGGGTTTAGTTGATACAATTATAAGTTTTACTTTAGGTAATTATCCCAAATAGAATACAGTGAGTGGTATAAATTTATACACTTACAAAAATTAAAGATTTAAATTGATATCATTAATAGTTATGGTTTAAATTGGTGAATCCCTAAAGTATACTAATATAAATTGATATTTTTTAATATTTCAAAAACAAACCGAGACAGTCTTACATGTAAAAGAAAAAAAAGTAAAGTTTAGTCTTAAAGTCTCATTTGGTAATCATTTGATTTTTAATTTTATGCTTATTTTCTCACAATTTTTTATTCTTAGTTTTCATATTTTCTATAGAAATATTTGAATTCTGAGCTAATTTCTAAAAAAAAAAAAAGGTTTTTGAAAAAACAAATCAAAAATTTAGTTTTGATTTTGAAATCTCTCCTAAAATTTAGATAAGAAAACATATAAACTAACGGCATGAATGATATTTATATACTTAATTTTCAAAAATCATATAATTACCAAACGAAACCTAATTTTTCTTTCTTTCTTTTTCTCTGTCTATTTGATCCCTTTTTTAAGAAAAATATATAGTAAATTCCTAAATTCTTAAGTTTCTGTTTGAAGTTTCAAAATGTCCAATGACCTTTTAATTCCATGTTTAATAATCACTTTGACATCATTGAATTTTTAACCATCCTTGATCTATTCCATGTCTATTAGATATATATTTGACAAATATAATTTTATTGGAACTAAAATTTAAAATTTTATTAGATTTTTAAAGTTTTTAATCATAAAGACATCAAATGCAAGTTGGAGACAATAATAATAATAATAATAATAATAATCATTTCCTCATACCCGGAGTAGTACTCTATAAAGCCGTTGTTGTTGCTTATTGCCTTCTAGTCTACTACAATCTTTCTTTCTTTATTCACACTCACAAATCTTCTTACGAAAACCTTTTCTCTAAACCCGTTTTCTAAAACCG
Organism: Benincasa hispida; assembly: GCF_009727055.1. Classification (NCBI taxonomy): domain Eukaryota; kingdom Viridiplantae; phylum Streptophyta; class Magnoliopsida; order Cucurbitales; family Cucurbitaceae; genus Benincasa; species Benincasa hispida. Next base: position 72,247,457 of record NC_052349.1, read on the forward strand.
TTTTCCCTAAAACGGGGGTGGAGGTTGCGAGAGGCACTCGGTGTGCCATCGGCAATCCGTATTCGAGTTGGCTGTCTTGTTCGTGAGCGGGAACAAGTGCCGCACAATCGCTAAGAGAAGCTTCCGAAAGAGCGATTGTGACAGTTGATATCAGAGCCAGGTTCCAATCCTGGGACCTGTGGGTATTATTATTATTATATGAGAAAATATTGTGTATACATGTGAAAAATGGAATATCCCGAATTTCGGATAAATTGGAGTTAATTATCTTAAATTTTTTTTAATTTCCTTTAGTTTTTGGGAATTTTTAGCCAACTTAAAATAATTGAGGAGATAATTAATTTTATATAGTTTTAAATTGATTTAAATATTTGGAAAGATTTAACTTGAATCAAATTGATGGATTTTATGTCTTTTAATTTTGGTTTTTGGAGTCGAAATTTAAGTAATTTGAGAAATTAATTGATTTATTAATTTGATATAATCTTTGAAGATTTTAGAGATATTGTGATAAAATATTTGAAATTAAACAAGAGTGAAAAGAGGTCAAAAATCAGAGAGAAAGACAGTCGTTCGGTTTTTCAGCAACAACTTCTACAAAATTATCGATTGTCGAGGTTTGAAATTTGGCCCTTGTTTTGAATGGTTGATTGTTGTTTAAAGCTCTGGTTTATCTACAATCGCTGCTAAATAGAATTTGTAAAATTGGAAATCCCTTCTCTCTCACTCTCGCAAACCCTCCTCATACAAGACACTTACTACTAGCGGCTAGTCTAAACAATTTGTGTCGTCCAATAGCAACATCTGCCACTCGTCTATGGTTGTTGTCGTCGCCACTGCCGCTAGTGCCATTGTCACCGAAATTAATATTTTGAGTAAGTTATTTGGTGTTTTATGGATTTTCTTGGAAAGTCTTGAATACTCATCAAATTTTGGTTTAAATTTTGAATTGTCCATATTATTTTGATGTTGAAATTAGGCTTATGGGCTCTTAAGGTACTTTCCGACAAAATTAAAATGGTTCGACATCCTTTTGTACGTTATTATTATTATTATTATTATTACGTTAAATTGCAGTAGGTTGACTAAAATGTTAGTTTAAATTTCTTAACGAAATGTTATTTTATGTTAAAAATAAACGTAATTTAAAAAGAGAGATGGAAAATTGCGTCACGTGGTCAGACACGTCAGCAGTACGAATTTTGTGTACTCGAAAGGCGTGAAGGGCACCTTCCCCTTCGCCATTAAAGCCTGTTGAAAGGAAGCTAAAGCTTCAGCGGGGCCCACCTAATTCTACTAACTTTTTTCTTTTTTGAGAGGGAGAGATGAGTATAATCCATTTTGTAAATTGAACTTCTACCACAACTACATCACTAATTTCCATATTAACAAAATAATATTTTTTAAAGTACAAATAGGATGGGCCATTATAAATTTCTAGATCATTTATATATGTATATATATCAGTTGAATTATATTCACTTTGATGATTAATAATACTTTTTTATTTATATATCTGTAATGTTATTTATACAATTTTTTTAAAAAAATATTATGATGGTGAAATATGAAAAACTAACCATGAATTTGTTTGAAGAGAATAAGAATCATCTGTAAAATAGAAAACCTATGCATCGATGTAATGTGGTACTTGCAATACACACTCCGATACTTAAGTGAAAGAGTGTGGAAGTTATAGAATTTGAAAATAAGACTCAAGTTACCTTATATGAAGTTATAATGATGTATTTATAAAGGAATTTGACCTATGTTGTTCTCTAAGGAATTACCTTGGGATAATTAGATAACCTACCAAGTTGAAGGTCGTGCCCATTTTCATGTTTGGCTAGAGTCGGCTGCGACTGCCGAGGCTAAACACCTTTCTTAGCCCATATTCTAAGCCTACAATGATCTTTTGAGTTGGGGCATATGTAAGACATGCCCTGTTAAACATTTGGTAAGGCTCGGTCTAGGCCTTGGCCAAGGCCAAGCACATTCGCTCGGGTTAAGATCCAAGTCAGCCTCTTTTTCTAGGCCTATTTTGGACCTTAAGTTGCCACTTTCTAGCCATATCATGCTTTCTTCTTGATTTTGTCATTTATATTTGTGTTAGATGTCGAAATTTCCTGTGAATAGACTTAGTGAAATCCGATACGAAAACCTTCTATCCAAAATCACCCGTAAGACATTTCAAACCTTCCTAAGCAACATGGAGATACCTAACATTCTAACTCATTTAAAATTTATTATTGTGAAATAGACCTAACATTCCAACTCATTTAATTTTTATTGTTGTGAATTTTCTTTAGTGTAAAGACTATATTTTTTGAATGAGGATATGGGCAAATCAAGGACAAGATGTGTCCTTGTAGGGTTGAAATTGAAATTTGAAAATAGGGTGTGTATCTTTAACTTTATTCCATCAATTCTAGTGTTATACTTGTAATAATATGGAAGACTCTTTTGTTTCATGCAACCAAATGCCTTAAAAAGTGGATATTTTTCCTTTGCTAGTTTATATTTCTTCAAATAAATAGAATAAAGCTACAATGGAGATTCGAAATTTGTCTAGATTTTTCTTTCTTCCTTCCTTTTTTCCCCCAAAAATAAATAAAGCACATCTCCAATTTATTCAATTCGTTGACTAATAATCTATACCTGCTCAACAATTGAAACATGAGTAATAAACATTATTTTAAAGATAAAAGGTTTCATGTGTTATGGGTAGGCTTACCAAAATGATCCAAAACCGAGAGTCTGGATAGATAGAAAGTCCAAGGACAAAGGTAGAGATCTGAGATGGTAGATCAAGACTAATGGCGCCAACATTCAACCACTAGCCATCCATGATTTTAGGAAACTAGTTTGAGTGGATTGCTTGGAACTTATGAGGGAGATTAGAAGTAACTTAGCCTCAGAAAACCTATAAAGAATTTACGGGTAGTTTAGAGAAGGGAGAGCTAAGAATATCTCAGGGGATCCATGAGAAGCTTAGAAGTAGTTTTGATAACCCATGAAAGAGCTTAAAGATATAGCTCAGAGGACTTGGAGAGCCTAGAAGTAGCTTAGGAGACTCATGAAGGAGCTTAGAGGTAGTTCAAAAGACGTATGAAAAGCAAAAAGTATCCTGTAAGACTCATATAGTAGTACCATGGAGGTCTTGGTAGTGTCTCGCAGTGTCATGAAGGACCCAGTGTAGTAGTACCATGGAGGTCCTAACAGTGCTTACTACTTAGCAGCACCACAAAGGTCTCAATAGTACCATAAATGACCTATGTAGTAGTGTTATGAAATCTTTATATTCTTCATCAACCATTCATATTTTTATCCATGTCTTTATATTCTTCAAAAGCTAATAAGAAGAAATCCATATAGATAGTTGATACCATATTGTATAAACATATTCGCATATAGGAATATTTTTAAGGGAAATGGCAAAACTTAATTACAAGTGTTTCATGATTCATGATGTTTGAAATAATGAAAGAAAACTCATCTAAGTAGTGAAGTGATTGTTTCTAGGAGGACGTGCAAAATTGACTAGTTTGAACAAACCTCGTTAATTAAGAGGAAACTAATTAAAATTCTAACCAATATTGTTAAGAAACTCATGACAATTAATATGGATGTTCCCTATTTTTTTCCCTACATTTTGTGGCTCAATGTTTATAAAGGAAATTCTTGGGAAACTATGCTAATCTTGACTTATGCCTCAAAACATAATAAAACTAAAAAAAAAAACCCACTAATTCTCACAATCCCAATAATAATAAAAAAAATTGACAACAACAAAAAATTTCTTGCAAACCAAACAAGACAAAAAGTAAATTTTCTTGTACTTTGTGTCCATTAATTATCATGTAAGAAACGATTTTGTCGAATCTCATGTTCTTCTTTCTTTTGTTTTTTTATTATATGTTTGTATTTCACAACTTGTCCACCAAAAGACACTATCCAAGAAAGCTGCCCCTCCCTATTAATTCTTCCTTTTCTCTCTCTCTTTGATAAATCTAACATTTTCATTCTATATTTCTTAGCTGGCTGGATTCTTATTTCCCATTTTTTGTCCTTTTTTTGCTTTCATTTGCAAGTGGGCTTCTATGTTTTATGTTAAATATATAGGTTTGTTTGTTTGGACTTTGATTAATCTTTTGTTTATTAGAAGATAGAATGGGATTGTTACTTTAATGATTAAATACTTCATACCTCAAATTTAGTGTTAAGTTGATTTTTTTTATTATATGTTTGACTATTTGTTATTTAACTCACCTTTATATTTCTTTCGTTCGTAAAATTTCACGATGATTATTGTAGTTTTCAGTCCTCTGTTAATTAAATTATCTAAGAGAAGAATTTGCTAGTTAATAGTTGGTTGATTCAACAAATAGACGTAACTAAATTTACTAAGTACCGGCTAGATTCCAAATTTACTTATTAGAGTCATTTATTTTCAATAGTTTAGGTTAACTTTACCCTAGAGATAAAATTTGTCTCCTATTATAACTATAGATAAGATTTGGTTGAATAGTCTTTTTAAGAAAAAAAAAATGTGTAATGAAACAAACTATTTATGTTCGTGATATCTTTGTTCTTTCCTTCTATATTATGAAGTCATTGTCACAAAGATAGTACACATTATATAATTCATAATATGAAACAAAAGTTACAATGCTTATTATCAACATGTAAATGCTATTTAAATTACAACACTCAATACCAACATGTGAATGCTATTTTATTTTTTAAGAGGTAAAACATAAAGATATAGACAGAATTTTTTTTAACATGAGTACTTACATAAATTATACTAGATTTGAACTCAACATCCTTTATATGATATAATAGCATAGGAATATATTTAGCAATTATTTAATTGAATTATGCCTACTTTAAAGTATAAAATTTATAGTAATTTGTTAATGAAGAAATAATTAGAAATAGCATATGCTCATAATCACTAAAAGTTACAAAATAATCCAAACTTCGGTAATCAAAACAAAATAAACGGCAATAGTATTTGCTGTCTTCTTCGATCTTTTCCAAAAATCTTTAAATTAATTGAATAGTTTTTACTTATTATTAGCTAATAACGATTATGAAGAGCCAACCACTAATGATTAAAGGACACCCAACACCTTTTTCACTTTGAAGCTTCAAACTTCAATAGGAAAAAAAAAACCCAAAATTAAATTAAAATTAAATAATATCACAACATTATCCATTTTTTTAAACACATGACAATAATTCCCTTTTGTTCGATTCTATTTCAATTTTGATAGTATTTTTCCGAAATAAAATTTTATTATTCTAGCTCTTTATGTGTCGTTATGCTCAAAATAAAACGATTAGCTAAGAAATAATTATAAATTCCATTTTTTTTTAATGAAGATCTAACTTTCTACCTTAAACGAGGTTGTATATCTCAATTATCAATTAACTATGTTAATTTGATTATCATAATTACAAGTTAAGTTCATATAAACTTTATAATTTAATAGGTACAATTTTAGTACTTTACTTCATAGTTGATAGTACATAATTTATGGTAATTAAAATAATTATTTGATTAATTAATGTAAGTGAAAAAAGCTAATAGGGGAATGAGTTTGTGTTTCTCCTATTTATGGCATGTTTGTTGACCAACCAAAAAGTTTATTTATTACTTTTGTTTTTTTAGTACACCCAAAGTTCAATTCATAAGATAAGATATACTAAGAAAAAAACATAAGCTAAGATTATAGAAAAATTATCTTGAATTAATCTTAGTTTTTATTTTTATTTTTATTACTTTAATATGTTATGAGATTAAAAATTAATTGTACTACAGTCCAAATGCACACAATCGTTTCCAAAATTGCCCTCGTTTAACCGTTTCTGTTATAGATAATAGTTGCAAAGTAGGAAACCATGTGAATAAGGATAGAGGGTAAATAAGTAAAAACGCAGGATGGCGTCGTTTCTACGTGCAAATTATGACTTACCATTAAATTGATTATTTGATGACTTTCTTTTTCAAATTTGAAATTATAAATACCGCTTGTCACTCATGAATTTATTTGTTTTATTATCTAATATTTTAAAAACTAAGTTAAGTTACTTAAATTTAAGGAAAGTAGTTATTAAAAAGTTTTTTTTTTTGTATTTTTAAATTTTGTTAAGAATTAAAATATTTCCGTTGTAAGAATTATAATAACAAAATTGAAAAGTAGTACGCACCCCTTAAAAAAAACATTATCAAATAAGATTTGAACAAAATTAGTTTTAGTTTTATTATTATTATTTTAAAAATAAAATATTCAAATTTCCAATTTTTTGCTCAAATATGTTTGACTGATATGTTTAATCTATTTGCTTGTCTAGAAAAAGGGACAAATATCAATTTATACTCCTAAACTTTAAGAATTGTATCAATTTAAACCTTGAATTAAGTGGTTATATCAATTTAAACCCTAAACTTTCATAAATGTATCAATTTAAATCTTCCATTATATTTTACGTTTATAAAAGTTTAAGGCTTAAATTGATATATATATTAAAATTTAAGGTTTCAATTATTATATTTACGAAAGTTTAAGGTTTAAAATGATAAAATTCTTAAAATTTAAGGGTATAAATTGTTATTGGTTTGTTTTATATATAGAAAATATTAGGTTATGGTTCAAATTCAAGACGTGGCAGGTAGGAAATGCTATAGTCTCACTAGTGAGAGCGGCTTTCTCCTCGGCCAATAAAGGAAGAACACGTATCCATCAAATAACCCATGCGGAGCACTGGAATATTGCCTCCGTCCTAATTAATTATAAATTTATTTTATTATTTTAAAAAAAGAAAAGAGTGAAAAAAATGGCGCCAAATTCAAGGCTGCCTCCCACGTTACACTTTGCTGACACCATAACGGTCTCTTAATAAAAACTTCCATTCATTTTTCTTATTTATCTATTTTAGTCTTTCTTTCTATTCATGTCAAAATGGAATCTATTTTTGATGTGATGCTAATGTTTATAATATCAACAATATTTCAACATTGACTTACATTAGATCATTACGAATTTTATTAAAAAGATTTAGGTATATTTATGAGAATAATAATATGAACAGGTAAAGTTATGATAATAGGCATAGTTAAAATCAATTTGTGTATAACTTACTAAATAAATACACAAATTGTGGTCTCAAAAGCCAAAATAATCTTAACTTAAATATAATTTACTAATACTCTCTTATTTGAAGTTGGAGGTTCCATTCTCCTTCCTTGTAATTGTCGTACTAAAAGAAATTAATATCTCAAAGGTTGGTGTTTCGATCGCATATCTCACAATTAATTTATTCAAACAAAAAAAAAATGAAACATGTACTTCTACTAGTTGTAATTAAAAAGCGTCATTTAATAATGATATCGAATTCAAATATATTATATATATATATATATATATATGGAAAGAAAAACCATATCGTGAATTATATACATGGGGTAATTATTCTTGAAGACAATTTTCTCGTAGGAGTAATGGTATAATGAAAATATTTTACCTATTCTAGAAAAAAAAATCTCTAATTCCGAAATTGATAGTACAAATTTATATTAATTGAGTTAGGAGGTTAGTAAATTGAAAAATATGTTTTTTAAATATTAAGATTTGAAAATCTAAACAATGTAAGGAAACATTTTAACACAATTTATGAAACATTATTTTTTCCCTTGAGATATTCAGGTTTGTTTTTTTTTTTTTTTTATTTAAATGGAAATTATATTAGAATTTTACTCACTAAATGATATAATTTTTTTAAAAAGTCCATTTTATTTGGTTGAAATTATAATTAAAAGAAGATAATGAAAGATAATTATTCCGTGTTGAGAATTCAATCTACAAGGATCTTTCTAAGGAAGTCACTAATTTTGTAAAATTAGGTCGAAAGTGAGAACCATGGTTTAATGTCATTTTCAGGCCACTCCCTGACCAATTCAATCTATAAATCATCTTTAAATCTATGAATTAAATAAAAAGTATACATACAAATATAAAGATTTCATTGTTGATTTGAAGACCACTCCCTATATATTTTTCTTAGTTTGTTTGCTTCTATGTATCCTAAAAAAATAGTTGGAATATGCAAAAAAAAATTGTATTTTAAAAAAATATTGTCTGAAAGAAAAAAAATAAAGAAACAGTTAGAAAGAAAAGCTAATTAAATTTGAAATATTTGAAAAAAAAAAAAAAAATAACCGAAGGCATAAATGGTAATTATGGCGTATTCAATGGGTAATTCAAAATGGTTAAGATTCAATTTAGTTTTAAGCCTAAATCGTTTCAGTCAACAAAAATCACTTTGAATCCCTAATTTCCATGACAAATCTTTTGCCAAGTCCGCACCAGTCTCATTCTCTCCCGCTCCATTGGATCTCTCACTCCCTTCAATCTCCACATGCCACGTGTCCCTACCTTATAAGCCCGATTTTTGCGGCGCCTCGTGAAAATATCTCCCCCACCGGAATCCCAACTTCCCAGCCACGCGGCGGCGCGTGTATGAAACTTCCCCTTCTATTTGAAATAAAATAATACGGATTTGTTTTTTTTGGCTTGGAAGTTGGGTTTTAGACCGGGTTTATTTGAAATACGGGTGTTAGGGATCCTATAAAACAGGGGAATTTGGTTATTCCCTGAGCTTTTCTTCCCTGTGTTATCTCTTCAAATCACTCTCCTTCTTCTTCACTCTCTCATTTTCTTTCCTTCTCATTTTCCCGGAAAATTCACTGAGAAAATTTACAGAAACACTTTTGAAACAGAGTAAGTGGGTATAGAGAAACAAAGCTTTGTCTCTCTCTCTCCCCCTTTCCCTCAAAGATACAAAATCGATTCGAGGCATTTATTCCTCACTTCTTTCTCTTAAAGCTGCTCTTATAAACTTTTCTTTTCATTTCTTTTCTATCTCACACTCTCTAATTTTTCCCAGAAATTTTCCCTTTTCCCTTTTTTCCTCCTTCAATGAACGGTTCTGAGCTTCCCACATTCACTATTAGATTTTTTCGAATTCTTTCTCTCTAGCGTTTACATCTTCATCTTTTTGTGGAATTTTTCTTTTGGGTTCAGTCAAGCTTTTTGGTTCTGATGATTATTATAACCACAAACCAAGAAACCCATCAGTGGAGAGAGGTCACTGATTAATTTCCCTTTCTCTCCCATTTCAGCTTCTCTTTGACGTGTTCTTCCATTTTTACCTTTAACATTCTCTTTATTCTCCTCGTGTGCCTCTAGTCCTTTAAGGGAATCTTCTTCCTTCCTTTTTCCTTTTCTTCCCCATCTCTATATTTTACTCTCTGCCTTCTACATTTCGCTTTCAATGGTAGCTCTGAGATTCTGACAGGGGAAAGAAAATTTTTCTGCTCTGTTTTTTCTCTCTCTCATGGAACAAATGGATTTGTTCTCTAATCTTGTTGTACCTCCGATCAAGTACACTGAACATCGAAACCAAACTAAGCTCGTCTCTCCGCCATTAATGGGGCCTAAGGTCGTGAGGATTTCTGTAACTGACGCTGATGCTACTGACTCTTCCAGTGATGAAGAAAAAGAAGAATACCCCTGTCGGCGTGTCAAAAAATTCGTTAACGAGATTACAATCGAGGCCTCCTCGACAGGGAGAAGTAGCCGCAAGAAGTCCACCGGCGGGAAATCGAAGTTTCCGACAGTTAATCGAGGTTCATTGAAGCAGATGCCGGCGGGAAGTAGAAAATTTCGCGGCGTACGGCAACGGCCATGGGGAAAATGGGCGGCTGAGATTAGAGATCCTTCTCGACGTGTACGGGTATGGTTAGGCACCTACAATACGGCCGAAGAAGCTGCTATGGTCTATGATAACGCTGCCATTCAACTCCGTGGACCCACCGCCTTGACAAATTTCACTCCACCGCCGGTAAAGTCCTCACCAGAAACCGCCACTGCGGTGAGCTCTGGCTATGTCTCCACCGAGGAGTCCAACGACAACCTCTCCTCTCCGACTTCCGTTCTCCGTTGCCCGTCGCCGTCGGCACACGATGCCGTATCCGAAAAAATATCAGCAACAACCGGAAAAGAAATCCGCCGAGACGAATCGGAGAAATTTTCGGATTTCTCGTTCCATTCGAACTGTGATACGATTTTCCCGAATGATATCTTCGACTTCCAACCGCCGGTTCCGTCTCCGTTCGACGAAACGTGCTTCAACGACGCCGTTTTGAAAGGCGATTACGGCAGTAGTATGTTTATTAACCCGGGTGACGATTTCGGGTACGGGTTCGGTTTCGGGTTTTCCACGTGGCATATGGTTGAAGATTCCTTCCAAGACTTTAGCGACATATTCGGGTCGGACCCTCTCCTTGCTCTTTGAGATTTTATTTTTATTTTTATTTTCTTTTTTTAATAGGCCGAGTTTTCGGCAATTTTGTGATTGTCAGATTTTTCCTTTTTTTTTTTTCTTCTTTTAAATATTTAGTTTTTTTTTTCACTCGTAAATTTTGGGGTCTGTAATTTGTTATTTGTCGATGATGTGTATCAAAAATGGAATGGTCTCTTCCGTCACAGTAACGGTGACGGACAAATTTTGTGTACGTGTTCTTTTTGTAAGCTCTTTTCCCTTTTAACGGACTGGCACGTGACACGCACATTTAAAAAAAATATATAAAAAAGCCTGTGGAAGTGATTTGCCTAACACGTGCAAGAGAGGGTACACGTGCGACGTGGTGCCGTCGTCAAATTGCCGAATGTCATCCACCAACTAATTAAAATATTACTATTCATTGAGAGCATAAAATTATTATTGTGTTTTTTTAAAAAAATCGAATTATATAAGATAATTTAACTTCTATGCATATACATTTCGCGTTATTTAAATTTTTATTGAATTTTAGGAGGGCAGAGATGTCTTTTCGTAAAGGAGTCAACGAGCAAGTAGTGGTGCACACAAAAATATCTCACTCAGGTGTGGGTGTTTGTTTCTAACTTTTTCTTAAAAATATATTCCATTTTCAATTTACTTTTTTATTGTACGCTACATTAATAATTAATTTTGATTTATTTTGTATTTTTGAGAGTCGGAAAAAGCAATTTTTAATTTTCAATTTAACATTGATTTTGTATATCTAGTATTATTTTCACACATATTTTTAAATGGATATAATTTCAACAAAAAGAAAAAAAATGAAATAATTTAACAAAAATAGCACTAACCAAAGTAAATTTACAGAAGATCATCCTAAAGAAAAATATTTATATCCCTTATCAATTTAAACCTTGATTTCATCTAAATTTATGGTTTAAATTGATACAATCATAAAAGTTTAGGGTCTAAAATTGATACAATTATTCATTTGAGAAAAAAATTAATACAACTCTTAAAATTTAGGGTTTAAATTGATACCACTATATGGATTTCTGTATTTTAATATTTACACATTTCTATTTTATCATAAAAAATCATTAAAAAAAAGTAATAAATATTGTAAAAGCATATAAGGTATTTTTGTAAAACTACGTCATTAATATTTTCGTTGGCATCAATATATTAAACTTTGAACCATCAACTTCATTTAATCACCATACATTTTGAATTTTATTTCATTTTACCCTCTCTATATCTTGAATGAAACTTTACATTCAAACTTTAAGAGTAATTTTAAAATCTAAACTTTTGAAAGTATATCAATTTACCTTTTCTTTCATTTGAAAAAAAAAACATCATGTGAGATTTATAATGAACTCAAACTTTCATAATTGAATGAATTAAAACTCTCAATTAGAGTTTTCTTTGAGAATCATTCAAGTATCAAATCTTAATTGTCCATTTTGTAAGATTAACATGTGAGAAACATGGATGATTGTTAAAGGTGTTATCATAAAACGCAAAATAGAAGAATTAATATTCAAAATGATATTTTAACCCATTATTTATCATGTGGGATTGGGACCTACTATTTTCACTTATTTTTACAGTTTACTCCAAAAAGAAGGTAACAGAGATTCTAACTTTTTCTATTTCTCATTCCATGAAAGCTAAAGTATTTAATAGAAAATGACATTCATTTAGGGAAAGTTTATTATAAAGTCAAAACAGAAATTGATATTTCACTATTCCATAATTGCCGTCGTTTTGATTTGATTTTTATTCCATTTCAACCCCAAACTTAATTATTTGATTTTGATTCTCTCTCACGTTCGTTATTTTTTTTTTGTTAAAAGTAATTTTTAAACGAACAATTTTTTAAAAAGTTATTTTCAACAAACCACAAGAAAACATTTAAGAATATAATCAAAAGTAGAAGTGAACATGATAGACCGAAAAGCTAAGTCGATCGATCAGAAGATGAGTGGAGTCGATCGACGTTGGATTGAAAAAATTTTTAAAAAAAGAAAAATCCGACTGAACCGAACAACCGACCAAAATTGACCGATCGATCGACATTTACTCTTCGATGATCGAGGTCGGTTCGAACATTTACTAAACTGCGACCATTGTCGGTTCGATGACGATTTGGCCGAAATGTCGACTTCGACCAGTCGATGGGCGATGCTCAACCCTAATCAAAAGTGTTTTGAAAATGCTAAAAATACATAAAAAGTAATTTAAAGCACTTTTAAAAAAAAAAGTATTTAATTCGTTTTTTATGGCCAAAAGCATTCATGTTAAAGATGTTAGGAACGTTTCTCATCCAAGTATTCTCACAAAAAAATTGTTTTGATGTCTAATTTTACATTTGGTGCTTCGCTAACAAAAATATTTAACAAATTCTAATTTTAATATTTTAAATGCTTATTTGATTTATTCTAACTCGATATTTATAAAAAAAATTAAAATTGTTTCAAAAAAGTAAGTTGTAATAAAACACTTGTAGCTAATTCAAACCAATCTTATGGTAACATTTGAACACATAATCAAAACTGTTTTTGAGAATTTTAAAAAATGCTTAAAAGGTAAATTAAACAGCTTTAAAAAGAAATGTTTACCTTTTTTATGGCCAAAAGTATTTATATTAAAGATGTAGTTAGATATACTCAAGAAACAAATAGAAAAAAAAAAAAAAAAAGGAAAAAGATATAGTTAATATTGCATTTAATATATGTACTTTAAATGAAGTACAAGTGACAACATTTAATTACTCGCCAAAGTGAATTTGACTTAATTAGTGATATTGGTATGTCGGATCGGATAAAAAACACTTAATTACTCATTTCACATTTAGGTAAAAAGTAAGTGTTAACAAATTATTTGTGACGTCTAGTTTTTAAATCTTAACCTTTTTCAAAGTTATATAATAATAATTATTATATGACTTCAACATTTTTTTGGTATAAAATATGGTGGTGGAGGGAATCAATATTTTGATTTGATTATCAATAATACAAATTTTATATCACTTGAAATAGGTTCATGTAGGCGAAATTTTCTTATGTGAATAAAAGATATATTTTCCCATATTAAACATATAGCTCAAAGAGAATTATTCCTAGTATTTATTATCGACTAATTCTAAATCATGTTAAGAAATGTGAAAACAATTTACAATATAGAAATTATTGGTTAACTATTATTTTAGTATTTGTATTTGTGAATATGTTTTAACTCTTGCACTTTTAAATGTCAAAGTTTAGTCTACGTAACTCTAATAAATCTTAATATTGTTGAGGTTGACGCCTTAAATTTCGTAGTTTGTAAATTACTGGTATAAAAATTATTTATTTAATAAAATAAAGTGTGATTTTATTTGATATTTATTTTGCATTAACCTAAATCCAATTAACTAAGATCCAAGGTTATTTCATGTAACTTAAACATGTATATAGTTGACATACAAGTGGATCATGTTTAAGTAATAATCTGGATGCTCTGTAGTATATAGATAAGGCTGGGTACCTCATCCTAGTCACACTATAGATACGACCCACTTTGTAATTGTTACAATAGTCGTAAAGTGTTACAAATGATCTAATCTTGAGAACATTCTGGATGTTGCTAGCATTTTTTTCTTTCTGTGTTTCTTGTCTTAGAGTGAGCAATAATATAGATGGCCAATATCTTACTCGTGTTGCTATAGATTTATGAAAGCCTACTAGTCCGTTTTTATTCCTCTTTATCGTTGATTCTATTTGCTTTTTTGATATCGATTTCCCTCCTAGGGTATCCTCTCTGTTTTGAGAGGGAAAAACAACTGATAAGTATGTGTTAAAGATTAAAAACTTTATGGTTCGAGTCTCTTATCTTCATTATACTAAAAAGAGACGAATATTGCTAAATTTTATATAGAAAAGTTAACACAAAACTAATAGTATGAATTAATCTTAAAACTTATCGAAAGTGTAGAGACTAGAATTAGACATATAAAAATATACAGATTAAAATTAGTGGGTCCAACACACACTCACGCGCGCACACATACAAAAAGATTACACTCTCTCTAAATATGAGCATGACACACACGCACACAAGATCTAAAAAAAAAAATAAAAAGAGCCTACATGAACAACCTCAATAGAAGTCCTAATCCACTTAGAACAACAGAAAAATATCAAACCATACAACCCGATTAACCATCTAAAAATGTTACAAAGTAGTCCTATAAACACAAAAATTGCACTCTCTCTGAATATGAGCTTGTACTAAATTATACCAATTCAAAACAATAATGAGTTTATTTTTAAAAATAAGTAAAGAAAAATAACAAAATAAAAGTCTAGATGTTGAAAAGAAAATGGTATTAGAAGACATGCATAGTTCTATGAAGTGATCACAACGGGACGAGCAAAGTCGGAGATGTACTTCTCATCCCTATCCCTACTCCATTCCTAATTTTGGAGAGTCGGAGTTTGAAATTGGGTCATAGTGAGAAAAAGTCCACATTTTTTATTTTTATTTTATTTATTTATTTTATTTAAAATCAATTAAATTGATATTGTATATTAAAATTGTAAACGTATTATGTAACAAGTTAACATTATTATTTTATTAGTTATTTATATGGATAATTTAAAAAATTAATATTTTATTGTAAATTTAAAAAACAAATTAAAAGTTTTATAATATGAAGTTATTTTTTTTAAAAAAAAAATTAGGAAGGATAATACTCGATCAGTATTTTAGGATTGTTTTCAAACATAGAAAAATGAATCAACTTATTTACAAATATAGCAAAATGCCACAATGTATTGTGAGACACTAACATTGATAGATACTATAAGTGTCTATCACTGTTACACAATAATATTTTGCTATATTTAAAAATATTTTTAACAATTTTGACGTGTGTATATATATATATATTAGAAAAATGATAAAAAAAATATTCGGGGATCCCTGTCCCCATTTAATTTCCAACTGAAGATTCAATTTAAATTCTCGGATTGAATCCTATATCCAATTAAACTTGGGATTTCCCATCTCGATTGGACACCGTGGGGACTCAATCTCGCAATGAACCTTTACATCTCTTTCTATTTCAAAATCAATTAGCAACGAGAGGTATCGTGTAACTAGCTATCTTATAAAGAGTTAACGATTATGATTTTGTTGATTTTTCAATCTGAATCCCCAAATAAAATGGTGTATTTTGAAGGGAATACAGGCCTGGAAAAAGAAAAATGGGAGAAGATGGGCGGCAGGATTTGGCATATAGATGAATATACATAGCGCATAGGTAGCACTAGCAGCGGCTATCACCCTGCAAATCCAATCAAATTCTCTTATGCCTTTCTTCAGCTCTCCCTCTAAAAATAGCCTTTTTCCCTCTACCCCCTAATTGTTGGCTTGCTTGGTCATTCTCCTAGCCACCTTCAATTTCTATTCATTGGATTCTACATAAAACTATATATATATATATATATATATTTTTTATTTTTAAAAAGACTATAATAAAGACATTTTGAAGGAGGGGTTCCAGTTTTGTACGCTATTAGGCCAATTTTATGGTCAAACAAGGAAAACTCGTCCCTTAGATGAAAGAATACTCTCAAAAGAAGACAAGTTTTGTGATATTAAAAAACTTCTATTAAAACTTTAAAATGTTACTTATAGTCTTACAAGGAAATAATAAGATTAACTAATTAAACCCTGATTAATTGAAATTAACAACCGAACAAATATTAAATTCAAATATAATAATTATCCTTTATTTCTCCTCATTATATTTTCTGCATTTTAACGAGTTTCTAAGTTATTAATTTTGTGTCTAATGTGTTTTTGTCTATTTGAAAATTTTAACCTTCACAAATTTATAAGACAAATTTAAAATTTAATTTCATGTTAGAAGAAAAAAAGAATGGAAAAAAAATCAATTTTATATCTAATAGATCCTTTAATTTTAAAAATGCTAAATATATTATAGAATCATTAGGTACAAACTAGAAAATTCAATGACTTCTTCGACATTTTTTTTTTTAATTTGAAGATTTATTAAACACAAAAATTTAGATTTAGAAATTATATTAGATATTTTTTAAAGTTGATTGATTTTTAAACACAAATATGATAGTTTAACAATTTCAAGTAAAATGATTGTCCGATAAAATTAATATTTGTGTGTACAAAGTTAGTTTGGATACTCAAATCCTCAAGCTATGTTAATGTTTGGTGTATTGGTAGTCTTTCTTTCTCCACCATACTTTTGACAAGTTTGTATAATAATGTGTTGGAAGTGAGTTACAGTTCTTGAATTCATGTGGTAGTTGTTTGATTTATGAGTTTTGGGTTAATTTTTTTTTATTGAATTTATAAGTTTAGTATTTGTGAAAGTAAATTTGTTGCAATTCAATTATGGAAAATAATTGTTCAAAAAGTCGTTGCGACAGTTTTTAAATGTTATGAAATCCATTTTTTAGTAGATAGGGATGTGAGGTCAAAAGAATTAGAGCTTAAATCATTCATAATTAAACATAATAAGTTTGTTCTTCATTTAAGTAATCTATCGTATAAATTAGCATACAAATTCAAATTATATTCTATATACATGTTCACGTACAACCACACTTTTTGATTAAATTAACTCTCTACATTGACTAATTAGGATGAAGATTTCTCATAGTGTTATGAGTGATTTTAGACCTAATGGTATAATTGACATTTAGAAATGACAAAGTCAAGAAAAAGTGTGATACGGGCCGATAGTGGAACTAAAGCCAGTGACCTTAGCCTCGGGTCAGAGCTAACACTAACCCTTACCAAACGCCTAATAGAGTATGCTTTACGCATGCCTTGACCCAAGATATGGCCTACATGGAACCGAGCACGCCCCTTGGTCCGATAAGTTATCTACTTATCCTAAAATGACTCGAAAACCCTAGAGAACACCTTAGGAACTTTGTCTATAAATGTATCATTATAACTTCATAAGTCCTACTTCCAAACTCGCTAACTTTTACAATCTTTCACTTTTATGACTTAAGCATAGGAGTGTTTGTGGCAAGCACCACATTGGTGTGTAAGTTTTATCTTTTGCAGGTCACATTCTTCTCCCCCTTCAAACAAATCCACTGCTGGTGTCACGTAAAGATGATGTGCATTTCATTTGTCCAAAATTTGGTATCAACACATAGGATGAAACAAAAACAGCTCAAATAAAATATAATTGTAAGGTTCGGTTTGGTAGCCTATATACACTCTTATAAACTTTATGTTTTGTTGTCTATATTCTACCAGTGTTTTCAAAATCAAAACTATATTTTGAAAATTAAAAGATTGTTTTCAAGAATATTATTTTTTGTTTTTGAAAATTGGCTAAGAATTCAAATATTTACACATAAAATATATATACCATGAATATAGTATTTATACTTTCAACCTCAAAATTAGAGGTTTGATTCCCCTACCCCAAATATTGTTAAAAAAAATTGTTGACGTTGATGTTCTTAATTTTATAGAAATATTAATAAAAATATTAATGTCAAAGAAAATTATTGGAAGATTATACAAATGAAAAGAAAAAAAACATATCTAGATTAATATATAAACCTTTTATTTTATAGAAAGATTAATAAATGAACATTTTATATTCGATAAGAAGCTAAAATATCTATTATTTATATTTACATTAGTGTTATTTATATTACTTATTTTGCATGTTTTGTGAATTTTTATTTTGTACAACATTATAAAAACGTCGATTCACTCTTATGTTAGTCTCAAATTCATGAATATATAAAAATATGGATGGAAAAAATACATAAGCTAGCCGAAAAGGCGGCCAAGATTTTGCGGGTTAGATAGATTCCACAAATAGACACCTGTAGAGAATTTCCTCCCTTTTCCTGTTGTCCTGGCCAAGACTCAATCTTGACCATACACGTATGCTTGGTCCCCCAGGCCTAATTGTCGTTGATTCTATTTTCCGCCCATATCCACGTGGTAGATATTTGATCGTGATTGGATGGACCCACAGAATCAAGCAATGGGTCATGTTGGTGTGGACCTGACCTTAAAATTTTTATAATTATTATTTTTGGATATATGTGAAATTAATGTACACATCGGCAAATGGCCCCACCTTTCAATTACGGTCCTTATAACCTAATTGAAGAGCTACATTATTCCGCCCGTCGTACCATTACCATCCAAATTAAAATGACCACCTTTTATTTCTACATTTTATTTCCATTGATTATTTAACACGTTACTAAGTGATTTATTAATTTATTAAATCTTTATCGCATAGATCCCACACGATACTTAAAAACTCCTTATATAACAAGTAATAAATGGAGATAAGTACTAAAATTTCCTCATAGCGAAAGCATTAGCATATAGTTAAGAGGTCTCATTATACACCATTTTTTTTTAAAAAAAAATCTATGTTTTTATTAATCTACAAGGTCTATATGACAATCCCATTGTTTTGAATTTTGAATTTTTGAAATTCATGTTTATTTCCTCACAAAATTGTTATAAAATTTTCATATTCTTTAAAATAAATAGAAATTCAAAACCAAAATTTGAAAACAGAATCTAATTTTGAAATAAAATAGTTATGAAAGAAGGCCTAAATATTAGCTTAATTTTTTCTCTTTACTTAAATGCTCAATTTAACGTTCCTAAAATATGGAAGTTTAAAATTCCTTTTAACATTTTAACTTCACATTACACAACTCTATGGATAAAACTCAAATATCCCTTAAAGCTTGAAAGACCTTTTATATGGGTTAGTTTATAATTTTAGTTTTTTTGGGATTAGTTTAATAGTATGTTTGTACTATTAACCTCGAAGTCGGTTCAATTCTTCTACTCCATATGTTGTCAAAAAATGTACCATTTTTGAATTGAGATTTTGAATATAAATGCTCAATTTATTTAGATTTTATCATTAACATTCAAGATAAAAATAAATGTTGTCATATGTTTAATGTAATATATATTTAACCAAATAAATGAGTATGTCTTGTGTATGCATAGGTTAATGGTGGATTGAATTTGATAAAATGAGTATAAATCAATTGGTACGTAATATGTATTAGCGATCAAGAAACTCGTGTTTCGGATAATTCTTTTTTTATTGTATTAAAAAACTCCTGGATTGAATTTATAATTTAATGATAAATTGAAAATTAATTCTTATCAAACAAAATCATATCTTAGATCGGAGGAAAGTGAAATAAGGAAAAGTAAAGGGGCAAAGGGAAGGTTGGGTGGGGAAAATTGGGAGTCAATTTCAACAACCAAATGACAAAAGAAGGGACAGAAAGGGGCATGTGAGATATTCTTAATATACATATTACAAAAATAGAAATAAAATATATATTGTTTCTAATATAATATGTCACTTCAAATTAAATGAGTGGATTTCATTTTCCCATTTTGATGTTACAATATGAAACAAAATATTGTTGCCACTAGTAAGGGTTGAAAATAACTAAAATAGCTATGGTAAATAGAAGAGAAAAAGGAAAACTTCCCAATGAAAGTATAATTTATTGAATAACATATCAATTATAAACTTAAAAGTCGATTATACTATAATCTTAAAAGTTTTGGTATAAATTTTTATTGTGTCTACAATAATTTTTTTTTATATTCGTGAATGTCCGACGCACCTCGATTAATCTCATGAAAAAATCCCGTTTAACCCTACAACATTTGAGTATCAAGAAAGTTCATAAGCTTTGTGTTTACCATAGCTTACAAAGGAAAACGTGATAAGGTAAAAAAAATTCGAACATTGAATCGGACCTAAAATATTACCATGTTTTATAGAATAACAAGAAAAAAGATTAAATGTTATTATCTTCTTCTCCTTTTCTTTTTAAAGGATATATCACAAAGCATAAGAGTGAAGATTCAAAGGTTAGAAATATGGATTGCATAAGAAAAAGGTAATTAAGAAGTTGTGGTTTTTTTTTTCCTTTTCCAATAATTGATATCTAATTATTCAAAAAGTACACAAAATTCAACACAATACATACCAAAAAAGAGCCATGTAAAGCCAGAGACAGAAATGGAACTTATAAGCATTTAATACAAAAGGGAACACATGGGATTTTCAAAAACACAAATGCATTATATTTCATCTCAAAAAAAAGAAAAACAAATTCAGAAAAAAAAAGGTATATATAGATAAACCACCACCACTACCTTATTTTCCAAACAAATTATTGTCTTTTGAAAAAGAAATATAACAAAATTTTGAAAAGAAACAAGAATCCCAAGAAAGAAGAAATTGTTTATAGTTGATTTTGAAGATTGGAAACACAAGAAAAGATGAATTTGGAACAATGATACACATTAAAAAGCAAAGGCAAAGGGATAATATATGGAAATCAAAGAAATATGGAGAAAAGGAAGGCAATTATAGGAGGCAATATTGGTGGAGGAAGAAGGAAGGCATTGGATGGGTGAGTGGCATTGGCTGCGGCTTGGGTTTGGGCTGTGGGTGCCATGGCTGGGCCCAAATTGGTGTGGATTCCAAAAGTTTCAAGGTTAAATGGCATAGGGTCAGAGCCAGAGGTTCCTTCTTTTGAGCCAACTTGGATATGGAGCTTTTGACCAGCTTCACAATGCTTTCCAATTCCATCAAAGTAGTAGTAATCACCTGGCTCAGTTAAGTTCAAGACTGTTGGCCCTAGAAAATACATGTGTATTACTGCTTCTTCTCCACATGTATCATAGTCTGCCTTCTTCACAGCCAATAGGTTGTTGGCACCTGGCCGGTACGGGAATACTGTGTACGTATCCAATTGAAAAATAAAACCACCCAAACGTTAGAAACGTAATGAAATATAGTTCAGGGTTGTGTGTGTCAATGTCAACCTCATCGACAGACACAATTCGAAGAACTGTTTTATACAATGTTTTTAGTCTTTTTGATTTGATAAAACTTCAGAAATAGTCTAGAATTTTATCGAAAGAAGATCAAATTTACACTTTAACGTGAGAAAGGGTAAAATTGTAAAATGGATTTAAAAAAAAAGGTAAAAAGTGAGGAAAAAGAAAAGAAAAAGAGATACCAAGCCTGTCTCCAACACCAAAGGTTCTTGGTTTAGTCCATTCATCAAAAAAGGTAATGTTTTCAGGGACTCTCCAACCATGGCTTCCACCAACAATATGAGTGAATGCATTAACACATGATCCCATCATCATCATCACTAAGCAACAAATCATTACTGTTTTGTCCATTTTTTTTTTTAATTTGGTTTTCCCTTTAATTTGGCCAATCTCTCTTTTGGAGCTTAAAACAGAGAGATCAGAAAAATAAAAGAGAGGGGGAGAGAAAAAGGTTTTTCTTTTCTGTTTTGTAAATGAATCTTCTTTCTTCTTTCTCCTCCAATTCCAAAGAGAACAAAAAGAAGAGAAATAGGCAATGGGATTTAGTTTGTACCAAATTTGGATGATGAAACCTAATGGTTAACTCATTCTTTGTTTGTTTTGATCACTAGGTCCATTTTTTTTTTACCTCTTTTCTCTTTTTTTTTTCTCCTCTCATTTTTTTCAGGACATACCTATTTTAAGTACTATTAATGAATGGACCTCAATCCTTAACCTTTTTTTTTCCTTCTTTTTCTTTTATTTATTTATTTTGTGAGGATTTGTTTCTTAACCATTTTTCTTTTCCCATTTTCACTCCATTAAATCTCATACTCGATTCAATTACTAAGACCCTATTTGCTAACCATTTTATCTTTTTTGTTTTGTTTTTGAAAATTTAGCCTTTATCTTTTTGTATCTTTCTTAAGTACAATGATTCAATGCTTAACCAAATTTCAAAAATAAAAAATAAATTTACTTTTTGTAGTTCTCAAAATTTAGCTTTGTTTTTTAAATTGAAAAGTAGATAACAAATGAAGAAATTGGATGTGAAAGTAGTGTCTATAGGTTTAATTTTCAAAAACAAAAATAAAATGAAATGATTACCAAATCGAACCTAACTTATTTATTTATTTTATGATCTGATTTGCTTTAGCAAATTCTCTTTTATAAAATTATTATTAAATTTCAAAAACTAAAAATGATAACTAATAGAGTACTCTTTAATAATCATTTGGCTTTTGAAAATTAAGTTTACAAACCTTATTTATATCTATAGATTTTTCTTCGATGTATTTTCAAAATCCAATATAAATTTTTTAGTTTTTTAAAAATATTAGTAAAAATGGAAAATAAAACATAAAAACTCATGGGTAGGAACAGTATTAATCGGCTTGATTTTTAAAATAAAAAACCAATAAAGGAAAAAAGAAATTGAGTGGCAGATGGACTAAATAAACTACCATGCGCTCATTTAGGTCTCAATTTTATTGATGCATGAATGAAAGTATTGATAAATGGTTGTGATTGAAAGATATTTTTGAAACAGCTATATATATTAAAAAAATAGAAAAAAAATATTTTTGGTCCTAGGTTTCAAAATGTTATATATTTAGTTCTTAAATTTTAATTTTGATTTCAATTTAGTTCCTAATTTTCAAAATATTATAATTTTACTCCTAAAATTTGAATTTTGTTTCAATTAGTCTCTAAATTTCAAGATTTTATACTTTTAGCATCAAATTTTCACTAAATACTCACTACTCTCTAGTGTTAATAGTCTATTAGTTAATTTAAAAAATTATAATTAATTAGGCATCGTTTGGTAACCATTTGAATTTAAAATTGAGCCTTGTTAGCACTCAGATCTCACACACGTACATTGTTACCGGGAGCCCCTTGTGGGTTTGACCTCCAGCCTGCTTTTACCGGACTAGTATCACTTTATAAGCTGACTTATGTGAAAGATCCTCGCACCGGCATATTGCCAAATCTACCACACTCTCATGCCTAAGTTAGTACAAATAGTCTATAATTCGATCAAGCACACAAAAAGTAAGGGCATGACTCTCTTTTGGAGATTATTTACACGTTTCCTTTGGGGTCATCGAATGAGTTTATTTGTAATGTTTGACAGTCGTTTGTGGTTATGTGTAACTTTGGCGATGTTAGGGTTATTTCCAATGCTTGAGGTTGCAAGGTGCCAGATTGAGTGCAACTCGCTTATTTCTCGATTGGTATATGTTTATCGAATTGGCTGATCCCCGAAACTTTAAAGATTTGACCTTTTCCTTTTGGGACGCTAGTTCCCCTATGCATCCTCTTGGTTCCCTTTGGGCTTTGGGCTTTGCCTTGGGCAACACTCAACAAGTCTATTTCCTCTCAATTTCTTATAATAACTTGCATCATTTTTAAATAAATTAGTTGAATTTTTAGCCAAATTCTAAAAAGAAAAACAAGTTTTTAACTTTTTTTAGTCTTCAAAATCTGACTTGATTTTTAAAAACATTAATAAAAAATAACAAAACAAGAAATCTAATGTTGAAGGGGTGTTTATAAACTTAATTTTCAAAAAACTAAAAATCAAATGGTTATCCGACAAGGCCTTAAGTTTCAATATTATTTCATCACTTGTAAAATTAACTTTAAAAGTTTCAATTCATAATTATTTTAAACTAATTAACAGACCTTAACATCAAAGAGTGAAGAGTGTATTTAGTGAAAAATCAAAGTTAAAAGTGTAAATTTTGAAACCTATGGTCTAAATTGAAAATAATTCAACGAAGGTAAAATAGTAACATTCTGAAACTTAAAGATAAATTGAGGTCAAACTCAAAACTTAAATACTAAAAATGTAACACTATACAATTTAAAGACCAAATATGAATTATACCCAAAATCTAGGTTTTATCTGAAAATTATCGATTTTGACCCAAAAAGTTTTTTCTAATTCAAAAGTAACCTTATTTTTAAAATCTACTTTTTTTTTTACCTCATTTTCCATCTTTTCAGACTTTAAGTGGGGGAACCCACCACGTCAAAATATCATTTTGCCCTCAATAAAAATCAATCTATTCATCTTCCCATGAAAACTTCAACCATTGTTGGACTCTCTTCTCGCAAAGAAGACCCATCTTTCATGGTCATTGGACGTATTTTGTTTTCCTTTCATTCGATTCCGATTTTGACAAAAGGTACACAAGTACCTTTTCCATTTTCTTTCTTTCTAAATGATTAATCAATTTCATTGTTTATATAGGGGGAGTCTGTGTGATTTCTGGTAGGAATCTGTAGTGAAAAACCCAAAATCCTTTTTCATCCTTTAAACTTTAACAAACTTAAAAGAACTTTATGAGACAAATATCCTATGTGGGGTAAGGAAGTAAATGTTTATCTGAGTTTGATTTTGCATTTTTTAGGGTGTATTGAACTTTATGAGACAAATATCTCGTGAAGTTGTTGTGAATATTTGTCTCATGAAGGTACTCGCAACAGTGGGAAGTTTGTAAAATAGCTTGAAAACTCTTTGTCGTTTGTCTCGTAATATTATAAGTTTGTCTTGCGAAGTTACTTCATGAGAAAAACGATAGACTATCTTATTTGTCTCGTGATATTATAAGTTTATCTTGTGAAGTTACTTCACAAGACAAAAAACTTACTTATGAACTCAACTTTACGAAACAAAAGACAGTCTATAATCTCATAAAGTTGAGTTCATTTTAGTCTTTTGTCTCGTGAAGACGTTATGTCTCCTGGTTTCTTTCTCATGAAGTTCATCCCTTTTAAGGGTCTTTTCTTTCACTAAAGA
Source organism: Benincasa hispida (assembly GCF_009727055.1). NCBI lineage: Eukaryota > Viridiplantae > Streptophyta > Magnoliopsida > Cucurbitales > Cucurbitaceae > Benincasa > Benincasa hispida. The sequence goes on from NC_052349.1 coordinate 72,272,511, forward strand.
TTTTAACATTGTACCATGTTTTGTGGCACGTATAGGTAATTATTATGGAGCCAAGGATTAAGCCAGTAGGATTCTTTAAGGCTTCATTATCTTCGTGTTCTCATATGGCTAAGACCTGTATGGTAATCCGTATGAAGTTAATGGAGGTCTAGTTAGACATGTTTAGGCATAACGTATATGGATAGAATGTATAACAGGATCTAAAAAAATCAGCCATATTAAGACCTATCTTAAATAGTACTCTCTCCCTCATGGACAACTAATACATCACCTAGACCAAACATAATTTCCTTTCATTCGTTTGGGTCTAGGGTGTCATTTAGTAAGGATGAGTTTGACCACATCACTAGGTTTAAGGTACGGACGCGAGTGGTAAGGAATAATCCTAAACCTATCAGGCTTAGAAACCTATACTTTAACAATAGGCCTAGATTGAAATAGACTCAAGCTGAAGAACATTTTCTTTCTATGAACTTTAGAAGTGACGAGGATGCAGTAAAAGTGGTGCCTGCCTATTTCATAGAGTTGGTCATGATAGGGAGGGAGAAGAAACAGACTTTTTACTATACCATCCTCGATATTATGGATGATTGGGAGATTTTTTGCAACTACGACTAGGGTAGTGTGATTTTTTAAAAGACAATTAGCAGCCTTAAGAGAGCTCTCACTGGTGCTATTGATCAAGGAGAACCCGAGACGTTAGCTAGATATAGCCAGTATGGATTCCCATTCACCTTTCAAGTTAGTTCACATACATATTCTACAGTGTTTCCTTCTCCATTATCTTCAATTGTTTTTTCATGATTTGATTCTACCTTCCTATTTATAGGTGTGGGTGTATGAGATGATTTCTACGCTCAAAAACCTCGTGGCAACTCATATTAATGAGATAACCATTCCACGTTTATCTCGATGGGAAAGTAGGAAAAACCCAACATACGCCTTACTGCATATAGATATTTTCAATCGACGATGGTAATGGATGTAAAATTCTTTTGATTTATTGTTGTAAGTTTATGTTGCTTATTACCCTAGGTTGTCACATGTATGGAAACCCCTTTATAACGGTACGACTGGTACCAACCAAGGACGATGTAGCTCACATGCACCGCATAGTTCCTACCCCTGAAGTATGTGTCCTCCCAACGCTTCCTGTTCGTGAGGGTGACGATTTTCGTGCTGAGGGTGATGCTGCCACGATCATGGTGATGCTAGCCATAATCATGGTGATTCTACCCAAGATCATGGTAATGCTGCCCACAATCATCGCGATGAAGGTGGGGGTCGTCACAACGAGGGTGATCATGACATCTACCATGAGGGTGATCACGGTGATGATGAGGTAATCATGGACACGATGGCCCTCATAAGTAGAATTGAACAAAAGAAGATCCCTCCCGTCCAAACATCGATGTTGACAATTCTCCACATTCGACACGTTGTAGAATATCAGATACCCAGGTGAGGAATGAGCTCAAATGGCTTCACACATATATAGATATATTTGAGGTTTGCGATCGATGCCTTGAAATCGGCATCTGAAGCTGTGGGAGAGATAAGATGATTGGAGGGTCGCTTGGATCGGTTTGAGGCCAGTGTTAAGTCCGAGTTCGATACCCTCCATTTCAAGGTCATTGATGTATAGCGGGATGTCTCTACTATGATGTGATATCTAAGGCAACTACTGAAGGTATGATTTCGATTGAACATATATGCTCTTTACAATTTGGTACGATTGCTTATAGTTTCTTTAACGCGCCTATAGGGAAAATATGTTGCGCTGTCTGATGATGTGGATGTAGAACCCGAAACTGATTTGTCTCATATCGTGACTGAGGATATTGGTGGTGTTGGGTTTTATGCCTTAAAACTCGTAGATAGATAATGTTATTAATTGGTTGTCATCAATAAAGAGTTATTGATGCTAATTCAATAAATGTTATTGCTTAAGTTGTATTCTATTTTGTCACCCTAAATTCAATAAACTAACATCCAAGATTGTCCTATGAGTCTTGAAATATATGTGGAGACATATAGAGATCAATGTTTAAGATACAACATAAAGGTGTCTATAGTATAAGGATAAGGCTGGATATCTTAACTTGGTGACACTATGGATACGACCCAATTTGTATTTGATACAAACGCAAGGATCCAATGCGTTCGCGTAGGTGACATGTGAGTGGAGGTATCCTATACAATGAGTTTTCATAAGACCGGACCGCAAAATAATAACCATTAGATGTAACACCGTTAACTAATTAGATTTCTATTTCAATTGGATGACCTAGGCAACTTAGTCTTAATCCTGAGTGTATTATGAACTCCTGTTCACGAGGGATCGTCCTTTGATTTGTATGGGTGATAATGGCCAGTTTGCTGACTTGATAAGCCTACCATTTTGGGGACAAGACTGAGTAGGGAGCTAGGAACTTAATAATACAAGATGGAATTCATTCCTTTTCGACTTCAGGGTAAGTAGATGAATGTTCCCTTAAGTGGTGTCTCTGAGACTTGAACAAAAAATCCTACCCTCTCTTTTGCCCGAGATGGATTTCTATTTATTGGTTGGACCATACATAGATTGTTCATTAGAGGAGCACTGGTACTTAAGAATATAGAGATAACCCAAGGGTAAAGTGTTAATTTGATCTAGTTGGTGTTATGGACACTCATGAAGAACTAACTTACTGTTATTGGTCTATAACCGTGGACATATAAATATATCTGTAGTGAGAAGAGTGTAACTGTGGATCTTTAATGGAGTGTACCCATAGTTAACGAATATTGATTAATTTGGTTAATGAATTTAACCATTTAATCTCATATTGTTGGAGCTTTTAGTCTGCAGGTCCACCAGGTCCCCTTGTTAGCTCACTAAAGGATATTAAAGAAAAATTATTTGAATTATTCATATCAATTTGAGGAAATTGTATATTAATGTGATTAATATGTAAGTGATTATGGATGTGATCAATAATTTAAATTAAGTTAGTGAGAAATATCTGAATGAGATTCAAATATTTAATTCAAGTGAATTAGATTTATAAAGAATTAATTAATTAAATTAATAGGCAGGTTATGCATATAAACATATGGTGTTTAATTAAATATATATGTTAAATTGGATTTAATGTAAATTTTTTTTAATTAATGTGCTAATTAATTAAATCAAAGTTATTTAATTAATTAAGCACAAGGATAAATAGGGAAAGACTTGGAGAAGGGGTTAACCCTTCTCCATATAAATTCTACCTTATGACCCTTTTAGGGCAAGATTTTCATTTTGGTGAGATTTACCCTACCACCAAAATACAAATTCTCTCTTTACTTTCTAAGAGAAATCTCTTTACCTCTTCCTCTTAGAATTAGTTTGATACCACCTACCATTCTATTGAAATCCTTGAGAATAACAAGGTTATTCTTGTGGTTGTGTTCAAGTTCGATTGAGAAGAAGTTTGTGCCAAGATCAAGAGGATTTTTCGTGGAGCTCGAGAATCTTCAAAGGTAAGAATGGTTCTCTCTTAGTTTCCCTTCTCCATCTCATGTTATTTCATATGTTTATCCTTCATATGTTCTGTTTTAGAACACTTCTTTTGTTTCTTCAAAAATCAATTTTCGAGATGCAAGGCATTCACATGCTTCTGCTCGGGATTCGATCCCTACACGTTAAATTATGGAGTCTCTCCAGAAGATGCTTGGACAACCGCCCATTCAGATCCGACATGAGGCCCTTAAGTACATTTACAATGCATGCATTAAGGAAGGCCAATCAGTGAGAGAATATATTCTCAACCTGATGGTCCAGTTCAATGTCATCAAAATGAACAATGCGATCATCAATGAGCATAGTCGGATGTCATTTATTTTAGAATCTTTTTTGAAGAGTTTTCTTCAATTTTGCAGCAGTGTGGTTATGAATAAGATACAATACACCATAACTATCTTCTTGAATGAGTTATAGACTTATCAGTCCTTTATGAAAGGTAAAAGACCAGTAGAAGGAGAGGAAAATGTTGCCCATTCCAAAAAGTTCCACAAGGGTTCATCTTCATGAACGAAGTCTACTCACTCATCTTCTGGTTGTAAGAAGATAAAAATAAAAAAATAAAAAAAAATAAAAAAAGGAAGGAAGGAAGGGAAAGGCTTCTGCTGCTGGAAAATGCAAGGGTAAGACCAAGGTGGCTGACAAGGGTAAATTCTTCCATTACAATGTGGATGGTCACTGGAAATCTAATTACCCCAAGTACCTCACCGAGAAGAGAAAAAAAAGGAAGGTAAATATGATTTACTAGTTCTAAAAATTTGTTTAGTGAAAAATGACCATAATGTCTGGATGCTTGATTCGGGAGTCACTAACCACATTTGTTCTTCTTTACAGGAAATTAATTCCTTCCAGCAACTCGAGGAAGGTGAAATGACGCTCAAGGTTGGAACGAGAGACACAATTTCAGCTCGTGCAATGAGAGCTGCTAAGTTATTTTTTGAGAATAGATATTTATTTTTAGAAAATTTATATATTGTTCCCAAAATGAGGAGAAACCTTGTTTCTATTTCCTATTTAATTGAACAATCGTACTCTGTTTCTTTTTCATCTAATGAAGCGTTCATTATGAAAAATTGTGTGACTATTTGTTCAGCTAAACTAACAGACAACTTGTATGTGTTAAGACCAATTGAATTAAAAACACTTTTAAATCATGAGATGTTTAAAATTGTAAATACTCAAACAAAAAGGCGAAAATTTTCTCCAAGTAATAATGATACGTATCTTTGGCATTTGAGATTAGGTCACATAAATCTCGATAGGATCGGGAGATTGGTAAAGAATGGACTTCTAAGCAAGTTAGAAGATGATTCATTACCTTCATGTGAATCCTAACTTAAAAGAAAAATGACTAAATGGCCTTTCTATGGAAAAGTTTATAGAGTTAAAGAGCCTTAGAGTTCATACATTTGGATATTTGTGGTCCAATAATTGCAAAAGCTAGAGAAGGCTATGAATATTTCATTTCTTTCATAGATGATTATTCGAGGTATGGTTTCTTATACCTGATAGAATATAAGCTTGAAGCCTTTGAAAAGCTCAAAGAATATAAGGTTGAGGTTGAAAACGTATTAGGTAAAACAATTAAAACACTTCGCTTTGATCAGGGTGGAGACTACATGGATTTAGAATTCAAAGACTATATGATAGAACTGTTGGGGTTGATGCCTTAAATCTCGTGGGTCTTGTAGTTTGTAGTTGTAATGTGGAGAATACATGGATTTAGAATTCTATGACTATATGATAGAACTGTTGGGGTTGATGCCCTAAATCTCGTGGGTCTTGTATTTGTAATTGTATTGTACAAACAATTTTATTTATTTAATAAAATATGAGATATTTTATTCGACATTTAGTAGTATTAACTCCAAATCAATAAACTAACATCCAAGATTATCTTATGTAGCTTAAACATGTATTTAGAGACATGCAGGTGGATCATGTTTATGTGATAACCTAAATGGTCTGTAATAGATGGATAAGACTGGGTACCTTATCCTGGTGACATTACGAATACGACCTGCTTTGTAGATATTATAATTGTTGTAAGGTGTTACAAATGTTATGATCCTGATCATTCATGTAGAGACATGTGAGAGGAGGTATTCTATACAATGGATTTTGTATAAGACCGGACAAAGAAATGAATAATCTCATTATATAATACCGTTAATAATAGAGACTTACATTTCACTAGGATGACCATAGGTGACATGACCTGAATCTTGAGTGAGTTGTGAACTCCTGTCTATAAAGGCGGTCCTTTGATTTTATGGGTGAGAGTGATGCCAACTCAATAAGCCTACCATTTTGGGGATTCGTTTGATTGGAGAATTGGGAACATAGCTACACAAGACAAAATTCACTCATTCCCTATGTTGGGGTAAACAGATAAATTTCTCCCTTAAAGACTGATTACGGGGCGTGAACAATGTGACACCACACCCTCTCTTGACTCGAGAAGGATTTGGTCATAGTTGGACTATGACTTGTTGGTACTTAAAGAGTTAGATGTAACTACAGGGGCAAAACGATAATTTTGACCTAGCTATACTTACAAGCAATTTGTGAAGGTCATCGTACTGTTGACTGGTTATATCCAATAGACATCGAAATATATTTGTAATGCGGAGAGTGCAGCTATCGATTTTTAGTGGAGTGACCAACAGTTAATGGATATTGAATAATTTAATTAAAAGAGTTTAATTAATTATTCAAGTACCATTGGAGCTTCAATCTACAGGTTCACTCTATAGCTTAACTAGGATTATTGAGAATTAATTTTGGATTAATTTAAATTGAGAGAATTAATTATATATGATATAATTAATTCAATCTAATTATATATGATATAATTACTATAATGTATTTTGATACATTATAATACAAAGAGAGGAATTAAGTATTTGAATATGATTCAAATATTAATTATATGGATGAGATTCTTATAATTATATTTAGTATGAATGTGATTTATATTAAATACCATACACTATTAAGAGAAATAAAAATTATAGGTTATCTTGTATTTGATACAATATAAAAACTATAAGTTATTATATTTGATATAACATATAGTTTAACATATAACATATGATAAGTTAATTATCATATATATATATATACACACATACACACACACATATACACACACATATATATATGTGTATATATATATGTGTGTGCATATAATTTAATAAATAATTGTTATTTATTAAATTATTTTAAATTTAATTAATTTTATTTGAAAATTAATTGAGGAGGGAGTTGTAACTCCCTCCATCTCTTTTCTCTCTGGTGGAAGACGTATAGGGATTGGTTTTTTATTTTCACATTTTCATTTTTTTTTAAAAAAAGAGAACAAATCTCTCTCTGTGTGGTGTGCTTCCTACAAAATACTTCCCTGAAAAATCCTCTTAAAAAAAAATTCTTCTCCCTATCCCAAAAATATTTAGAGCCCACAATTCCTGATATTCTCACCCTACCCTAAGGAGAATACAGAGGAAATTCTCGTGGTGGTGTCCAAATTTGGGTTGCTATAATTTTGTTCGAGATAATTGTGATTGTTCGTGACCTTTCAGAAAGGAGGATTATCGTGAAGTTTTTAGGCTTCGAGTGTAAGCATTTCTTCGAACCTTAATTATTCCTTCTCTAACAACATGTTTTCAATTCTGTTAAATTGCATAATTTTTGTTCTGTAAGTTTGTATTCTATGATAAAATTGAAATTAAGATAATCATCGCTTTCGTTATGGACCTTTGGGTTTCTTTCAATTGGTATCAAAGCAGTAGTTCTTGGTCCCGATTTTATTTTTTTTTCAAATTGATTTTACAGAATTGGTGGGTTTTTCGTTCGTATTTTATTCATATTGATGAATTTGTAGGGGATGTGAATGGTTTGCTATTTTTGGATGTTATGGGATTGGTCTGTTAATCCTTACTGCTTTATTTTTATGTTTAGTTTGTAACAACACTTTGTTTTTGGGCATTAATTTATGATAGAGTCTGTAGTTTGTTTGTCTTAAGTCGTTTGTGAGTTTTTCGATTTTTTCTGGAGAAAATGAGGCCAAAATCGAAGAAGAATTGAAGAATTTCACGACTGTATAATGGTTACTGTACAATAGTGTTGTAACGTCGCGAAGGGCGAAACAGAAATTTTCTATAGCATTGCAATCTAGGTCTCACAGGTTCCAACGCTTCGAGATGAAAATTTATCTCTATTTCGCCAATCATCAGACGAACCAGATGCTTGAATCTATCTCTACTTCGCAAGATAGCCCTCAAGCACCAAGACCTCCCAACCTCACTCCGAACAGCCCACAACGATCGCCCACGTAAAACATACGCCTCTACTCATGCCACATATAGTGACCTCGATTTAATTAAGAGAAGCCAGAGCAGCTTCATAATAGCAGCTTGGTTCCAAGAGGCCACATGCTTCATACCCAATCCCCCTTCCAGCAAAGGAGAGGGACCTCGTTGCCCAGCTTCTAATACGATCTGTAATCCTCTGTATCAAAGGCGCAATCCACAGCCCTCAACCGACCCGCCAATAAAGGTAAACCCAGATACCTAACAGGCACCGAACCAAGAGAGACACCCATATAAGCAGCTAGTTCCTCCGCCTCCCCCGACTCCACACCTGCAACAAACATGGAACTCTTCCCAACATTTGCAACTAACCCAGGCAGCTCTGTAAACTCTGTCAATACCTGCCTCACAAACTCCAAAGAATCTCTCTCAGCTGCACAGAAAATTATCAAATCATCTGCAAAAACCAAATGAGTTAGGCCCAAACGCTCACACCGATCATGAAACCTAAATCACACAAGAGGTTTATTCAACAACCTAGACAAGACCTCCATCACCATCACAAACAAAAAAGGAGACAGCGGATCCCCCTGCCTCAACCTCTTCTTACTAGGAAAAAACCCTTCAAGGGAATCATTAATCATCACAGAGAACTTAGGCGAAGTAAAAGAAGCCCTCACTCAACTCACAAACTGAAGGGGCGTACCTATAGCCAACAACACACCAAATAGAAAATCCCAATTCACCGAATCGTACGCCTTCTGAAAGTAAACCTTTAGCACACAACGCGGCTTCCCGCTGACTTCCTTATAGTTCCCCACGAGCTCTTGACACAATAAAATGTTATAAAAAATTGACCTACCTGGAACAAACGCAGACTGATTACCACTGATGAAATCAGGCAACCACAACCGCAATCTCTCAGCTAAGATCCTCAAGATACACTTATACATAACATTGCAACATGAAATAGGATGAAACTCCTCCATACGTTCAACTCCCCCCCCTCTTAGGAATAAGAATAATAGCAGTAGAATTAACTCCACCAGGAAGGTAACATGTCTAAAAAAAATTCAGCACAGCGTCACAGAAATCATCCCCAACCACACTCTAAGCAGCTCTGTAAAAATCCACTGAAAACTCATCAGGTCCAGGAGCCTTCCTAGACTTCATCAAGAATAAAGCCTTCTGAATCTCCTCTTGACTCACTGGCCGACCAAGTGCGTCCACCCCCTCTTCGGGCCAGCTGAACTACACAATATCCCTAATTCAGGCAGTAAGATCCCTATACCCCACATGCTGCGCCCTTAAGCAACCCCGAAAGAATTCTACCGCCACCCCTGCCACCGCTACAGCACTGGTCGTTAGCGAGTCCCCCCAGCATCCAACACCGTATGAACAAACCACTATAGCTGCGACGAGAACGAACACAACGATGGAAAAAAGCTGTATTCATATCACCCAACTCCAGCCACCTGACCCTGGCCTTCTGCCAGAGCGACGCCTCCTCCAATCTCGCCACTGACCAAAACACCTCAGTGGCCCGAGCCGCCTCTGCACACACCAACTCTGAATCAGGATTCCTTTCTACCGCCGCCTGAGCAACCTTCATAACCTGCCTAGCCGCACGCACCTCATCAGCTAACACAGAGATACACCTACCAAACGAAGTACGAAAAACCCGCTTCACTACCTTCAAATTTCGCACAAAACTAACCATAGGAGACACATCCTTAGACCTTCTACACACTGATCTGATAGTACTAAGAAAACCTTCTGCCTCCGCTCAATGAGAGAAATAACAAAACGTAGAAGGTGGCCTACTCCTCGTCTCCCCTGTAGAAACCAGAAGAGGGCTATGATCAGAAATCCCCCACTGACCAACCCTAACCTCCGAATACAGAAAAGCTACCTTCCACGCCTCATTGAACAAGCATCGATCCAAACGCGCAAGATACCATTCCCTTGAAGTTTACTAGTCCAGGTATTACCTGTCACACCCAACTCAACCAGATCTGCCTCCAATAACACCCCATCAAACTCTTCCATCGCCCTCAAGCTAGGGCAACCACCAAAATCCTCCGAGCTACTACGAATAGCATTAAAATCTCCCAAAACAACTCAGGAAGCTGCCACAAGGCACACACATCAATCAACTGAGACCACAAGTTCCTCCTCTCGCTCACGTGATAGAGGCATACACAGCACCAATATGTACCCCTAACCTAGATACAATATCCACTAAGGTTCCAGAAATGAATTAAACCCCACTGATATCAATGGAAAAATCATAGACAGTCTTCCTCCACATCACCCAGATCCTCCCAACTCCCTGCACACTATAGCTACACACACAACTCCAAGAATCACCAAACCTACCTATCACCATACCAAAATTCTCACAATGAACCCTCGTCTCAAGCAAACAACAGAAAGTAACAGATGAAGAAGCTAGAAAGTTTGCCACCACCCTACACTTGACAGGGTCATTCAACCCCCTAACATTCCAAGAACACCAAATCATGAATCTTGTAAGAGATCACACCTACCACTTCCCACTAAGCTTTTGCCCAAACTCCCGAACATCCCATCCATAACAAACAACGGATCAGGATCTGCCTGCACTAGTGCCAATGCCAACGAGTCTCCCTTCTTATCACCTAAAACATCAAACTGATTACAATCATCAACATGTTTTACAAACCCCGTTATTCTGAGGGACCCATAAACTACTCTACTCTTCAATGGCGCCGTACCTGGTGACCCACTACCACCCCTATGCCCTACACCTTCTCTATCACGCCTACGCCGATTAACCATAGTAAATTCTTCAACCCTCCCCACGCCCTTAATCTCATCCACTGGGCCAGCTCCCCTCGCACCCATACCCAAGTCCTGCCCTTTTCCTCACACTCTCAATTCCCCCATTCTCCTCCAAACACCCCTCATTGACTGTAAAATACCCAACTCTTGACTCTTCTCCACTACCTGTTGCTCATACACCGCCCCAGTATGCCCAAAAGAACCACAACAAGAACACCTACAAGGTTTCCACTCATACATAACTGAAATAATAAACTCCTGACCTCGCATTCTAACAGTGACTGAATGGGGCATTATCGAATCAACATCCACTTGAACACAAACCCTAGCATACGATAGCTGTCGCCGCTATCTTGTTACAACATCAAAAGAGACAAGTTTACCCACGGCACTAGCTAACACTGTTAAATCCCTATCCGTCCACAACTCCAGGGGAACACGCTTCAGTTTAATCCAGATAGGAACAGAATAAAAAACAAAGGTTTCAGGAACAATACCTAGAGACCACTGTCGGAACTAGATGACTATACCACCAAGTGATGGACCACTTGCTCCAGCACCCATCCCTGACTCTACCTTTTGAAATTTAAAGATAATCAAACCGTTATCCAACAAGGTAATAGTTGGCATCTCTACACGTCCCCAAATTCTCTGAATAAGACGGAAAATAATAAAATACGGGAGTTTGGCATCCACAAACTGATCAACCAGAGATTTCTCCCACATACAGACACCCTCATCAATAATCTCTTCACAAGGTTCAACGATAACTTTGTCATTTTCAACTAATGAGGGAATGAACTCCAAATTACTCCTCAACTTAGACCCAAAAAGGCCTGCCCACGAAATTCCCCCTTTCACGCCAGATCCAGAACCACACCTCTCCTCCAACCGAACCACCTTTGGACCAAACCCTCTAGCTAAACCGATTTTAGGAACCGGCTCCTCCCACTCACAAAGAACCTGAGTGTCCACCGAACGATCCTCACTTCCACAAAGCTCAACTCGCAAAACCTCCTCACTGTCTGATTTCTACCCCCACGAGCCTCCCAACTCCGGCCCAGCACCACGCGGCCCACCCACCAAAGCTTCCACGCCTATCAACCCTTTTCCCTAGCTCCCCCTGCACCATTCCACTCCCTTCACTCAGCCTCAACCCACTCCTATCAAGCACGCTCACTCTAGCTCCCTTAAGGACCACCTCAACACCCTTCACAACCCGGTTTTCATCCGGGCACCTAACATCCTCAAGGTTCCCAGACACCCCCTTCACTTCTTGCTCATCAACTAACCCAATACCCAGCCCAGCCCACCCGTTCAACCCTCACAACCCGAATTTCCTTGTTCAACCCAACACTCCCTAAACCAGACCCTTCACCTTCCTCAGAGCGACCGTCAAACAACCCAAAATCCTTTACCTCCGAAGAACGAGCACCCACTCCCACATCAATCTTCGGTCTAAGCAGACGAAAGGGTTGACGAGTAACTTGCCCTCCATTCTTCTCCTACAGTCTTAGAGGCGACCGCTTATGCACCATCATCACCAACTCTCACCATTTAAACCCACACCTCAATAAGATCACCGTCTACCAATCAACAGAACCTAGCCCACCAATCGACCACGAACACCTCTACTAGTCGCCAACACAACCTGTACAGCTTCGAACCTACCAGTCAACAAGTTGTGAGCTCCTTTACCAGTCAGTCGATGGCGGTCAGACATACGGATCCAGGAAACTAGATGAACGACGGCACGACGGCAGGAATCCAGGAACGCAGCTTCTGTCAAACGTAGCAGCGGCGAAAAAGCTTTGCAGCAGCTTCTGTCAATCACGGAACAACACCAGTCGAAGACGAAAGCTTTTGCAGAAGCTTTTGGCACGAACCGATGATCGGCGAAGACGAAACAACGGCTCCCTACCCGTATTGAACAACGTAGCGACGGAATACCCTAGGCAAACCCTAGACGAAGCCAATCTTTTAGAGCAGTTATTTTCATTGTTATAATTTTATTATGTCATTCGATGCAATAAATGATTTTAATTTGTTTCATTTACTTTATAATTGTTATAATTAAATGAAATTAGAAATTAAAGTTAATAATTTAGAGTTGCATGCAAACTTAGGTTAAAGTATTTTTTTTTTAAAAAATAGTTTTAAAATATGATTCACATAGACCTAAGATCACAAAATCTCTAATGAGGTTAGAAATTAGTTTAATCTTTTAATAAATTTAATAGGATTAAATTGGTTTTAATTAAAAGATTAAATTTGTAGCAAATGTATCTATAAGGAGCCTTTTATCTAAGACTAGTTATGTTTAGGCTGGAGTATTTAAGTTGACGAAAACAGAACACCCTTACCTGGAAACTTACCTAGAAAGGTGAATTAGATAAATTTGTTACAAGCATGCAATTATTGATTAAAGTTTATGGTTAATGTACATTTATCAAAGTTGTTTAACTATCCAAAGTAAGTGTTGTTGGAACACACCAACACGCAGCGAAAGTGAGCAGGATCCATAAATACTCTAATTCATTAATTTTGGTAGAAATGAAAGCATGTTTCAGTAGAAATAAATGCGTTTCGTGACATACCTTTGTAGAACTTCCTAAAAGCTTGAATTCAACTGCTAATCTCCTCTGAATCTTGTTGTAGACCACCCAAAGATCTTTCCTACTATCCTCTTGGTGCTCTAGATTGAGTAGTGGGACTCAAAATAAGCCTGATTTAAGGAATTTGGAGATAAACTCACAGCAGCAACCCAAGAATGAAGAACACCCTTCTTCTCACGAATTTTTCAAAAAAATTCTTTCGGTTGCATTACCTCAAATTCACTCCAACTCTTCAATATATTGCAGACTATCATGCAATAAGAATGGTTGCATGAGATGCAACTCATGCTTGGAGTTAATGAAGACTAAGTTGATGGGTTTAGTGTGAGCAACTTGAAGAAGTAATGGAAAATACTTATTTTCCATTTTTGTGTTTTTTCTTCTTTTTCAATTTCGATAAATTGATTTCATAAATCAATTTCATTTAATAAAATTGAAAATAATATTAATTTTACAAAATTAATTTTCTTAACAAAATTAATAAATAATTATTTAAACAATTTAAATAATTCTAATTAATTTAATATCAAATATTAAACTAATTTTTACACAATTCCATCTTCAAATATTTAAATCATATTTAAATATTATTTCTCCAATTCCGTTTAATTTTAATTTGAACATTTCAAATTAACTTATCACACTACTCTAGATCTAATCCATTTACGAGCTAGTATGAGGACTTCACAGACCTACAGATCATGGGCTCCTACAATCCGAGATTAATTGGATAAACTCATTATATCGAACTAACCCCCATTCGTTAACTAATGGGTGATTCCACTAAATCCCATCGCTGAACTCCCCTCACTGTAGATATATTATGTCCACTCGATATAACCATGATTAGTAAGTTAACCCTTCACAGGTTGTTCGTAATAACAGCTGGGCCGAATCTCTGTTTTATCCCCGAAATTACCTCTTATTCCTTAAGTTCCACTAATCCTCTAATGAACAATTCATTTTTGATCCAATCCATAAATCGAATCCCTCTCGGGTTAATGAGAGGGTGAGGCCTCTTGTTCAAGACCCAGAATCAACACTTAAAGGGAACAACCTCTCTACTAACCCTAATCAGATAGGAGTGAATTTCGTCTTGCACCCTATGTTCCCAACTATTCATCCGGTATTATCTCCAAAATAGGAGGCTTATTGAGCAGAGATGTTGGTCTACTCTCACCATTTGCAGATTAAAGAATAATCCTAAACAAACAGGAGTTCATAGTTAGCTCAGGATTAAGGTCAAGTTACCTAGGTCATCGCTTTAAAATAGCCAGTCTTAAACAGTAAACAACGTTATAAAGTAAGAGTGACTGGTTTCGTGGTCCGATCTTGCACAAAACTCATTTGCACAGGACGCCCCCACCCCTCATGTCATAACATGCACGAATTAGGATCACTTCGTATGTAGCACTTTACAACTCTTTGTAATAACTCCAGAGTAGGCCATATCCAATAGTGTATCCTAAATAAGGCACCCAACCTTATTCATATACTATAGATCATTTTTTACTATTTACTCGAACTTGATCCACTTGTATGTTTACACATAAAGTTCAAGTACTCATGTAATAGTCAAGGGACTTTAGGTTTATTGGATTTCTAAAAAATAATATATTCAATAATAACTTATTGAATTTTTAGAATAAGTTCTATTGTTTACAAACCATGAGTTTTAGGACATAAAACCCAACAAGTGTAACTTTTGGGCAGATTTAAACTATCACTTAGTAAAAATAAGTAGTCGTATTTTTCTAAGTTAAATAACCCTAGGTAAAACACTAAGTGGGAAGAAAATAGGATATTTGATACTTCATTTTTCCTTTTCATGTTTTTCCCTTAAAGTTCACACCGTGAGATCTATGCTCGACCTTGAGGCACCTTTACTTGTGTCCTCCTACAGATGGTGTTTGTATAGGTCAATATCAAGGTGAATGAAGAAAGTGTTTATAGTAAGTGGGAGTGGGACGTGTGTTAACACATCTCACAGTCTCTCTCATTAGTTTGTAGTAAATTTTCATGCTCGGCCTCGAGGCAACTTTGCTTGTGTCCCCCTACGGATGACATTTGTATAATTATTTACTCAAACTCTAGAAATGGATAGGATTACTTTAGTTTTTTCCCCAATCAGTTTTCCCTACGATTAGCTCATTGAGGCGAAACTCTAGAATCTAAAATGAGCAGTTACACTTACAAGAAAATGTTAAGCAAGTTAACAGTTTCTGGACCAAAAAATGGTGACTAATAGTTATAGTAACAAGGAGTTGTTCTGTATATTGGTTAAGATGGTCTCATTTCAGTGAAGGGGTACATGATCACCCAACGGTGGCTTTTACCCTACCTCACTGAAATATCATTGCAGAACAGATGTCACATAAGGTGCATTAAGTTATTTTGCTAAATTTGATTGGTTTTTTCGAATGGGTAATGCAAGAATACTAATATAAATAAATTGTATGTTTCGACAATTTTTTACAAAATGACTTTCGTAACATTAAACATGCTTTCCACGATAAGTTAACAAGCAATAATTACATCCCTTGGAAAAAAACGATTAACACAGTTTTTATCATTGATGACTAGCGATTTATCCTGGTGGAGGAATGTCCTCCACTCTCAGCTCCAAATGTCGCTCGAAATGTTCGGGAGGCATAGAGCATTAGGTACGGGCAAATTAAAAGACTTGAGGGTATATCTTGGCAAGCCTTTCTGAAGTCTTGCCCAAGAAGCATGAGCCCATGCTCACTGCCTATGATATCATGGAGTCCTTACGGGGGATGTTCAAACAACCGTCTGCATAACTCAAGCATGACGTTCTTAAAGTCATCTTCAATGCCCGTATGCAAGAAGGGGCATTTGTTTAAGAACATGTTATCAACATGATGGTCCACTTTAACATGGTGGAGATGAATGAGTCTATCATTGATGAGGCCAGTCAAGTTAACTTCATCCTAAAAACTTTACCTGAAATTTTCCTGTAATGCCGTAACAATGCTGTTATGAACAGGATTGACCACAATCTGACCACTTTGCTTAAAGAGTTGCAGAATTCCCCGTCCTTAATGAAATTTAATGTATAGAACGGAGAGGCAAATGTTGTCTCATCCTCTAAGAAATTCTTCAGAGCTTCGACCTCAGGAACTAAGTATGTGCCTTCTTCCTTCGGCACCAAAAAGTAGTAGAAGAAGAAAGGTAGAAAGGGGAAAGTTAATCCACCAGCTGCTGCCCAGAAGGGTAAGAAGGCCAAGGCTACAAAGGGAATTTGTTTCCATTGCAACCAAGAGGAACACTAGAAGAGAACTTGCTCATGTTGGGGGTTGATGCCCTAAAATCTCGTGTTCTATAGTTTGTAGATAGTTTGACGAACGCTTGTATTGTATAATATATGATATTTACTTCACATCTTGTTTTTGCTCATTTGTATATTTTATTTACTTTACCAAAAACCAATAAACATAAAATCCCTAGTTATCTGTATGTAACTTAAGCATGTATGTGGTGACATATAAGTGGATCATGTCTTGAGTGATAACCAAAATGGTCTATAGTATATGGATAAGGGAAACCTTATCCTAGTAACGCTACGGATACGGCCCACTTTGTGGAATGGTCACAAGTGTTGTGACTTGTCACAGATGGTCTAATCCTGATCATTCATGTAGGGGATATGCGAGCGAGAGCGTCCTATACAAAGAGTTTGTATAAAACCTGACCACGAAGTGTTAACGTCTCGTTATATAACACCATTCATGACAGAGACTTCACTTCACTAGGATAACCATAAGTAACATGACCTCAATCCTGAGTGAGTTAGGAACTCCTGCCATTGAGGGCAGTCCTTTGATTTGTATGGGTGCGAGTGGCCAAGTCGCCGATTCAAACTTACCATTTTGGGGATTCGTCTGATTTGGGAGCTGGGAACTCAGCTACAAAAGATGGAATTCTCTCCTTCCTCGAAGTAGGGTAAGTAGATAGACAGCTTCCTTAAGGGTTGATTCCAAGGCTTGAACGATGTGGCGCTACACACCTTCTCTTGGCCCGAGAGGTGTTTACACATAGTTGGACTATGTTGTATTGTTCATTAGAGGAATCAATGGTACTTAAGAAGTGAGATGTAACTACAGAGGCAAAACAGTAAATTGGCCCAGCTGTACTTACGAGTATCTGTGAAGGGTCATCGTACTCATAATTGGTTATATCCGATGGATCAATAAATATATCTATGGTAAGAAGAGTTCAATTGTTGGTCTTTAGTAGAATGCCTGACAGTTAACAGATGGTGGATCTCGTGGCTAAAGAGTTTAGTCAGCTATTCACATACCGTTGGAGCTTCGAGCCACAGGTCCATTAGGTCCCCTGGGTAGCTTAGACAAAGTCGAGAATCAGTATTTGGGTCAGTTTGAAATGTTCAAATTGACAAGAGGGAGTTCAATTATATATTATATAATTGAACTGATTAATTATATATGATATAATTGACTAAATGTATGAGATACATTATTTTGGAGGAAATTAGATAGAAATATGATTTATATCAAGTAGATGAGAAATTACTATAGTAGATATGTGATATCAAACTATAGGGTAAGAATATAATATGATTATATTCATTAATTACATGATAATTGGCCTAAAATTTCTCTCGGTCGTGCGTTAGTGAGAGAATATGATATATCGGTCGTGCGTTATATCATCTTGTTTTGGACAATATATGCGTTAGTGCGTTAGTGGGAGCTTTAATCTACACGTCTATAAGGTCCCCGTTGTAGCTCAACTACGATTATTGAGAATTAATTTTCGATTAATTTTAATTATTCAAATTAATTTAGGGAATTAATTATATATGATGTAATTGAAGGAACCGGCGAAGGTTCGCAGTAGAGAAGGATTGTCCCAATTTTCTAAATTTTTATAGAACGCAATTTATATAATAAAATTATGCAAAAAAATCAAAATTTATAGCATGCCAACACAATTAAACAGAAGAGAATTAGGGTTTCAAGAAACCCTTACCTTTGAAGAACATTTTCTTCACGTGAATCCTCTTCGATCTGGAACAATC
Organism: Benincasa hispida; assembly: GCF_009727055.1. NCBI lineage: Eukaryota > Viridiplantae > Streptophyta > Magnoliopsida > Cucurbitales > Cucurbitaceae > Benincasa > Benincasa hispida. The sequence continues at coordinate 72,290,868 of NC_052349.1, forward strand.
ATGATAAAAAACATAAACCAAAATGGACACCACCAATTGGATTCCTCTGTAATCTATAGGATGAGAATTCAAGGACTTATAGGCTCTTGAAATTTTGTGAGGGAAAAATTTGAGAGATGAGAGCAATAGCAAGAAAATCTTGGAAGGTTTTATCTGAGAGCAAAACTTCACACACATAAATTTTTTTGTAAATTATGTGAAAAACAAGAAAAATACTCCAACCAATTCTCCCCACCCAATACGTGGGTTGAGAGAAAATAGGGGATGGAAATTATTTCTCTCCCTTGATTTCAAAATATTAAAATAAATAAATAAATTTGATATATATATATATATATAAATTACTATATGTTAAATCATATATAACATATAACCTATGGTTTAAAATTGTATCTTATACAATATAACCTAAAGTTTTAATTCTCTCACCAATGACATTTAATATAAATCTCATTTATATTAAATTTAATTATGTGAATCAAATTCATATAATTAATATTTAAATCATATTCAAATATTTATTTCCTCTCAAATAAACTTTATATTATAATGTATCAAAATACATTATAGTAATTATATCATACATGATTAAATTAATTATACTACATATAATTAATTCCCTCAATTAATTTTAACAATTCAAATTAATCTAAAAATTGATTCTCATTAATTCCCGCTCAACTACAGAGGGGACCTCATGGACCTGTAGCTTGAAGCTCCAACGATATGTGAATAATTAATTAAACCCCTTTAATTAAATTATTCACCATCCGTTAACTGTCGAGCATTCCACTAAAGACCGACAATTGCACTTTTCGCGCTATAGATATATTTGTGTGTTCATTGGATAAAACTAGTCAATAATACGATGACCCTTCACAAATTGTACATAAGTACAGTTGGGCCAAAATATACCATTTTGCCTCTATAGTTACATTTAACTCCTTAAGTACCACTGATCCCTCTAATGAGCAATAAATCATAGTCTAACTATGATCAAATCCCTCTCGATCCAGGAAAGGGTGTGGTGCAACATTGTTCATGCCCTGGAATCAGCCCTTAAGGGAGCAATTTATCTATTTGCTCCGACATTGGGAAAGGAGTGAATTCCTTCTTGTGTAGTTGTGTTCCCTCCAATTAGACGAATCCCCAAAATGGTAGGCTTGTTGAGTCGGCGATCTGGCCACTCTCATCCATACAAATTAAAGGACTGCCTTCATAGGTTGGAGTTCACAACTCACTCAAGATTCAGGTCATGTTACCTATGGTCATCCTAGTGAAATGAAAGTCTCTATTATGAACGAGGTTATATAATAAGATTAAACATTTTGTGGTCCGATTTTATACAAACTCCTTTGTATAGAATATCCCCGCTCACATGTTTCCACATGAATGATCAGGATCAGATCATTTGTAGCACTTTATAGCAATTATAACATCTACAGAGTGGGTCATACTCGTAGTATCACCAGGATAAGGTACCTAACCCTATCCATCTACTATAGACCATTTAGATTATCACTTAAACATGATTCACCTGTATGTCTCTATATACATGTTTAAGCTACATAACCTTGGATGTTAGTTTATTGGTTTATAGTTAATGCAACTAATTTTGAAATAAAATATCACATATTTTATTACATAAATAAAATTTTTATACAATACAATTACAAACTATAAGACCCTACGAGATTTAAGGCATCAACTCCAACATCAGGTCAGTCTCATCCTTCTCAATTGTTGAGAGTGCCTCTATGTAGTGGAGGGGTTGTGATACAACCTAACTATTACTTGGGTTTAACTAAAACTCAGGTTGTCATACTAAATGATGGTATTGAGGATCCACTGTTCTATAAATAGGTAGTAAATGATGTAGACAAGAACCAACGGGTCAAAGCCATGAACCTTGAAATGGAGTCTACGTATTCCAATTATGTGAGCTTGTTGATCCACCTGAAGGGGTTAAACCCATAGGGTGTAAATGGATCTATAAAAGAAAGACAGGTATAGCTGGAAAGGTACAGACCTTCGAAGCTAAACTTGTAGTAATGGGTTATACCCAGAAGGAAGGGGTTGAACGAGGAAACTTTTTCCCCTGTTGCTATGTTAAGTCTATAAGAATTCTCTTGTCTATATTCACATATTATGACTATGAGATATGGCAAATGGATGTCAAAACTGCTTTTCTAAATGGTAGTCTTGAAGAGAACATCTTTATGTCTCAGCCCGAGCAATTTATAGCCCAAGTTCAGGAGCAAAAATTTTGCAAACTGTATCAATCCATCTATGGGTTGAAGCAAGCGTCTAGATCTTGAAACATTAGATTTGATACAACGATCAAATCTTTTGGTTTTGATCAAAACATTGACAAGAAAATCATCAACGATAAAGTAGCTTTCTTAGTACTTTATGTGGACGATATCCTACTCATTGGGAGTAATGTAGGGTACCTTACTGACGTTAAAGATTGGTTGGTAGTCCAATTCCAAATGAAATATTTGGGAGAGACGCAGTATGTACTTGGGATCTAAATCATTAGGGATCACAAGAACAAAATGTTGGTTATGTCTTAAGCAACTTATATCGATAAAATGTTGACTCGATATCCAATGCAAAAGTCTAAGAAAAGCTTATTACCTTGAGGCACAGGGTTCACTTGTCTAAGGAACAGTGTCCTAAGACACCTCAAGAAGTTGAGGATATGAGATGTATTCCTTATGCCTCAATTGTGGGCAGTTTATGCTATGCTCTGCACTAGGCCAGACATTTGTTATATAATGGGAATAGTCAGTAGGTATCAGTCCAACTCTGGGTTAGATCACTGAATTGCGATTAAGAACACCCTCAAGTATCTTAGGAGAACGAGGGGTTACGAGCTAGTGTATGGAGCTAAGGATTTGATCCTTACAAGATACACCGACTTTGATTTCTAATCTGTCAAGGATGCTAGGAAATCCACATCAGGATTAGTGTTTACCCTAAACGGGAGAACTGTAGTATGGCGTAGTATCAAGCAAGGATGCATTGTAGATTCCAATATAGAGGCTAAATATGTAGCTGCTTGTGAAGCAGCAAATGAAGCATATTGAGAGGAAGTATCACCTGATACGGAAGATTGTGCAATGAAAAGATATGATCATCATATAGATCGCCTTAGAGCACAACATTATGGATCCATTTATGAAGGTTCTCTCGACTAAAGTGTTTGAGGGTCATCTAGAAAATATAGGTCTACGAGACTTGTACATTGTATAATCTAAGGCAAGTGGGATATGTGTAATGGGTATTTGGATGCCCTAGTTTATTGTATTTATTTACCATATTTTCACTGTTTTGGATTTTGATATTATGTACAACCAACTGACTAGAGTTTTATTTCAAGTGGAAGTTTGTTGGGTTTTATGCCCTAAAACTCGTAGATAGTAAATGTTATTAATTGACCGTCATCAATAAAAAGTTTTTGATGTCAATTCAATAAATGTTATTGATTTTATTGTATTCTATTTTGTCTTAATAATCCTAAATCCAATAAGCTAACATCCAAGTTTGTTTTATGAATATTGAGCTGTATGTGGAGACGTATAGGGATTATTGTTCAAGATACAACCTAAAGGGACTATAGTATAGGGATAAGGTTGGGTATCTTATCTTTGTGACACTGTAGATACGATCCACTATGTATTGAATACAAACAAAATGATCCAAGATGTTCGTGTAGGTGACACACGAGTGGAGGTATCCTATGCAATGAGTTTGCATAAGACCGGACCATGAAATAGTAACCACTAGATGTTACCCCGTTAACTAGTTAGATTTCTATTTCAATTGGATGATCTAGGCATCTTAGTCTTAATCTTGAGTGTATTATAAACTCTTGTTCACGAAAGATTTGATTTACATAGGTGAGAGTGGCCAGTTTGCCGACTCAATAAGCCTACCCATTTTAGGGACAAAACCGAGTGGGACTCGGGAACATAATAATATAAGATGGAATTCACTCCTTCCCAACTTCAAGGTAAGTAGATGAGTGGTGTCTCCAGGACTTGAACAAGGGGCCCTACCCTCTCATTGGCCCGAGAGGGGTTTCTATTTATTAGTTGGACTATAAATATATTGTTTATTAGAAGAGCATTAGTACTTAAGGATACAGAGGTAACCCAAGAGTAAAGTGGTAATTTGACCAAGTTTGTGTTATGGACACTCATGAAGGACTAACTTGTTGTTATTGGTTTATATCCGTGGACACAGAAATATATATGCAGTGAGAAGAGTGCAGTTGTGGGTCTTTAGTGGAATGTACCCACAGTTAACAAATATTGATTAATTTGGTTAATGAGTTTAGCCAATTAATCTCATATCGTTAGAGCTTCTGATCTGCAAGTCCACCAGGTCCCCTTGTTAGTCTATTAAAGGATATTAAAGAGGAATGATTCGAATTATTCAAATCAATTTGAGGAGATTGTATATTAGTGTGATTAAAATATGTAATTGATTATGAATGTGGTCCATAATTTAAATTAAGTTAGAGAGAAATATTTAAATGAGATTCCAATATTTAATTTAAGTGAATTAGATTCATAAAAATTAACTAATTAAATTTATAGGGAGGTGGTACACATAAACATACAATGTTTATTTATGTTAATTAAATATATACATTAAACTGAATTTAATGTATAGATGTTTTTTAATTAATGTGTTAATTAATTAAATAAATATTATTTAATTAATTAAGTACAAGGGTAAATCGGAAAAGATTTGGAAAACAGGTTAACTCTTCTCTATATAAATTCTACCTTAAGACCCTTTTAGGGCAAGATTTTCATTTTGGTGAGATTTACCCTAGCCACCAAAACACAAATCCTCCCTTCACTCTCTAAGAGAAATCTCTTTACCTCTTCCTCTTCCAATTAGTTGGATACCATCTATCCTTCTATTGGAATCCTTGAGAATAACAAGGTTATTCTTGTCGTTGTGTTCAAGTTCGATCAAGAAAAAGTTCGTGCCAAGATCGGGAGGATTTTTCGTGGAGCTCGAGAATCTTCAAAAGTAAGAATGGTTCTTTCTTAGTTTCCCTTCTCCATCATGTTATTTCATATGTTTGTCCTTCACATGTTCTGTTTTAGAACACTATTTTTGTTTCTTTAAAAATTGATTTTCGAGACGTAAGGCATTCACACGCTTTCGCTAGGGATTCGATCCCTACAGGTGGCCCATTTAGAGCTGGAGGGATATTGCATCGGATCCCTCTAGAGGAGGAGCTGGGGGAGCAAAGGATATTTGGAGTCCTCTGAAACCGACACTTGGAGGATGAGATAATTACAGCTGACTCACAGGACGTGAGTATCATGGAGACTGTGCCTTCAAGTACCGATGGCAGCGATAAGGATGAGTCGACTGAACCGAAGGTACATGAAACTCGGTAAATTAAATTACTTTTTCGCAAATTACTATTTATGCTAATTTACATTGTTTTAAAATAAGAATCATATGTTCATCTCGGCGATGTGGAGAAACAGATGAAAACTTTCGCCGAGGATATTCATAGTCCTCTGGAATCGACACTCGGAGGATAGGAGATAATTATAATTGACTCACAAGACGTGAGTGTCATGGAAACTGTGCCTTCACGTGCCAGTGGCAAAGGTAAGGACAAGTCTACTGAATTGAAGGTACATGAAACTCGGTAACTTAAATTACTCTCTCGCAAATTCCTATTTTTGCTAATTTAAGTTGTTAATAAAATAAGAATCATATGTTCATCCTGGCGATGTCATCATACCTAGTTCGCGTAAAAAAGGCCCAAGAACAAAACGTAGACGTAAGGCATACAGTATATTAGTTATTAAGACCGAGTCAGTTAGTACTGTACATGTTTTACGTACGTTGTTATATTAAGTTTATTCATTTTAGTCAATCTGGTTTTGTAATTCAGATAGTACAAATGATGGACGATGAGGACGGGGACAAAAAGAGGAATATAACCAGTCGCAAGGACAAAACATCCATAACCTTAGTTATCGAAGTTGTTTGAGGTTAGTATTTTATGATGTCGATGTTTGCTTTTGGATTTCGTAGTACGTTTCTAATAGTTTTTTGGTAGGATACATCCACGAGAACATTGAATCGTTCGAAAATAGCTGAGGAATGCCAAAAGTGTTGGAATTGGTGTCCTAAATCTCTTGTAATCTCGTAGTTTGTAAACTTTGTATAAACATATTGTTGTTGATAAAATAAATGTTATTTTATAAGCATATACTCAATTCAATAAACTAAGATTCGAGGTTATTTCATGTAATTTAAACAAGTATGTAGAGACACACAAGTGGATCTTGTTTAAAGAATAACCTAAATGGTCTGTAGTAGATGGATAAAGTTGGGTACCTTATTCTGGTGACACTACAGATACAACCCACTTTGTAGGTGTTACAAGTGTTGTAAAATGTTATAAATGATCTGATCCTGATCATTCATGTGGAGACATGTGAGCGGGGGTATCTTATACAAAGAGTTTGTATAAGGCTGACCATAAAATGATTAGTCTCTTTATATAACCTTTATACAACGTCGTTAATAATAGAGACTTACACTTCACTAGGATGACCATAAGTGACATGACTTGAATCTTGAGTGAGTTGTAAACTCCCTCATGAAGGCGATCCTTTGATTTGTATGGGTGAGAATGACCAGATTCCCAACTCAACAAACCTACCATTTTGGGGATTCATCTACTAGGGAGCTAGGAACATAACTACATGAGACGAAATTTACTCATTCCCCGATGCAAGGACAAGTAGATAAATTGCTCCCTTAAGGGTTGATTCTGGGGCTTGAACATAGTTGTCACATCCTCTCCTGACCCGAGAGGGACTTGGTCATAGTTGAACTATGACTTATTGTTCATTAGAGTTATCAGTGATACTTAAGGAGTTAGATGTAACTATAGGGACAAAACGGTAATTTTGACCCAGTTGTACTTACGAGCAATTTGTGAAGAGTCATCACACTGTTGATTGGTTATATCCAATGGACTTAGAAATTTCTCTGTAGTGCGAAGAGTGTAGCTGTCAGTCTTTAGTGGAATGATCGATAGTTAACGGATGTTGGGTAATTTAATTAAAGAGTTTAATTAATTATCCGAGTACCGTTGGAGCTTCAATCTACAGGTCCATAAGGTCCCATCTATAACTCAACAGGGATTTAATTGAGAATTATTAGATTAATTTGAAGTGTTCAAATTAATTGAAGGAATTAATTATATATGATATAACTAATTAAATTAATTATATATGAGATATAATTAATATAATGTATTTGATATATTATAATATAAGGTAATTTGAGAGGAATTTGAATATGATTCAAATACTAATTATATGAATGAGATTCATGTAATTAAATTTAATATAAATATAAATTATATTAAATACCATAAATAAGTTTATAGGAATTAAATATTTGAATATGATTCAAATATTAATTATATAAATGAGATTCATATAAGTGAATTTAATATAAATGTGATTTATATTAAATGTCATGTATGGTTGAGAGAAATACATCTATAGGTTATATTGTATTTGATACAATATGTAACTATAGATTATGTGTTATATGGGATACAACATATAATTTATATTCATATAATAAGGTTGTTATTATATGTATAATTATTATTAATTTAGTTTTATTAAATTAATATTAATTAATTAAAGGGAGGGAGTTGCCCCCTAATTTCTCTCAGCCAAGTATATGGTGTTAGAGAAATAGATGGTTGTTGTTGGAATCATCTTTCTTTTTGGATTATTGAGAGAGAAGAGTTCTCTCTGGAAAAGAGACATACAAAGAAGAAAAGTTCTTCTCTTCTCTCTCCTCCTCTCCATCTCCTTCCCTCTTCTAAGGATTCAAGCAAAGCCCACAACTCTTGCTTGAATAATTTATCCTAAGAGAATATAGAGGGTTCTCAAGTGGTGGTGTCCCTTTTTGGAGAAGAAGACCAGTTTGTGACTTGTTCGAGGGATTCTTGAAGATTAGTCTTCAAAGATAAAGGTTTCTGAAACCCTAAGTTTTTCCTTTATTATTGCATACTATAATTTATGTAAATGCATATCTTATTCTTATTTACTGTAAAACTTATATCCAATGAAAAATAAAAATTTGGGTCGAACTTGCTTCCACTCAAGGATTTCTTCCTCAATTAGAGTTCCTTAAAAAAGAACCTTAGAGCCTTAGAGGCATAGTGGGAAATTGCTCGATTGAAGGTGAAACAGAAGGAAGTTGAGATACTGGATGACGCCATTCCAGTTCCTATTCCTATTCCAGTTACATTGCACATTCCAATGGCATCACAAGGAGGTCAATCCAAACCGGTTCATACACGTCAGGTTCCATGGAAACTATCGTCACCATATAAGGCCCTGGACAGCTACCAAACACGGGTAAGGGGAAACAGAAGGAATATAACCCGATGGTATTAATTTCAAATTAGAGTGAGAAGGACATGATGGAGATGGTAAATCATCCAAAAATAACACAAAAAAAACTCTTGGTGACTGTGCATTGTCTAGGAAAGGGAATGACTGATGAAAGTTCCTAATTCGTTCGGGTCAATGGTTGGATGATGAGGTAAACATCTTAATTTTTTCCTTCCTTACTTTTTTTTGGATAGACTTTATTAATATAGATTTTATCCTCCACATGCAGACTATGGATCTCTTATTCGTATTCTTACGAAACAAGATACTAAGTGATAAGTTTTCGACCTAGGGTATGCATTTTTCATGACAGCTTATCGAGGAGTAACTATAAGTTATTGTCACTTAAGTATAATAGTTTATCTTCGACTTTTTTTTATGTCCATCGTATCAAATTTTGTTGACAGAACTTCTTCGTGGATTTGTTAACCCTATGTTCAAAATTTCGGCGTATAGCGAAGAGGGACACTGCGAATGAAAGTTCTTCCTTTGAGAGATATATTTGCCCTACCTTAATATTAATGTCTTCTCTCTCAAACACCTGACCTAACATGAACTCAGAGGTTCCGCATGAGTATTTCCCACATACAAGTTAGTATCTTCCCTTTGACGGTTAACACACTCACTCTCCATTTAAACATTCCTGTCATCCTCTTTAGTAAGATCATCAGACTCATAAGACTCATTAGACTCATCATTCTATTCCTCTGGTAATTCTCATTCGTAAAGTTTGAATCGTCTTCAGCTATGTTCTACTCTTGGTTCACATTATTCTCTCCTACACCATGCTAAAAAACCCCTTCAAGATGTACTTCTTCATCTTCTATCTCATTCTCCTCACGTACATTATGTTCAGACACCCCATCTACACAAACATTATCCTCCTTACTGTAAATTGAAGATGATGGATTATTATCCTCGGGATTTTATGGATGAACAAAAAAACTGTCATCAGATAGGTTATATAGGGCAACATTAATATCTAATGGGGTTAGTGATGTAGCATAACCTTATGGATAATTTTGTTCGACGGAAGGTTGTAGGATAATAAGAGGATGAATATTCTTGGGCTAAATTGTATGGAAAGCTTGGTTGGTATGAGCAACTATGGTTCTTTAAGTCACTGTCGCCATACATAGGTTTCGACTTCATTAGTAAATAGATTAGGGGCCTACATACGTCCTTACCATTTAAAAAGAATCTAAATTCTTGATCATTTCATATCAAATACGTAGGAACCCTGGATCCAAAATTGTATAAATATCTTAGGGTGAGATCGTGGTTGTATGGGTTAATCCCACTTAGATTATACAACTCTAACAAGAAGTCCTGAAAGCAAATGTTATTCCTTACGTCCAAACCCCCTAGATTACCGCCTGCATATTCTCATTCATCCTTATTTCAAATACCACCGTAGAAAACCAACACGCGAGACATTCTATAAGTGAAGAGAAAACTTACTGCGCAAAAGAAAATGTATAAAAATTATTTTAAAAAACTAGGAGAAAGTTGACTTAAGTTGACCAAGTCAACTTTACGAGAAAGTTGACTTAGTCAACACGAGAAAGTTAACTTGGTCAACTTTACGAGACAATTTGATTGGTTCAACTTCACGAGACAAAAGTTAAATAAAAGAGTTGTCTCGTAAAGTTGAACCAACTCAACTTTTGCGTAAAGTTGGACAAAGTCATCTTCACAAGAAAGACAACTTCACGAGACATCTGCTTTGAATTATACGAGACAAATCACAGAACACCAATAATAACTTTCTCATGTTCAATCATGTTGCAATATTTTTCATTTTCAATTTTCTCTCCATTCTTTCTCCTAAAACCTAAGAATTTTCCTTTAAACGTAAATAAGTGAAAAAGAAATAAGAATTTCGGTGGTTACTGAAAATTTTCTTTAAAAAGTAATTTTTTGGCTCCATTTTGCCCATTTTATAAAAAATAATAATAATAATAAAAGACTATTTTTCAACATACCTGTCACTTTTGGATCTCTCAAAAAGGAAAGAAATTGTTGCTTTGAACTTGGGACCCCCTGAAAAAAATTATTTCTCTGACGTTGAGATCCCCCATTTAAAACATTTCTATCTTGAAAAAAAAATGTGAAATTGAAGATTGACGTTTCTAATTTAAGATATACCAGTCAAGAAAGTTGGTTGATTTCATATTCAAGACAATTGAATGACTATTTATTGAGAGATAAAATGATATTTTTACGTGGTGGATCCTTCCATTTAAAGACCGAAAAAATGGGGAAAAAATGTTAAGAAAAGTAGATTTCAACGAGGAAGTTACTTTTGAATTGGAGAAATTTTTTTGAGTCAAAATAGGTTGTTTTCTATTTTATCTATTAATAAAATATATAGAGGCTAAATTATAGCCACAGTCGGTCCAGCATGTGCTACCAACCCCAAAATAGTTTATATACTTGGGATACGTGATTGATTAGGTATTATATCAAATAATGATAATAATAATAAAAAAAAGTAAAGTGAACAATTTCTATTCAATATTTGGTTAATTACAAAGTTTGGTTCTAATGACTATTAACTTAAAAATATTATACAAGTATTGAGCCTTCAATTTAATAGGTCTCTATACATTTTTAAATATCCCTAGTGAGCGTTTAAATTTTTAATTTTATGTTTAATAAATCTTCAATTTTTAATTTTATGTCTAATAAAATTTTGAATTGTCAATTTTATGTATAAGAGGTCTTTGATCTATTTGAAAATATTTTAAATTCACAAACAAATAGACACAAAAATTAAAAATTTAATATCTTATTAAACACACATTTCAATTTTGTCTTATATTTCTACTTCGATCATTATGAAAAGGTTCATAAAATAATATTATACATTAAATAAAACAAATTATTAACAATAAAGTCTTAGGCTAAAAATGTTACGCAAAAAAAGTTTTTAGCCCAAAAATATACTAACTGGTCGCTAACCTTTTTAAGTGATTCGCAATCTGTATAATAATTTTTTAAAATTTCAGTTTCACACTTTATGCATTAAAAATGGTTTTAATTTTGGTCTAAAAAGATATGAAATTTTGTTTCTTATTAATATATTTGATGCAGGCCATTGCCACCAAGATTCTACTTGACAAAAACAAATACAACTTTGTCCACAAGAAAAATTGGGCCCACCCATTAACAAATTTATTTCTTAAAACTTAGCATATTTATTTTGCGCCTAAATATGATTATTTTATGTATAATAACATTAATTTTTATAGGTTACAAATCCCTCGTGGTCCTCAATTTTCATTAAAGTAACAATCTAATCCCTAAATTTTTATTAGTAAAGATTTAGTTCTTGTACTTTTAAATTTGTAATGGTTTAATCCTTGAAGTTTGATGAACAACAATTTGGTCCCTATATTTTACAATTTACAACAAATTAATCCTTATTGTGAAAAATATTTTTAAGATTTATTGAAATTTCTTACATATGTAAATTGTTAAATTAATCAAAAGCCATTTTTTTTTTTTATAAATTATAAAGATTAAATCTTTACATAATAAAATTTAACACTTAATTTTAAAGATGTTTTTCGTAATAGAGACTAAATTTGTTACAATTTTCAAAATATAGGTGCTAATTTGTTATGTATTGAAGTTTATGAACTAAATTGTTACAAATTTGAAAGAATAGAAATTAAATCGTTACCAAGTAAAGTTCATGGATTAAATAATTACTTTATTAAAAGTTCGAGGACGAGAAGTAATTTTTAACTATTTTTATATTTAGATTCCAGAAATTGCTTATAATTTCGTAAATCATACTACTAATTAGCCTTTTCAAGAAATATTAAATTTTAGATGTGGAGTAAGAATTTGAAGAATGAGAGATTTTAACCAATAAGCTAAAAAAGATCGAAAGTAAATATTTATTTTTCTTCTGTTTTTTTTTTTGTATATAATGATTTGAACCTTCAAACTTAGAAAGAGAGTATTTGTCCAATTACTTCAAAGTTAATTTTTCAGTTACTATTCTATAAAATTCAAATAAGAGAGAGATAAAGAAAGAGAAGAAGCAAGAAAAAAAGAAAAATAGGGATAACCCAATAAATCTCATTCCAAATCAGGACACTGTACATAGCAATACAAGACCACACCAACAGACTCATTCAGCATCATAAATAAGACCAAAACAGAAACACCCAAAGCAACTACTAAAAAAATAATAAAATCCCTCAAAACCCATTTGCATTTCTAACTAAATTCCCTTTTCCTTTGATCAAAAGAGGTTCAAAAGGAACTACAATATGCAAAAAAGAATCAAATTCCCTCAAAAACCCATTTGCATTTCTAACTAAATTCCCTTCCCCTTTGATCAAAGAGGTTCTACAAATGCTTGATCATACAATCTTTTTAGAAGGTGTTGGATAAATCAGCATTGTGGATGAGATATGTCAGTGCCAATGCCACCATCATCAACACATAAGCTATCCCTTGGTCTATGGATGTCCCTGTCAATTTCCATTTCAAACATAACCACTTAAACTTCATTAACATGTAAGAATTTCATTCCTAATTTTCTATGTATCGTTTGATAATCATGTAGTTTTTTGTTTTTGTTTTTAAAAACTAAGTCTATTTTATCCACATTTCTTATGATAATTTACATATTTCTTTAGTACAATAGTTGAATACTTACTTGGTTTTTTAAACCATAACAAATAAAGAAATTTAGGATAGAAGTAATGACCATAAGCTTAATTTTCAAAAATAAAATAGTTACCAAACGCACATTAAAATTTTGCATTTCAAATAACATAACAACTACTTAAATTAAGTTTAAAATGGCATTTTCAGAAAAGAACTTCATGAATGAACACCTTTGTTCTGAAAAGTAAAAGTAATAATTGTCATGCCAACACAAATAGCTAACATAATTGCTAGCATAATAATTGACCATTGCAAGGACATGAATTTGATAAAGAATTTAGAGGAATAGTTCCATCATAGTAGTTAACTATTTAGGAGTAAATTCTTACGAATTAATGTTGTAGGACGAGTTCTCGGGACATTTAATAATCATTGAAACTATGAAATAATTTTATGCTGTTTTGATACGTCATTTCTAACATTTGGTCCGCAAATCGATGTCAATGACCTGTCGCTAGATTGAGAATACATGTAGGAAAATAGATCCACGAAAAGCTTGAACGAACGCTCAAACTAATGTGGGGAAAAGTGAAATAGATTAAGATTTGAGCTTGAACGAACACTCAAATCTAGAAACGTAAGTCGAAAAAAATGATTTGGTAAACTCAGAAACCGAAACTCTCAAAAGAATCCGGAAAGAAAGAATAAAGAAACAAAACCCATTTCAAGCCAGAGATCCACATTCCACCCAGATCTGCAACAGAAATGCAAAACAGAACGAAATTAAGAGGAGAGCTAACCGTCGCTGGTGGGAGCGGGTGCCGGAGCCAAGGAATGAGGCTGAGCAACCGGCAAGAAGATGGCAAAGATGAGGGCGGCGGCAGCCAAAAATCCAAAAGAGGCCGTAGAAACCGCCATTGGAGTCAGAATGGTGGTGGGTAAATTTCTCCTCTGCTTTATTCGGGGGAAGAATGGCAAGAAATGGAGTAGCAAGGGTCGATCTCTCTCGGCGATGGGTCTGTGAGATCAAGAAGCTTTCAGGACCTTCTTCTTCCAATGGCTTCAAGAGGGTCGCGGAGAGAGAGAGAAAGGAATCTCCCTTTCCCTCCTCGAATGAAGAAATGAAGAAGACGATTGAAGGAAATCTCTGAAACGGAAACAGAGGCAGTCAAGCGATGGGGGACGGACTGCCGTTTTAAAGGGTTAGGTTTTTCTTATTTTTATTATTTCCTTTTGGTTATCATTACCATGTTAAGTTATTACATTTTTTTCTTTTTTTTTTAATTCGATGGGGATATAGCTATTGAAACCCACAAGGCCACTAGGCCACAACCAAACTCAAATATTGAGGTTGGGTTCTCTATCTTACATTTCTATGGATGATGAACCTATGTCTAGTGAGAGATCCAAATTTTTTAGTCTCTACATAAGCAGATGTCTTAATATTATTTAAATTAATATTTTAGTCAATTTTATGCACATTTGTTTTTTTAATTTTAACCTTACAATTATAATGAACCTTCGATTTTACTCAAAAGGTGGTTCATCAACTAAAATGTCAATATTACTAAAATGAGCATAGATCGATTTAACAAAAAAAAACTAATAATCTTTTTTATCATATCATTATACTATATCATTATAATCTTTTTCATCACTTCTTTCTATCTGCCATGTCATGTAGTTGTTAGGGGTAAAATAATGACTTCCAATATAGAATTGTCTAAAAAAGACAAGTCTTTTAGTAGGATTACAACGTGGTATGTGAACATAACAAAGCAATATCAAGGTCATTTTTGACCTACTCCAAAAATCTTCGTTAAGTTGAGCTACCCGTGTTATAGAGTCATTATCGATGCAACACCTGTCAATAGTACATTTTGAGTTGAAAGGGTGCAAAAAGAGAATTATGATACTCTTCGTCCCATATAAAGGAAACTCTCCCAAAGATGCGCATTACACACCTGCTTAGCTCGACACTACTTTAGATCTAGTACTAATTTGAGCATTAGAGTATAGGTAGTTAAGGACCACTCTAATATAAGATTTTGTGTCAAGTCAAGTTCCGTCACTGACTACGACTCATTGGCAAGCACCACATCAACTACCACGTCGTTTAGAAAATGTGCATCAACAATAATCATCTTGTTGGAAGTGAGAATATTAATTAAAGAAAGAAAATGGAGAGTTATAGAAAAGACGTTAGGGACATAAAAGTTAGGAGAACAATTTTAGAAATAGAAAATTTTCGAGAAAATTTGAGTGATTAAAACTAGAGAAAAAACAATATGTCAAGTATATTAACAATAGAAAGAAACTTAGTGATTTGCAACGAAAAATTAAATTAGAAAGAGATCCATAAAACGTTATCATGAACTTAAATTTAGAGAGAGAAAAAGAAAAAGATAAATTAGTGAGAATAATATTTGAAGAAAAATTACATTTTAAAGTGAAAAAACATGTTTAGTTCACAAAATTTTAAATTTAATTTTTAATTGGTCTAAAGTTTGAAATATGTTTATGACAAATCAATGAGTTATAAAAATCAAATTATATACGTTTATCTTTCCAATAGATTGATGATCATCAACTCTACTAAAGGACCAAGTGAAAAGTTCTAGGAGGCCCATCAAAACTTTGGAAGGTGAGACTATCATAGTTGGTTTAGCTTCTCTCCTCCAACCTAGAGGAAAGTCGTTGTAGCCTTTGATTGTGGAATTCGACTCCGCATATATCATTTGTGCTCTTAATGAATTGTCAATTGATATCTCTGGAACGAAAAACATGGTGAATGTCTCATTGGTTTTTGCGCATCTAGTTGATGTACACTCTTTTGGTAAGTGTAATCGTGTGTGTAATTTTGTTGCTCATACTTTGATGCGTACGTAATTGATTTTGTTGCTCAACCTTCTTCTAATTTAGAAGATCACCAGACTTGTTGGCTTTCTTCTTATCTTAGTTGAGTATCCTCTGCTTTTAATGAGAATTTATGTTTATCTAGTCTTATTGAAGTACCATTTTATCAAAAAGGAAAAAAACAAAGAAAAAAAAATACTAAGTGAAAAGTTTGTGAACTCGTTTGTTTGTTTTTGTGTTTTTGGTTATTATTGAGAGGAAAGTAAAAGAAAAGTGGTCGAGAGAAACATGTAAAATGAAAAAGAAATGAACTTGGGAAAACAAAAACTAATTTTAAAATTTATATTTATATATATAAAAATTTTAAAAAAAAAAAAGTTAATGAAATTACCAAAAAAAATAATAAATAAATTACCCTTATCGAATGAGAGAGAAGACAACCGGGAAAGCCGGTAAAGTGTATATATGAAATGAGAGAGAGAGAGAGAGAGATAAACCGGGAAAGCCGGTAACGGGGAAATGTGGTAAAGGTTTACGGCCGTTATGCGAAGATGGGACCCACCAGCATGTTTCCTGCCCACTGCTGCTTCTGCACATGCCGCCCATGCCGCCTTTGACAGTCTATTATTTGCCTTTTTCTTTTGTTCATCGGTGAATTTATTTTTTATTTTATTTGCAAAAAAAGGAAAAAAAAAAGAGCGACTCTAAGCTAAATTTAATATCGATTATTTTTCTTTCACCTAAATTGGTAGTCAATCAATTTGTCACTTATTGCAATGAAATGAAGCTTAACTAATAATTTCAACAATTATTGATGCTTCCCATGTTTTACAAACCACCATCCAAATTTGGACAAAATTTTCTATGTTACAATACCCATTAGAATTATGACAAAGTTAACTTTAATTTAAGTATAGTTGGGATTTGTGTACCTCAAAATATTGGTAGACTCGATATATTTATCATATAAGCTTACTACATTAACAAATAGATGTAAATAAACAAAATTTATAGTCAAATATGAGAATAGTTCAACTAACATAAAATTTTTGTTAAAAAAAAAATCAAATTTACTATCAACCTCAAGATCAAAGATACCACTCTCCACTCCAATATTATGACAAAAAAAAAATTATATAACTAAGGATAATTGTTTTAAATGATAAAACAACCGAAAATATTTCCAAAGGAAAAACAGCATGAAATATTTTCAAAAATAAAACAATTAAAAATATTTTCAAATATAGCAAAATGTTACTATCTATCAATGATAGACCTAGATAGACCCTAATAGACTAGTGATGAACTCTGATAGAGCTAGATAGATATCTACAAGTATCTATCAATGTCACCATTTTGATATTAAATATATTGAGTCTATCAATAGTTGATAGATACTGATATTTTGCTATATTCGAAAATATTCTCACCAATTTTCTATATTTAAAAACAACCCTATAACCAACACATTATACACTAATTTAACTATAGACATTCAAATCAAATTGGTCAACACAAGTTCAAAACTCTATAATTCAAATTATACAACACCAAGCAAGCTTCATGAACTAAACTAATAAAATCAACCTACATGAATATAATTCAACTGACATAAACTTGTACAATGAGATCTAAGGTTCGATCCCTCACCTCACATATGATAAAAAAAAAATTAAAAAAAATCAAACATCCTCTCATCCGAGGTTCAAAGTTTTATACCCTAATCTTTAAAATGATGGCAAACAAGATGCTATTTTAAATAATATTTTTCATACCATAATGTAGTTATATAAAATATTTCTTTTAGATGGTTATTTAACATTCTTTGTCATTTTCAGGAGACCTAAATACATTTTTTTTTGTACATAGACTACGAAAATAGAAAAAAGTGGGAGAAAAACAGAGAAAATAAGGCATGGATTTCCCACAACATGGTGGCCATTATGGAGAAAATCTCCATATCATTACCAGCTGCATCATTTTCTTTCCACCAAATCCCCTACAGACTGTCCAAAACTAGAAAAAAAGAAAGTGACAAAACTGGTAATGGAGATGAAATCTGGACCATTTTCCAATTCAAATCAGACTGAAACTTCCCTACCATTCAAGTAAGCTTTCTCTATTCGCAGTAATAATTTTGAAACAAGGTTGCTGGACGATTCAAAAGAAGAAAACTAGTTCTAAATTCTAAGTTCTAACAAACTAATTTGATGGTAATCGTATTGGCCTCAACCACATGCAACAACAATTGTAATGGAAGTTCTTGAATTCTTTATGTACCCTATTGATGTCTACATCTCTATCTGAGTCAGTAGTGTTCACCAAGAGATGTAATTATCTACAGTAAAGGGATAGACAAAAGATCTTACATTGATAATTAGCAGGGAAGAGGAAGAAGCGAAATGCATCAACAATCAGACTTCAGCATTAGATCTATCTTTGCATCAAACCTGTCCTCTTTTTAATGAAAAATGAATTGATCTTCGTTGTTCTTATATATTTCAAATAATTGCTTCAAATGCTGGATGGCGATTCTTCTGCAGTCAATAAGACCACTTATGTCAAATTTCTCCAGTTCCATCACAGATTTCTTCAATCTCCCATTTGGATCTCCGTTGGTTAGAAACAATGCCAATGTGGAACCCCTGGATTAAATTTGATCAGAATATTTAATGCCACACTAGTTTGCCTCAGCTAACTTTACAAGAACGCTCAAAGTTATGAAAAATTCCCATGTACAAACAATAGGCACAAAAGACAGGTACAAAACAGTAGAAATAACAGAAATTTTGTCATGCAACCGAGGTATAACTGAATATAGGTTAAAACAATGGAAAGAGATGTAAAGGGAGCTCAAAACTGAACATTTTGTGCTTGTGTCGAGAGATTCGAAACATCCAATTCCTCACTACAGAAAGTAGAATACACAGTTGGCGCATACTTTTTGGGATCAACAATTGCAGGGCGGATAATCGAATAAATCATTTTAAAACAGGGAAACTTCCTTCTTATTTTAGAACCATTTTATAATAATTTCAAGTACTTAGAGACAAATCTAGGAATGAATCGATCAAGATTCCTACAGAAGCTAACATAAAATCCAAGATATCAAACAAAAAATTTATGATGTAATAAATATGCATAGGTGAAAAAACTGATTAGATACCTGAGCAAATCAGCCTCATTAAATCCTCTATGTCTGGAAGGCAAATATGGACTGTATGGCTTTCCAATTAAACTTGCCTGTCTATAGAGAATACAAACAGCCTCCATGCAAAGCATATCATTTTCAGCAAATGCAGCACGCATTTCAGCTTCCAATTCCCATTTTTTGTTACATTTCTTCCCTTGATCTGACTTAAGATGACTTGAGCCATATCTATTTTGGATATCACCATTAGAATCTGAGGAAATGAAACATTCATCATTGAAATAGTCCATGCGAAATGTAGCATACTTGAACTTAGAATCAAGTGATCTACATTGTTCCCCAACTTTCTCTGCACATTGCCTCAACATGACTGCAGCAGCCCTTGAAGAAGTCGTGACGTTCTTGCAATCATCAGTACGAGGAGAAAAATGCATTTTCAAGGCATGTTTGTCTGCACGACCATGTGGAGGTGTTGAAAACATTGCCCCTACTTTCTTCAATGACTCCTTACCCTTGCTTACACTGGGCCAAATGGTCATCTCACCATCCTCCCTTTCAGCATCATAATCTTCACAATCATTTAACAATGAACCTCGTTTTCTCGTTTGATTTCTTTGTGATCGAGATAAATTTTCCGCTGGAGCATGGTCATCATCACTAATTATCTCAACAACGCATCCTCCAGTACCTAGGAAGGACAGTTACCTTGATCATGTGAAGAAATAATTGGCATCATACTTGAATAGACCCAAATTTGTTTCATGTGCATATGCATAAATTTAAATGTTAGTAACTTAGCTTGCCTAAACTAATCTTGTCTGGAAAATTGACAACCACCCAAAATGGTGTCATAAAATTATATACGGAGAAAAATACCATCAAAGCCATAGGTGAACTAAGCACACAATTGTTTTTTTTTTTTTTT
Organism: Benincasa hispida; assembly: GCF_009727055.1. NCBI lineage: Eukaryota > Viridiplantae > Streptophyta > Magnoliopsida > Cucurbitales > Cucurbitaceae > Benincasa > Benincasa hispida. The sequence goes on from NC_052349.1 coordinate 72,310,906, forward strand.
TTTAATCTACTGTCATATCACAACATGATGCATGAGCATAGCAAAATAGCTATTTTCTTAAAACCAATAAATAAAGTAGAAATGTATCTTTTACTTTCTAATCAATGGTCTACAAAATTATAACCAGTTTTCAGTATTACCAAATACCATATCCTCCCAAGTTTCTAGGTCGAGTTGGGTGTCTTTAACTATCCCAAGCATTCTAGTCTTACTATTCCTTGCACGTAATAGTTGGTTACATTATCTGCTCAAGAGAAAACGAAATGATCAAACTTGTAACAAGTTTTGCTCAGACTTGCATAAATAAGCATCTCAAATGGCATTCATATATTCATGGATTAAACCTAGGTATTACATGTAACCATAGGATTTAACTCCAAGCAACAATTTATTCAATAAATAGACGAAGTTTAAGCTAATAACAAGATTCCCCTTGTCAATACTCTCATTCAGAGACACATATGTATACACACAGTAATGCATATTAAATATCTACCGAGCAAGTAACCAGCAGGGTGGGTAATGGAGTAGAGGGTGTTGGTGGGTTGGGATTAGACAAGGGAATAGGTTCACTGACTGGTGGAAGAGATGAGGAGGAAACTTCGCCTGATGCCATCAATAGAAACTAATGAAGAGCCGTAGCTCTGATACCATAAAGAGTTTAGAAAAAAAGAAAATAATTGCAGAGAATTAATATTGCTCTGTATATTGAATAGATGAATAGTACCAGCCTATATAGGCAAAATAGCATACGTGTGACGGTGTAGGGCTCACACTGGAGAACTTGTAATAAACTATTAAGGGGAAAATACAAGAGAAATTACCCAAATACTAAAATACAAGAATAGCATTCTATCAAGTTGTAAATACTAACTAAATTTGTAATGCCTGCATTTCCCAAACTTTCAATTTTCTAGCCAGTGGAGTGGATTTCAACTGGGCAATGTGATAGCCTTTTGACAATCAATCACATTCACTTAATATGCAAGTGGGAAACTTTCAGATGCTTACCTGTTCCATTCTCGAGTTTGTCATTTTCTGCTCCTCTCTTTCCAATCAATTTTCTGGAACCACCAAAGCAAGGGTCGTTTCTGTTAGGAGCAATGGGCTCCCCATATTCTACAACTGTGCTTGCATTATCCAACTGTGAGATTCGGCGCACGAGTTCCTCGAATTTCCTTCGACATAGCTCGTAATTATGTTCAACTTCCCTCTTTGCACATTCCAATTCTGAATTCTTGCATTTGAGGTCCTCTATGTTTTTTCGGTTATCTTCCTCTGTTTTCTTGACTAGTACTAATGCACTTTCTAATTCTGATTTCTTGAAGTTGAGCTCCTCCATTGCACATTCTAGTTTTAAATTCTTGCACCTAAGCTCCTCTATAGTCTTCTCATAGTCTTGCTTTTCTTTCTTTACCACTTCAATTGCTGATTGTAATTCTGAATTCTTGTGGTTAAGCTTCTCTATGGCCAATCTATCATCCTCCTGAGTTTTCTTAACCAATTCAAGCATTTCCTCAAACTTCTCCAAATCACTTTTTTTCTTCTCTCTATCCTCGTTTACTTTAACAATGAGTTCCTTCAGCTGTTGAATCTCACTCTCTTTCTCCTTCAACTCCTCATAAGTTTCCTTCCACTTCTCAAATCCTTTAGGGTCGACGTCAACCTTGTCTTGCTCGACCTTGGATTCACGAGTGAGACTGTCCAGTCTCAGAAACTCATATCTGCTTTGGAGCAACTCATACTCTTTGTTCTTGCTCTCAATCTCCTTCCTCATCTTAACTTCTCTAGAAACCAAAACCTCCTCCACTTTATCGAAATCTTTAGCCCTAAATGCCGTCCGTAGAAACGAAACTAACTCTGATATACTCCGACTCTCAAGGTTATCTTCATCAAAAGAACTCAACCCAGCACCCGACTCAATCGCCATTTCAAAATTCGAAGACATTGAAACGCCAAGCACCGGAACTGATAATCAAGGGCATAGAACGCATTAAAACAAAAATAAAAACGACTCATGCGATGCTAAACGAAAAGAAAAATGAAAAAAAGATGAAGAAACTAACCTGAAAACACAGAGTTGAAGAAGAAGAGAAAGGAAGTTTAAATGCTATGGTTGGTGAAGCACTGTGAAGAAGGAATCTGAAGGAAAATGCACAAGAAATGAGAAGAAGAAGAAGCTCACACTTCCAATATGGAACTTGAAGATGCAAATTGTGCCGGGAAATGAGAGCTGTATGATGATGAACCTCAATAAACCCAGAACCCAACCGCCGTACTGGAGAGTCTGTTGAAGTAGAAATACTCATCGCCGCCTTTTTCCTGATTTTTGAACTTAATGGGCCTGGGCCTTTTCTTAGGGCCCAATTTCATCTTTGAGCCTACAGAAAGCCCATCCCATCTTTGTCGAATTTATATATATATCTAATAAATCTAAAAGTTATTAAAATTATTAAAATTAAGGGAAAATTGCAAAAACCGTCTCTTAATTTTGGAGTTGGTTGCAATAACATTTTTGAACTTTCAATATGATTGATTATCCATGTCGTTTTTTATTGATTGCAATCAATCCCTCTTGTTAAATCAATTTGTTATTTATATATAGCACACATAGATAAAAGAAAGCAAACTTGTCATATATTAAAAAAAAAAAAAAAAAAACATTTACATTGGAGTTGGGATTTACTTTAAAATAAGGGTGAATCTCGTTCATATACCTGTGCAATTTGGGACGAAGGATTTGCGTAGGTGACGCAACCAATTCTTTGGACTGAAGTGAAGATGATTCTGGAAGTCTAAAAGTGGCTGTAGCAAAAAACACCCAATAACTAACCACTTTGATTTGAGAATTTCAAATTCAGCTGTAGCAAATAATTTACATCTTAATTATCAGGTTTGTATGTTCTGCAATTCCAAAAATTTGTTTCTTCTACATTTTTCTTCTTTGAGTTATGGTAAAATCTATTTTTCTTCACCACTAAGTTGTTTGGTTACCATTTGTGTAAAATTTGATGAAATTTTGAGTTTGTATATTGATAGCTCTAAAAAAGAGCTATAATTCCTAATTTAATTTAGGCTTGTTAGTGGATTCTTTATGTTAATTATCTTATTTTGTAGGTATTAAGCATTGAGAATGTAGAATCGAACAACTAGAGTCAAACATAATTAATTTGAAGTAATTTGGAGGTGATTTGAGCATCTGGACTTCAAATGAGTAGAAATGACCAAAATGACCCTAATTGGAGTGTCGCAACCCTCACTCAACGCTCTAACGCAATGCTGTAAGGCAGAACTTGAAGATACAGGGTAGCGTTGCAACCCTGCGATAATTAACGAAAGCCAGCACATCTGCATCATATGTGCACGCATGCTCGCCAGAAGCGAGCGTCGCACACAGCGTTGCACCTCTACTCCAACGCTTGAGGGCTGCTGTCGAAAAGAGCATTGCAACACTCTTCCTAGCATTGCAACGCTATGCCTATGGTATATATTTTTTCTTTATGAATTAGGTAAAGGGAGGAGGCTGATTTCATGGAAGCCAAAGTGGAGCTTCAATTTCCTCCTTCTCCCTTCAGATTTTAGCATCTTAGCTTAGGTTTTAAATTTTATTTTGGGTTGCAATCGATGGATCGGATCTTTATCTTGAGTTTGTCTATGAATTTTTTAGGTACTTCCTATCTAATTTTTTGAGCAAAAGTTCCTATGTTCAATTTCGTGAGATTTCTTTGACTAAATTTAATATTCTTCAACTCTATGCCTTCTTTTTTTTTTTATGTAATTTAGATTTGCTTTTATGTATTAGACTGACGACCCTATCATAATTGCATATCTCTACTAGTTAATTTCGAGCTCACACGTTTCCTTGTGATTGTCTATGCTTGAATTTAGCCCCGTAGCAGAGGATTGAATGTGAATGCTTAGATTTATAGGCTGGACTTGAATCTTAGTAATGCATGTTCAACCTAGGTTCAAAGAACAAATTGATTAATTGAATTAGGTTGTCCAATCAATTAGTCAACACAATTGAATCTCATTCTTCATGCATAGGAACTTTAATTTTATATGGACGCTATCGAACCCAATAAAATTAAAAGCATATAGTTTAGTTAAGGTTTACTTTTTGAATATTGATTAATAATTAGGATGCTAGATCAATTCGGTTTTAATTGGTTGTCAACCTTTGTAGAAACTAGTTATGCAAAATCGATTTAGTAGTTGTGCATGCATAGAATGGAATGTTTGTTTAGTTATTGAATCTCATGATAAAAATTACATAGGATTCTCTCTCTTGCTCTAGAAATGAGATAAACCCCTATCATAGATTACATTTACCCTTGCATTTTATGTTTCACATGTTTATCTCTTTCAAACCAAAACCCTCCATTTATCACTCTAGTTAGGAAACTGGCTTAACGAAACAAATCGTGCTTCCCTGTGAATCAATCCATACTTACCACTATTGCTACATCTTTATATTGATAGAAGTAGTTCGGTATTATAAATTTTCTTTTGATTTGTGGTTCTTTTCGAAAATTGAACAACACTAAAAAGGCTATGATAAAAAATGGCGTCGTTGTTGGGGAGGCAAGCTATTTAATCTCTTTCTTAGTTAAATTTGACTTATAAACTTTAAAACTCCCAAAAATATTTTTCTTTTCTTGTGTCTACTTGTTTTATCATGGTAGGTGATTTGAATATCTATTATTCGTTTCATGCGAAGCAAGCGGCTCAACATAGAGAACAAGAGGTAAGAGAATTTAATGAGCTTAGAAATCAAATATCTAAACTAACCTCTCTTGTTCAAGTTTTGGCTGCTAGGCAATTGCAGGAGCTTGAGCTTGAGATATGTCGAATATGTTCGTTTCAAGGTCATCCACTTGAAGCATGTCCTCAACTTTTGCATGGTCCTGAGCGCGATTACTATTCCCCTTGGGAGATTCCTAGCCCAAGCTTGACATCGAAGTGCACTTCTTCCGCCAATTCAGGTATGTCATTAGAAGATTAGTTTAGGGAACTTTCTAACTGCTCTGGTGAGTTTGTGCAAGAACCCTCCTTTATTCAATAAGAATTCTCGAGTTTCCAATACGATAACTTCCATTCTAGACCTAAAGCTAGAACTAAATTTTAGAATCTGGGTGACCTTGTTGCTCAAATTACTGAATCAGTTGGGAGAATTGAGGAGTCTCTGTTGTAGTCTTCTAAGACTACCGAGCTGAGCATTGAAGTGACTAGCATCGATTGTCAAGTTGAGTAACGGGTTACTTAGAGCACCGGTCAAGGTAATACTTTAGATTTTATAATGCATGAACTTGCTGATAGTCCTTCTCAGTGTGTGCATGATTCTATTGAGTCTCACCTGGAGACTCAAGCCCCCGTGTTTGTTGAGGTTGGTCCTGTTTCTTAATTTGTACATCTCATGCTTATACTGAAGAACCATTCAGAGATTTCCATCGTTTATACTACTAAGGCTGAGCTCGTGGAGGAATTTTACCCTTTCGACAGTGATGATGATGTTTACCTTATGCCATGTCTAGAACAAGTTAGTAAGGTTAAGTGTGAGCCCATGCCTCACTTCGAGGAGACTCAAGTAAAAGAGTTAAAGGCTTCCAAGCCTCGATCTATTCTTTCTCCTGACAATTCTTACATTTTTTAATATTGTTCATCTTTTCCTTATGAGTTAGTGTCAGTCGAGTCTGAGTCTGTTGAGTCTTTTCTTTATTTTGACTTTTTAGGGTCATTTGAGTCTTTTGATTCTTTCTTTTTACCTTTTTTTTTTTTTTACTAATATGAAAAACATCAAATTCGACCTGTCTTGTTCTCTTCAAAAGATGCAGAGCCTTATAGCCTTACCGGGCTATATTGGCTTATCTAAGAAGGGACCAAAGAAATACATAAGTTAAGTAACTGATGTCACGTCAAGTAACTGATGTTAAGTCAAGGTAATATTTTTTTTTTGTATTTCTTTGTGCCTTGATAGAAGACATGTCACGTCAAGTAACTGATGTTAAATTTTGCGCTTCCTAGAGGAAGCTAGGTGAAAAAAGTTTACTGTTTTCTTTATTTGATTTTTAGATTAGATTTCTTTTTGTTTTTATTTTGCAGGCTCCTCTATTTGGTCCCTAAAGAAGAAAGAAACATCTTTTGAGAGGCAAGCCCTCCTACCACACCTCAAAAATCGTGCACAAAAATGCCTATAAAGGAGGTTTTCTATTCCCTTGCCTTTATTTTCATCGAGCTTAGACTAGAGATATATTAGGGACAATGTATCATCTTAAGTTAGGGGTGTTGGTGGTTAATTAAATTTGATGTTCTTCAACTCTATGCCTTCTCTGAATTTTGATGTAATTTAGATTTGTGTTTATATGGTGGATTGACGACCCTATCATAATTTCATATCTCTGCTAATAATTTCGAGCTCACGTGTTTCCTTGTATTCGTTTATACTTGAATTTACCCCGGTAGCATAGGATTGAATGTGAATGCTTAGATTTATAGGCTGGACTTGAATCTTAAACCTAGGTTCAAAGAACAAATTGATTAATTGAATTAGGTTGTCCAATCAATTAGTCAACACAATTGAATCCTCAATCTTCATGCATAGGAACTTTTATTCTGTACGGACACTATCGAACCCAATAGAATTAAGAGCATATAGTTTAGTTAGAGTTTTCTTTTTGAATCTTGATTAGTAATTAGGACGCTAGATCGATTCGGTTTTAATTGGTTGTTGGCCTTTGTTGAAACTAGTTAAGCAAAATCGATTTAGTAGTTGTGCATGCACAAAATGGAATGTTTATTTAATTATTGAATTTCATGATAGAAATTGCATAGGATTCTCTCTCTTACTTTAGAAATTAGATAGACTCTTATCCTAGAATACATTTACCCTTGCCTTTTATATTTCACACGTTTATCTCTGTCTCTTATACACATCTAGATGTGTATAAGAGACAGTCGCTCTAGTTAGGAAATTGGTTTAACGAAACAAATCGCGCTTCCCTGCAGATCGACCCGTACTTACTACTATTGCTACTTCTTTTTAGTGATAGGAGTAGTTCGGTATTATAATTTTTCTTTTGATTTATGGCACTTTTGGGGCGACACTGGAAAAGGTTGCGATCTTACATGATTTTTTATATTTCCACCATGAATGAATAGAGTTTCTTATATTTTTACTCTTTATTCTTTTAAAATATAAATTTATGTTTCATATATTTAATAGAGATGAGCTACCTCTTCATTGTGTGTGTACATTATGTGGGCAATTTGTCTTCCATGGTAATGAAAAAAACATCTTATATTGGAGGGCAAATGCACAAAATTGATATATATAATTTTAGTATGATATCCATATCTGAAATTATGGACATAGTGATGGAGGTAGGTGTATTAGAATTAAAATTCATTATCTAGTTCCATGGATTGATTTTGGAGGGTTAAGACTTGTATGGAATGATAAAGATATCCAAGAGATGTTAATAGTTTTCTTTTCTTTTTTTTTTTTTTTTTTTGAAAGATATGTTAATGACTTTTAAACATGTGAATTTGATCCATATCTATGTAAGAGCACTTGGAAGCGACATTAAATAAAGTAAAACACAAGGTTTCAATGCATGAGAATACACAAGGTAAAGTGATTGAGAGAGTGATACTAGTGATAGAAGACCATCTTTAGTGAATTTTGTGGAGAGTGACTATGGAGGTGTAGAGGATGATGCCTTGTTTAAATCAAGAATAATTTATGTTGAAGGTGAGGAAGAGTAGGATAACAATAGTGAGGATGTTGATATTAATGAAGAAGTTTGTGAGTCTCAAATTATGGAGGAGTTTATCAATGAGTTAAACCTTATTAATGGAACCTTGGGTGAGTTGGAGTGTGGGTCTTTCAGTCACTTGAGCTTACTAGTTCAATCTGATGAAGATAGTGTACAATAAAAAAAAATATCTTGAATTTAACACTTCGACGTTAAAGGAAGAGATTTATCTTTAGAAATGATGTTAGGTACATTAGGTTAGTTAAGAGTTGCTTTAACAAATACTTGATAAGGAATGGTCATGAGTTGATATATGTTAAAAATGAGTCAGTAAGAGTGATGGTAAGATGCCAAGAGGGTTGTGCTTGGGATTATATGCCTCTAAAACAATGGGAGTACTTAGAGAAATTTTGGACCAATCAAAATTGTCACGTCATTTACTAATTAATGACAAAATTACAAATAATTGAATTTGGGACAAATTAAAAGTTGTCATGTGTCCCAAATTTGTCCCAAATTGAAATTGAAAACATTAATTGGCAAATTTCAATAATGACACATGTTTTCATCATTGGATTGAATAAAATTAATTTGGTCCAATTTAATATTATAATTTGGGTTAAAGTCAAATTGGGCCAAAAATATGTTTAATTTGACGCAAATGTCAAATAAGATCCAAGTCCAATTAGTTGGGCATAGGGGTCAAGTCCATGGACTAACGAAACCCATGCCCACAAAGCCCACCTAAAAACTCTATAAATAGAGGAGTTCTCTTCATTTTGGTGGGTCAGAAATTTTACCCTCTAGAAGGCCTAGAGAGAATTCTCCCAATAATCAGAAGACTACGTGTTCCATTTCCTTAAGTCAAGCTTACACATTACACTGAGAGAGAATCAGAGGATCAAGTATTAGAGATCGAACCATATCCACATTAAATCTATATCAACACAAGTTCAACTCCACGAAATATATTTCTCCGAAAACTTTGTGCAAACACTTACCAAATAAAGTCACTATAAAATACTCACTCAAGCTTTAGAAAAGTCAAAAACCGAAAAATAGATAAAAAAAAAAAAAAGGGGAAGAAGAAGATGATGACAGCCGGAAGAATTAATTCCCTTTCTGCTTTTAGTATATATTTTTACCACATATTTACACTGTATAGGGGCTCCCCTTTTATACACACAATGGGGAGAATAATGAAAAAATGAATAAAAGAATCTTTTCTTTGCAGGGAGAAGGACGATCGTTGCAACCGATTTGTTATGGAGAGAGGAAAGCCACGGTGGCAGGGAGGTTGAGCTCAGCATCCTTGTGGCACCTCGTTAGCTGCTGATTGGGCTGGACTTTTATCCTTGTCATCCCCCTTCAAGCGAGAGGGTAAGGCAGTTTGTCCGAGCTTACTTCGAAGGTATGTAAATCGTTCATGAGGGAGAGCTTTGGTCAGGCAATCGACCAACTCTTCATTGGAGGGAACCAGACATCTAAGTGGCCCTGAAGAACTTGATCATGGACATAGTGCACATCAATTTCGATGTGCTTTATTCTCGCGTGAAAAACAGGATTGGCAACTAAAGCTCTGACACCCATGGTGTCACACTAGAGTATAGGGACACTGGTTGGGGAGAAGCCAATTTCAGAGAGTAGATTACACACCCAAGTGATTTCTGCAGTGGCGTGAGCAAGGGCTCTGTACTGGACTCAGTGCTCGATCTGGCAACAGCCAATTGCTTTTTGGATGACCAGGAAATAAGAGTAGAGCCAAGGTACAGACAATAGGCAGCGGTCGATTTCCTATCATCAAGATTAGAGGCCCAAATAGCATCCGAGAAGGCAGTTATGGTGAGATTGGAGTTGGATTTTATGGTGAGTCCATGATCAAGAGTGCCGACGAGATAACGGAGTACACGTTTGACCGCTGATCAATGTATATCTGTAGGGGCTTTGAGAAATTGGCTGAGCTTATTGACAATGAAGGCGATGTCTGGTTTGGTATTGGTGAGATATTGAAGGGCACCAATCGTACTTCGGTAGGTAAATGGATCAGGTAGGGGATTTCCACTATTTAGGGAGAGTAGAGCATCGGGGATGGTTGGGGTTAGACAAGGTTTCATATTCTGAAGATTGAGTTTAGATAGGAGATCTGTGATGTATTGAGCTTGGTTGAGGTGAAGACCGGAAGGTAGATAGGTGATTTGGATACCAAGGAAGTGATTGAGTTGGCCAAGGTCTTTGAGAGAGAATTGGGTGTTTAAGGTGGAAACAAAGTGATTTATTTGGGTTGTGTCACTACCAGTGATTATGAGGTCGTCTACATACACAAGTAGTATAGTGATGGTGGTGAGAGTGAATATGTAGAAAAGAGAGGTGTCAGGGGTGTTACCTTGAAGCCGGACCAGCAAAGGAAATTTTTCAGTTCATCATTCCAAGCCCGTGGAGCCTGTTTGAGGCCATAGATTGCACAGTTGAGATTGCATATATAATGTGGGCAGGATAGGCTCTCAAAACCAGGAGGCTGGGTCATATACACCATTTCTTTCAATTTGCCATTCAAGAAGGCATTATTGAAATCGATTTAGCGAAGAGGCCATTTATTCGACACTGCCAGAGTGAGGACAATTCGGACAGTGGAAGCCTTAACAATCGGGCTGAAGGTGTCAAAGTAGTTAAGACCAGAGTATTGGTGGAAACCTTTGGCAACCAGGCGGGCCTTGTGCCTCTAAATCGCTCCATTCACATTGTGATTTAAGCGGTAAACCCATTTGCAACCAACTACATTTTGATTAGGATTAGGCGACACTAATGTCCAGATGTCGGTGCGGTGCAGAGCATCAAGTTCTTCGATCATGGCAGCCCGCCACTATGGAACGACAAGAGCTTGAGAGACATTTGTGGGTTCAAGTTGAGAGAGATCTGTGTTGAGTTTGGCAACCCAAGCTTTGGGTCGAAAGATACCAGGCTTGCCCCTGGTTATTATAGGGTGAGTATTTATGACAGAGCAGGCAGTAGTCGTCAGGGGCAGCTGGGGTGAGGGTGATGGTGAGTTGATTGGGGAGACAGGAGAGCGAAATTGAGGGTCAGGGACAAGTTCAGGGGAGGTAGTGGTGGATTGGGAGAAGATGGAGAAAGGAAGGGTAAGTAGGGTGAATTTAAGTTTGAATGTGGTGGTGAAGTAATTAGATCAGGGTCAGGTATAGTTTGGGTCGGTAGGGATTAGGCTTGAGAATCGACATTGGGTGGATGTTAGGCTGAAAGGTATGAGGGTGGGTGATCGATAGTGGATGAACGTTGGGAATTTGAGGATTAGGGCAGAGGAAACCAGGTTGTGATTGGTAGAGTCGGAGATGAAAGGACTTGGGTTAGGTCGGATCCAAAACCCGACTGAAATGGAAAGTCATCTTCATTGAACTGGACATAGTGGTATATAATCATTTGTCGTTGTTGGTCAAACAACGATATCCTTTATGAATAGGTGATGGTCCAAGATAGACACAATTATTACTGTGAAAGGCGAACTTGTGAGCCTAATATGTCCTTAGATTTGGGTAGCACGCACAACCAAATACCTGAACAGAAGAGAGATCCAATATGCTGTGAAGAAGAACTTCCATGGGGCTTTTGTCTTGAAGAACAGGAGAAGGAAATGAGTTAATTAACATAGTAGTAGTTTGAAAGGCGTACCACCATAGATGTAAAGGCATTGAGGCTTGGGCGAGGAGTGTGAGGCCAGTTTTAACAACATGTCGATGTTTGCGCTTGGCACCACCGTTTTGAGCTGAAGTATATGGGCAAGAGACTCTGATCTGAATACTCAGATGCTCACAAATGTATGTTGCTGCTTTAAATTCACCGCCACCATCCATTTGTAGCAATCGGAAGGTTTTGTTGAATTGCGTGTGTACAAAAGATTGGAAGTGCTGAAAGGAAAAGGCTATATCACTCTTTTGTTTTAAGGGATATAACCATGTGAATCGACTGAAATCGTCTACAAATAAGACATAATAACGAAAGCCATCGGCTGATGGCTTTGGAGCAGGCCCCCATAGGTCAGTGTGAACTAAATCGAATGGTGTTTGTGCATGAGAGGAAGAAGAAGAGAAGGGTAGATTGTGAGATTTTCCAAATTGACATGCCTCACAAAAGAAATTCTCATTATCAGAAATTTTCAAATTACATCCACTAATCAGTTTTGCCAAAATTTTAGAGGATGGATATCCAAGCTGCTGGTGTAGAAGAAATTTGGATATGGTTGGGCTGGTTGTGAAGACAGGAAGAGAAGATGATAGGGAAGACTAAGTGGTTGAGCTAGCACCCGATAACCTTGATTTGGTAAGTGCATTATTTATCAACGGGCTGACACTATCCACCTGATAAAGTTCATCCTTAAGCTTGCCTTGTCCTTAACCAATAGATTCAAGTTGAGAATCAGTTCTTGGGGTTAGTTTGAAGTGTTCAAATTAACAAGAGAAAATTCAATTATATATGATATAATTAGTGTGATGTATGAGATACATCAAGTGGATGAATTAATGTAAATATGATTTACATTAAGTACCATAAAATAGAAAAAGAACTATGGTTTGTATGATTCATGAGATGAAATATTAAAACTATAGATTATAAATATAATATGTTAAGTTGGTTATCATATTCATTTATAATATATTAATTATATGATCATTAATTTCTTTTTCTCTCATAACCGATTGAGTGGGAGGTTATTAGTAGTTTTATGGTAACCGTGAGATAAAAAAGAAAATAGTTTTCCTAAAATTAGGAGTTACTTCATTCGGAAAAGAACACGCGGTGATAAGCTATCAAGTGAAAGAGTTTCACTAAGCGATAGATGTTGAGAGACTAAACGATCATGCAGCTTTGACTATGTGATAGTCGTTCAGCTGATCGTAGCTAAACGATCGAGTGGCATAGTCTATACGATAGGCTGCCATTTACTACACGATCGGGCACATCGTTTATACGATAGACGCTTCTTATCTCCCACTTGCTCGATCGTCTACACAATCGTAGACCTCCAGTCTCTTCCTCAAGCCAAGATCATACAGAGCCCACAACTTCTGGACTCTTACACCGAGAATACCAAGGTAACCATTGTGGTGGTGTCCTCACTCAGTTCGTGGATCGAGTTGGACTTGATTGGTTTCAAGAAGTTGTTGACCATTCGTTGTGTTCGTGCTGTTGGTCGTGGTGTTCTGGTTGTTGCTTTCAAGTGTTGTTGTGGACGCGTTTGGACTGATCGAGGGATTCGTGAAGAATGTTTCTTCAAAGGTACGCATACTCTATCCTTTGAATTCTATCTTAACATGTTGTAATTTCTTATTGTGCATGACCTGTTAGTTTCCGTTTTTAGACTGTAATTGTTTTGTGTTCAACTAGAATGAAATTTGGAACGATCCCTTCCACTGCTCATGGAAATCCTCATGCTTGATTTCCTTCAAAAAATCTATTTACCTTTGTAGAATTCACAACTTTCACGAATCCTCTCCCAATTTCACAAACGGAAAGGATCCTTTCTCGGTATCTCCAAAAAAACACAACAATAGAAATGGGCACCACCACGAAGGCTTCCTCGTTATTCTCAATGTTGAGAATCACAGCAGAGTTGTGGGCTCACTTTGGTTAATTTTGGGAGAATGGAGTAGATGTTTTTGTGAGAGAAATTCACTGTAAACTTTTTACACAGAGCAGAGTTGTGGGCTCGTTTTGGTTAATTTTGGGAGAAGGGAGCAGATGTTTTTGTGAGAGAAATTCACTATAAACTTTTTACTGAGAGATTCACAAAAGGAGAGACCTTCACATGAATCCAGAGAGGGGAGGAAGAAGATAAACTCCCTCTGTAAAAGATGTGGAACTAATTTCACGTATTAGGATTTTCTTGTTGAGAGATTAATGGGGGAAGTTATAAAAATAATTTCCTCCCTACTTAAATAAAATATATAATAACTAACTTTATTATATATTAATAAAACTATATATTATATCACATATAATATAACTTATAGTTTATTAATCTCTCATACAACTTATAGAATTAATATGAATCACATTCATATTAATTTTAACATATAGTTTTTACATGAATCATATTCGTATAATTAATATTTGAATCATATTCAAATATTTCTTTCTCTCATTAAAACTTTATATCATAATGTATCATATACACTACATTAATTATACCTTATATGAATCAAATTCAAATATTTATTTATCTCATTAAAACTTATAATGTATCATATACATTATATTAATGATATTTTATATAATTAATTAATTCTCTTTAATTAATTTGAACAATCCAAATTAATCCAAAATTAATTTGATTCTCATTAATCCTAATTGAGCTAATGAGAGGACCTTACGTACCTATAGATTGAAGCACCAATGATACTTGATTAATTAATTAAACTCTTTAATTAAATTAATCAACTTTCATTAACCGTCAGTCACATCACTAAATACCGATAGCTGCACTCTTCACACTATAGTTATATTTATGTATCCATTGGATATAACCAATCAACAATGCATTGACCCTTCACAAATTGCTCATAAGTACAACTGAGCTAAAATTACCGTTTTGCCCCTATAGTTACTTCTAACTCCTTAAGTATCACCGATCCCTCTAATGAACAATTAGTTATAATCAAACTATAATTGAACCCTAGCTCCCCAATCAGACGAATCCCCAAAATGGTAGGCATAATATGTCAACGAAACTGGACACTCTCACCCATGTAATGATACAGTGAGCTTGAAGAAGAGATTTACATGGAACAACCTGAGGGTTTTGTTGTCCATGGTCAAGAAAATAAAGTGTGTAAATTAGACAAATCTCTCTATGAACTAAAACAGGCTCCTAAGCAATGGCATGAAAAATTTGATAACCTTATCCTTTCTAAAGGTTTCATGGTCAATGAAAGTGACAAATGCATCTACTGTAAGTTTGATAATAACCTCTGTACTAACTTGTGTCTATATGTAGATGATTTATTGATCTTTGGGTCGAGCTTGCACGTCATAAATGATGTAAAATCAATATTGAGTGTGAACTTCAACGTGAAAGACTTAGGAGAAGCTAGTGTAATCTTAGGCATAAAAGTAAATAGGTCTGAAAAGAGAATTTCTTTGGATCAATCTCACTATATAGAAAAGATTCTAAAGAAATATAATTACTTTAAGTGTAAACCAGCTTGTACTTCTTATGATCCTAGTGTCAAGTTGTTCAAGAACACTAGTGACAGTGTTAATCAATCTGAGTATGCGACCATCATAGGCAGTCTTAGATACGCTGCCGACTGCACTAGGCCTGACATAGCTTATGGGAAAAGTTTGCTATCAGAGATTCCTTTATGGGAAAAGTTGGTACCAGCCATATTGATCCATTGCGATAGTACTGCAGCAATCGCAAAAGTTCAAAACCGTTACTACAATGGAAAGAGACGTCAAATACATCGTAAGCACAGTACCATTAAAGAGTTTCTCACTACTGGTGCAGTTAGAGTGGATCACATATGGACTGATGTAAATTTGGTAGATCCTTTAACGAAAGGACTGGCCAGAGAAAAGGTTTTCAGAACCTCAGAAAGGATGGGACTCATGCCTATAGAAAGATGAATCACAGTGAGAAAAACCCAACCTGTAGACTGGAGATCCCAAGAAACAGGTTCAACGGGTAATAACTGATCACGAGTGATATATAGTGAATCATGCTAAACCAAACACAGAGTTCCATTCCTATGACTTAAAGTATGAGCATGATATCTTGAAGCGTAAGAAAGGTTGAACTTAGTTCTTAATGAGATGTATACTTGATGACAAGTGGGGTACCTAGCTACAAGAGTACTCTTGATAGACTCACCTGTATGAATGTGGAAGTGAGGGCCGCTTCCTATGGAGTTATTAGGCAAACTCTCTAGAGCATTCACTAAACTGGGATTCACATGTTAAGCCTTAAAGCACGGGCTTTCGTACTACAACCTAATAACACTTTGTGTGAGATATTATTAAAGATAGAGTTCAAAACCAAGGGTTACTCTAGTATATTCTGAATCATCTACACTATGTAAAGGTTCAAGTCGTAAGACACCTTTGCTTATGCACGGTGTTGTATAAAGTGAAACTGCTCGATGAAAATCTTTTCTCTCTTTTTCTTTTTGTATAAATTTCCAAGTGAGGGATTCTTGGGTGAAAATTTAACTTTCAAAACTAGAGGGAACCAACTTTTTTTTGTTGGAGAATCCCACATTGGAAAATTTGGTGTTGGAAGTCTCCTTTATGTACTTCAATCTTGTGTTTTGGGCTTGGGCCCCAAGGGATACCCATGTTTTGGAGAGAGTGAAGAGATAGACCAATGTGGATTCGGTGGACGTCCCACACATATGCCACCGTCGTCCATCCGGTCGGGCGAGGCACAGCGTGTGTGTGATTATTAATTTTAATAAAATATTATTATTTATTTATTTTTATTTCTTTAAACTGAAAAAAAGAGAGGAAACAGTCACTCCGTTTGACGATCGCACGTTCTGTGGTGGAGAGCTTTTTCTGCATCCTACGGTTCTATGCTGAAGGCCTATAAAAGGCGTAGCCTTCAACAGTTCGAGGGACAGAATTCATTCTTCATTTCCCACTTCATTTTTCTTCTCCTCCTCCATCTTAGCTTTCTGAGCAGTGAGTTTAGAAAGGATGTATGTCCAGTCGGTAACGGTGCATTTTCGATCGGGTTTCATTTGGCTGTTTTATCCTGGGGACGACGTGGCATTTTTCAGACCTACTTGCACACTTGGGCAGAGCCGCGAAACGTCTTAAAGAGAGCGAGCTCCGCGACACATCCTATAACGAGTTTCTGTTTTGCAGGTTTTGCTCTTCGCTAGACCGTCGTACCTTGACGGTTTATTGTTCGTCGTTCTGAGGGTCTTGCCATTTCCAACAGATATATATATATAATCTGAACAATGGATCCAAATTACCATAACCTATTCCTGAAGAATTTCAAATAAATGTAGATGCAAACATACGATATTCAGAAGCATTTATTTGGTTAAAAAAAAGTATTCCTTCTCAACCATCTTATCCGCAAAATTCCCAATTCTTATATATAGATTTTTTTTATAGAAAAAAACACTTTACAAGACAAATTGACAAGCCACACGAAGGGAGAAAAAACAATGTTTACAAGATTGAGAATGAATGCTTGGAGCAGATGTTGCCACAACGGCCAACCTACAGCTTCAAAACAATCACTGACGAGGAATTCCCAAATTTTTTTTGCTAAGACGAAGGCCATCCAAAATTGCTAATAGTTCAATCAAAGGGGATCAAAGATCAATTTAAATGATTTGCTACAGCCGCTTTTAGTCTTCCATAATCATCTTCACTCCAGCCCAAAGAATTGGTCACTTCGCCCAAATTGATAGCATCGAAAATATACTATCTTACTTTGCTTAATTTAAGATTGCTCTTGTATTTTATGTGTTTAATTTTCTATTTTGTAGGTTTCTAATAGTAGAACAGGCCGTTAGTGACAAAATTGAGCTAAAACGAACCAAAACGGAATTTAATTGTATCAATTGAGAAAAGAATGCCATAACTATGAAAATGCCCCTGAACTCAGTGTTGCAACCCTTCCCTTATGTTGTCCTTTATGCTGGAAGGCAGTAGCATTACATCGGGGACCGTTGCAACGCTACATTGGAGCATCACAACTCTCCAGACATTGACATACAAGAGGTGCGCACGACTGCTTGAGTGTAACACTCAAAGTCGCAATGCTGAGCTGTTACACTCCCATTTGAGCATTGCAACACTGCGTTATTTGTTATAAATATCTTATTTGCCAAATTAGATCAGAGTTCTGCCAACCAACCGACTCCCACACGATTCCTCTCATCTTTTCTTCTCTTTTTGGTCAGTAGGATATATCAAAACCATTCCTTGGCGTTCATGAATATCATGGGCTAAAGTATTCGTTTCTAGCTTAGGTTTAGGATTTTTCTACTTATTTTCGATGTATTTGTGAGTTTTCAAACTAGTTTATTATAATTGTTGGATTTGATTTTGTTCTTGATTTATTATGATTATAGTATTGGAGGCTTGAGAATTTTATAATTATCATTTAGAAGCAATATGTTAGGTTAGCTTGCGAATAAATTTGGATGAGTATTGTTCTAACCAACTTAGAATTGAATCACGAATATTTAGTTAAGGTTGTTCCGGTTAGATGTTCAACCTAACTTTGCCCTAAGTTTTAATGCAATTAGGTCAACTTCATGTTGTTCATCGATTTAAACTGGGCTAATTAGTTGATAGGTCAAATTAACTAGTTGTTCCAATTAATTTGATTAGGTATAAATAATTACTCAACTCTAGTAGTGGGAATTCTATGATCGAATGCATTGAATAGGAGAATTTTGTCATAACCCAAGCTAGGCTTTCTCAAATTGAAATCCATCACTTTACTTTTATTTTATGCTGATAACTAGCAGAAATACCAGTTATTATAAACCTTTTATTTATAATTAGGAGGGCTAACAGGTAGAAAACGCAGTGATAATACATAGAATTTATGAAAAATTGAGTTTTGTGTCGATAAGCACCTAAAACCTCACTGGCCCAATATTATGCGCTAGTCTGTGCCAAAGTGTCTATTTTTGTAGCTATCGCATGAATCAAACGCATGCGTTTGTAATAAGCAATCACAGATAAACGCATGCGTTGAAGCCAGGCGACCGCAAAAGGCGAACACAAACGGCAACTCCATGCGTCCAACGCATGGAAGTTGCAGTAACCTCATGCGTCCAACACATGGAAGTTGCAGTAATCGCATGCGTCCAACGCATGGAGAACGCGGTAAACAAATAGAGATTGCGGCCACAGAGTGACAACCATAATAGAAGATCGTAAGATGGGTAGAACGCGTTAATAACTTCAGCTAAATTCAGCTCGAACGCATACTTTGGGAGTATCAACAAGATAAGGTGATGTGACAATGCCCATACCGCGACAAAAGCAGCAGTGAGCCATACCTCCATCATTACAGCTGTCGGCGTCCAAGTTCTAAAAATAGCCCTTGAGACCTTCATTTTGAGACATCTGAACTTCTGCCTTAAGGCAGAAGTTTGTGATCACAGATGAGAGCTTGAAAAAGATTTCCAGTGAGAATTCTTCATCTTCATAATCCAAACCAAGTGATGATTGGAGCATTCACTGGAGATAGAGCTCGAGAGAAACATCTCCACCATTCAACCATGGCACCATCGGCAGCCTTGACGCAGAATCCTTCATCTCCCTTCTAATCTTTGTATTGTATTACATTTTAGCTTGAGATATTAAGATATTTTGTGATCAATGCAAATCTTAACTCCTTCGTTACCGTCTTCTTCATCATCTTCATCTCTATCATAGCTTATCTTCAGCGTTTATTTATCAAAGTCAATCGCATGCTTAATTGTGTAGTCTAGAGATAGGACGCATGTAGCAACCCACTGAGAGGCGTGCGTTGTGCGAGTATAGTGAGTTGATCCTCTTTGCTTGGTGAAAGGTTGTGGTAGCACCTGTCTATGGGATGCTACATTGCTTGTCTATAAGTTAAGTAGCCGCGTCTAACTGCCTGAGAAGGTAAGGGCTGGAACGCACTAAGCAAGGTTCGTATTGTTCCTGGAGATAGGTACAATCTTATGTTTGACGCAATCATGCACTATAAAGATATAGTCATGTGGCTGACCACCCAGAGGTGTGATGCGTTAGTGCAACAAGCTGGGATTACTCGGGCGATTTAAGATAGTAAACATTACTATGCGTTAATAGTTGTTGTGTCTCTACCTATTCTTATTGCAAGTCTTCTATTGCTCAATCTGTTTAGTTAGGAGTAGAGTATTGTGTAAATCATTTTAAACCTTCTTCGCTTTATTGTTATTCTTATTTATCGCCTCAAACGCATCACCTCACAAATATTATTGAGTGACAAGTCCCTATGTTCGACCTCGGATTACGAGAAACTTACGTTTTTGTTATACTTGGTGCAAGCGTAAGAAAACTTGTGATAGGAACACGCATGACCTCAGATGCATAGGAGCATCATCATTCTGACGCATGACCTCAGATGCATAGGAGCAAACCCATCAGTTATGTCTAACGCATGATTTCATGTTCAAACCCATCCGTCCTTAAATGATAAAAATAAAACAAGACAAAACGCGTCCCTAAAATATTCCCAACATATGCATTTAAATTTCATTTGCTACAAAACAATTTTCAAAAACTCATTTTGGTTACCCTCACCCGGGCTTTAAATCGTTTAATTGAGAAATTCTAGAACTTCCTGCGTTCGATCCGATCTTGCTACTAAGATTAGTAGTTTGTTGTTACAGTATTTAGTCCGAATTTAAGCTATGAAATCCACTCCAACCACAAATCTTTCATCCCAAAGTGCTGAGATAACGGAATTTTTTCAGAATAGGGTCGCTGGATATGAACGAGATTCACCCTGATTTTCTAAAAGTAAATCCCAACTCCAATGCAAATCTTCATCTGCAAGCTTCTTTTTTAATATATGACAAGTTTGTCCTCGTTTATCTATGTGAGCTATATATAAATAACAAATTGATTTAACAAAATGGGCTAATTGCAACCAATAAAAAACTATGTGATAATTGATCAAATTGAGAGGGTAAGGGTGTTATTGCAACCAACCTCATAGTTCAGGATGGTTTTGTAATTTTTCCTAAAATTAATAATTAAATTATTTTAACTTCAAAACTAAATTATGGATGTAGTATATATCTTTCTATTACTTAATAAATGATTTTTTTTTAATGTTTTAGGAGTATTTATCAATTAATAGTTAATATTTTTAAAAAATTTCACATATAGAAAAAATATCAAATTATTTACATAAATAGTAAAAAGAAAAAAAAAATTCTAATAGACATTGATAGATTTCTATCAACATGGCTTCGATCAGCTTTGACTGCATTGTGTAAATAGTTTCTTTTATTTTTCTATTTTTGAAAATTTTCTAATATTTAATATTGATATTCAACTGTATTGATATCAGTTTTTTTCACTTTATTTACCATTTTATCGGCTATGAAATACAAACATAAATTTAAATTTTTTTTGTATTTGATTATTCAATATTTAGAATTTAAAAGTAACTAGTCAATTAAAAAAAATAAACGCAATTGACGTTATTTTAGATTTTGCAGGGTTTCAAAATTTGGAGTGAGAGAATATTGCTACAATGGCAAATCTGAAAAATTAAAGTTATATATAACTGAGAATTGACCAGGAATATGGCTGGTACCTAACAAAATCTACAATTTAATTTACAGAATTTATAGTGGATTTATGCAACATAGCTAAGTCAACCATAACATATTTGTTCTCTGAAAAAACATATTTGTTTCGTTTTTTTTCTTGAGAAAGTTTCGCATATTTATTTTTTTTAATTCTTTAGTGTCCATTTTTTAATTTTCAATTTTGGTGCACATTTTTAAAGAATTTTTTTAGTGCATAATTATATTAAAAAGAATTAGAACTCTAGTTTTTTAATAAAAATAAAATATATAGGATATAATATTATAAAATAATAATAATATAGAAATGTAGAATATTAAATATTCTTAATGAAATGTAACTTTTTTTTAAGTACAATAAGAACATAGGATTTTGAACCGATAATTAAACAAAACTCACTTTTTAGTTATTGAAATATATATATATATATATATATATATATTGTAACAATACAAATTTACATCAATATATAAATATTTATATTGTAGACTTGTAAAAAGAAGCATAAAAATGGGAATCTATTTATTTTTTGTGATACTTTATGTAGAAAAGAACATAGATACCAAAAGTCATAAAATTGTTAAGTTAGATGACAATATGGGAGTTGGCTAATAAACAAGACAAAGAAAGCCACATGTAATTAAAGCCAAAAAGAAGCACAAAAAATATTCCTAACCAAAAAGAAAGAAAAGAACATGGGCCTTTCATGATAGATACACCAGGAGATTACAGGTTACATAGTGAAAAAAATATATACTTATTTTGGAGACTTTTTGTATAATAATGTACTTGACAAAATAGATAGATATACATATGTAAATGTTTCTAAAATACCTGCTTTTAGCCGAAGTCATTGCATTATAAACACTTTAATACAAGGAATATATACTTGGTAACAAATTACTTTGAAATTTAAGTATATTTATTGGTCCATATGTCGGAATAAACATAGCTCAATTGATATATAATATATGTTAGTAACTAAGAAATTCGTGGTTCAAATTCCTCCACTCTCTAAGAATAATAAGAAAAAAAACCACTCTATATAATTGTCAAAGTGAACATAGTTCAACTGAAAAATAATCAGGTTGATAACACAACCACTATGTCAATTGAGTTATGATCATTTTGATACAAGTTTATACCTTTTCTTTAAAATAAATTTATGCCCGTTAAACATTGAGTTATACTTTTCTTGGGGTATTGTACGAATACATATTTTATAAGAAAAGGTCAAAGGCATTTATAACTTCTTTTTTTTATACTAAAGCATTTATAGTCTAGTCAAAAGGACTCGTACGTACGTACATATGTACATAAATATATATATGTATGGTACATACATATATATATGTTTAAAAATGAAAAAAAAAAACACTTTATTTCTTGAAATTTAAGGAATGGAAATAAATGGAGATAAATTTAGAGTATGTTTAGAGAGATGTCCACGAGACGGGACCGGGATGGGATGTCTTCTCTTTCTTCATTTCATTCCCTATCCCGACCAAATTCTCCACGAGAATCCCCACAAGAAATTTATGGGAATTAGGTTCAAGCAGTGAATTCTTTCCTTTGATAGTTTTTAAAAGAAAAATTATTACTATAGAAAAATTTTAATTAAATAATTAAATTTCTCACTAATTTTTTTTATATGATTAGTTCCATGTGAGCAATTTGAATTTAAAGAAAAATTACTCAAATTTTATAGTAGAAGAAAATAATTAACTATCAAATTATTAATATATATAATCTAAATTTAATATTTAATTTAAATATATTCATTTTTTTTATAATTCAATTTTTATTCTTTAATAATCAATTTTTTAAGTTTATCATCATGTCAATTTCGGTTGAATAAACTGTAATGTATGTATGTGCTCCCTATAAGTTTTATTATTTCCCATTTTTTACTTCCGTATATTTTTTTGTTATGGAATTCGTTTTGACCAAAATAACAAAATAATTTATTTTAAAAAGTATAATACGATCTTAAGTCAGCTACCATTACGTATTTTTTTTTTTTTATTATTTAATCCTTTGTTTACAATATTGTTTGGTCATATTAGTCTCATTCAATCTTAACACTCCAATTAATGTCAAATGAACATATCTCAACTAACATAATACTTGAACTATTAATATCAACTTTACTTATAGAGGTTTGATTTTCAACCACACATATTATCTAAAAAAACATTCCAATTAACCATCATTTTTTTAAAAAAGGTTTTAACTTCTAAACTATACTCGTTCAAAACTTCAACACCACATTCAAAAACTTTGGGCTTGTTTGATAGAAAATCTGAAAACATAAATTTGAAAATAGTAAATTCAATGAAAACAAGGTTGTATTTCATGTTTTCAAATATGTGTTTGGTGATAGATTCAGAAAATTATATTCAAATTTAAGTGTTTAAAATGTGTTTGATACTATATTTATGGATCATAAAACTAGTTGAAGTTACCGACTAATATTTAGTTGACAATAAACTATTATTAATTTATTTATGAATATAGTTTATGCTAATTTATTGTACATTCATAATACATATCTTTTTTTAAAAAAAAATAATCAAGTTTATAATATGATATGTTGTATTTTTAAATGTTTTATCATTATTAAATATAAATTCAAAAATATGATATAATAAAAAATATAAAAATATTATTTTAAGAATTTGAACGATTTAGATCACCTAATCTGAAAATAATTTTCAAAAACCAAATCTAAATAAATAAAAAATAGAATTAAGATTTTGTACCAAAGAGGCCTTAACTCTTTTGTTGGTTTGTTTTAGCTAACAAAACTTTAAAACTCTCAACTATATGTTTGACTCATTCATAATTCATATAATATTTGATTTTTCTAAATTATTTTGAAAAATCCGTTGAATAATTTAATTTAAAAATGTATTTTTAATAATAAATTTAATTTAAAAATAGAGGCCACAGAAATTGCGCCAAAAATGCACAAAAAGCAAATGCCGAATATAAATCCAAAACAACGTAACAGGGAAAACAACGTGGCCATAATTACTTTCCCATAGTACTCACACACACTTTTTGTTTCAAAATATCGCCAAACAAAATATCGTATCACGTTTTTTCCCCGATAAAATCACCGAGATCCGATTCATTGGCCTTCTTCGTAATTCTATTAAAATCCGAGGGCAACTGGGCGAAAGAAGCGCCAAACTTTCCATCCCCCCCGGAAAGACAGAGGACCAGAGGATCAAAATATAATTAAATAATTGATAACAAAATTAGAAAATTAGAATTTTCAAATTTTCGTTTTCCATTTCGTTTTCTGTCCCTATTTAAGTTCTATCTTACGTTTTCTTCTGTTTTCCTTTTTTTTTTTCACCTTAAGAAAAAAAACATATATTTTTCCATTTCTTCTTTTTCTTTTTCATCAACAGACCCACTACGTGAAAAGGCAGAATCAAATTCCAGGTAATTTTAACTTTTTTTTTTTTAACCGAATGAGTTTCTATTTCTTCTTTGTGAAATCTGCAAATTTTCTTCTTTTTTTTTTTTTCTTTTTAAATTCTTTAATGGCTCTGGAGATTTGATGGATCGGAAGGTTGAATTGAAATTGAAGAAATGTTTACGATCAGAATGAATCTAAGGTCAAGAAATTGTATTGGAAATTCTTTATTTATTTTTCGGGGAATTTTTACTGTTTTTCTTTTTGCATTCAATTTTCTTTGTAGCCAAACAGAATCCAAACTCAGTTTTCCATTTTTCATTGTGACTGATTGGCTTTTGATCTGTCATTATAATTGTTTTTCCATAATTGATGGTTAATATTAACCTCCCCTATTTTAGAGTTTTTTTTACTATTCATAAAATTTAATCTCATTTACTTGTGTATCTGGAAAGTTCGAGTACTTTAAAAAAATGAATGGAGCCTTTGAGTTATTAAAAACATTGTTAGATTACAGCGTCGTCCTAATTAGATGTTTACGTTGACACCGAGACTTATAAATTTTTAAATAATTAACTCCAACATTGATTTCAGATGTGTTTAGTTTAATTGTTTAAGTGTTTAATTTTAAAAATAAATCATTTAAAAAAATTGAATTGTTTGATAACTACATTTTAAAACAATTTTTATTAAAAAAATAAATAAAAATTACCTTTTTGAAAAATATTTTATTCTCTTCAAATGGTTAGAGTATCATACTCTCAATCAAAATATTTTAGGTTGGAGTTGTTTCACCCTACAAATTGTTTGAACTAAAAAAAGAAGGCTTTTGAATAATTTTTTTAGGTGATGTTTTTCCCCCTTTATTCTAGAATTCATTAATGCCATTTTCACTTGTCTTAATATCATATTTTATTTGTAAAAAGAAATTTAATTAGAACCTCAATATATGGTGAACTCTGCCAGTAAATATTTATAAGTAGGCCTAAAGATTTATCATGACGTATATAACTTTTGTATAGAAATTTTGGTCCCGAAATATCATTTTTCTATTAGAATGTATTTCTTCAAACTATGTAATAATATTTACACTTTATAGCAAAAAGTTCTAAAAGTACATAACGCTTTTAGAATTTTTTACTATAAAATGTAAATATTTTTTGGATTTTTCTATTTATAAGAATTTTTCTAATGGATATATACTTGTCACTTTTGTACTACTCTATACTTTGCTATTTATCTAAATTTTTAACAATATATTATTTCAAGAAAGAAAAGAAAAATAAATAAAGGGAACTTTAGTACTCTATTCGATGCTTTCTATTCTGCTGTGGGCCTAGGTTATGGATATGGAGAGTGGGTTGGTATGTTTGGGGTGGGTTATTGAATTATAGAAAATCTGAGGTACAGTTCGGCCAACATCTAATAAGATTGTGGCAAGTGACAATTTTTTAAATGATATATTTTTTAAAATCCTTTCTTCTTCTTCTTCTTCTTCTTCTTCTTCTTCTTTTTTTTTTTTTTTGAGTGAAAGAAAATGATAATATGAGGATATGTGCAGCCTAGCTGGAGAAGTGATTCCCCTTGGAGAAGCGATTCTTATTATTTTTTAACAATGAGAAACTTTGAGTTATTATTAAGAGGGTAGGAAACCACACTATAGTAGAGAAGTATTCATTAATGAATTTGAATATATGGCATAGCTAGGCCTATTATGATTATTATTATTTATTTATTTTATTTTGTAGAAAAAAATTGTGCAGATAGTATCCAGTGGGAAAGTTAATAGCACAATGAAAAATAATGCATCAAATAAGTTACCATTATGACTTTTTATTGTGCAAGTTTAATTGGTTTTTAAAACCATGATCCGAAATAATGTTGGGAAATAGTTGCTTCATCATTAGGCAAAAAAAAAAAAAAAAAAAAAAAAATTATAGTCATGATTTCAAGATGAGGCACATTGTAATACAACTTATGTAGCTTAAGTTTGTTCTTTAATTAAAAAAAATCCACAACCACAGATGCGAAAAAGTACCTTAGATTTGGAATGGATGACTCACTTGATATCAGGAATCATAATGTTAAAAGCATAAGAATACTTGCTAGTATGATTTATATAAATATCTTTCGATTAACATTATATCAATTGTTTGTCAATCCAAACATAATTCAATAGATAAAACATCTATTATCATTTTAAAAATTATTGATAGTTTCATCCAATAATTACTCCATAATTATTGAACTCAAAAAAAAGTTTTGTTATTTATTATTTTTTTAGTTTATGGTGAAGTCTACAGATCTACCACTAAGAATAACATCTACTTTATGTTTGGACAAAGGGCTTTTGTTTGTTTGTTTGTTTTTAATTTTTTATTCATATTAGGCTATTTAAACATTTACTTTATCAAAGGTAATTTTTAATCCAAGTGTAAAATCCTAATTTTGAAAAATTGTCATTGTGATGTAAGAATCGAGATTTTTTTTGGTTAATTTAATATGACTTCAAATCGTGTTTAAAGATATTTACATTTTTTTTTTTATAATTATGAAAATTAATTTGAAGAAAAAAAGAGAATATTGATATGACTAGCATAACAATAGCCCCACTCTTCGGAAACTATCCACTATACTCTAAAATGAAGATTCTAATAATTGAAAATTAGGATTGAGTTTTGAAGGGATGGTGAAGCATCGACTGCGAAAAGGATTAACAAACTCTAATGGGATTGATCTAAAAGCCGATGAAATTGCTGAACAGCAGAAGACGACTAAAGCAGGTACTTTTTTTTTTCTTTTTAATTGTTTGGTCAGCATTCCATTTCCAGCGGCATTATTTCGTTCTTGAAAATTCAATCTCTTGGCGCTTTTTTTTTTTTTTTTTTAAAAAAAAAATTTTTGCTCTCCCTTTTCTTGGCAAATTGTTGACATTTGCTCGAAGAGGATTTTTCAATTGTTTCAAACATGGATGATAAATAAGATTTTCAGGCTCCACAATTTGGCCCTAGTTTAATAATCATTGCACATTTTTGTTTTTGTTTTTTTTTCTGATATCTTTTAAATATAGGAGTTGAATTTTTAACCAAATTTCAAAAATAAAGATAAATTTTAAAAATTATTTTTTTAATTTTCAAATTTTAGTTTGGTTTTAAAAATATGGGTAAAAAAATAAATAACAAAACAACAAATCTAGAAGTAGTTGAGGTGTTTATAAGCTTAATTTTCAAAAACAACAAATCAAAAATATTTTTCGTTTTTTGTTTTTGACTTTTTTCAATTTCGTTAAAAATACTTGAAATTACTAATCAACGTTTTAAAATAAAAATAAGGTTTTAATATAGCAGTTTTTAATAGAACATCAATATTTCAATGAATGCATAGAGACTAAAAGTACTTTTAATATTTTATTATTTCTACTTAAGATTTTGGTTAAATTATAAAGTTGGTCTCTATACTTTTATCTCTGTTTCAGTTTGGTCCTAATTTATTTCATATAGTTTGAGCTTAATTTAAATTTGAACCCTATAATTCTAAAAATTTCAATTGAGTCTCGATGTGGTAAAAGCTTATCAATATTAGCATAATATGTTTTTCCTTTTTATCTACTCAAGAAATTCATAAATTTCACTCTATTTGGACTCATATCTCAACCTTAACACATATATAACTAACACAATCGGTTAGATTAGAAAACACAAGCCAATACTATATCCATAGTCAATAATGATAAATTTGACCTAAAATATAAGGACTACACTGAAATTATTAAAATAATACCGACTAAATTGAAATTAAACTCAAAATCATAACAATCCAATCAAAAGTTTCGAAACAACAAGTATTGAATTAAGAATTAGTCCAAATCTAAATACCAGTTTTGCAACTCAACCCATGAATTATCTTTCAAACAAATAAAATTGTAGATTTCGTTTGGTAACCATTTCGTTTTTTGTTTTTTGTTTTTTAAAATTAAACTTATAGACACTACTTCTAACTTCGAATTTAACTAAAACAAATTTTAGAAGCTAAAAAAATAGCTTTTAAAATTTTATTTTTATTTTTTAAATTTGACATTATACTTAAGAAAGATTTTATTGTAAGAAATTGTGAGTAAATAGGCTTGGTTTTTTAAAATAAAAAACAAAAAACGAAATGGTTATCAAATGAGTCTAGTATTTATTTTTTTTATTATTTATTATTTATTTTTTGTTATCACAAGTTCGTAACTTATTTATTTGATAACCGTTCTTCAAACTATAGTGCATGAAGTGTGGAACAAAAAAATTCATCGCTTATGTTTTTTTTTTTTTTAAGAATGTTGTAGATTTGTTAGATTTTCTTTTTAGAAAAAAAAATAAATTGTTCAATTTTCAGAAATGGAACAAAAGATGACGAGAATCTTGAAGCTAATGAAGAACAAAGATCAAGGAAAAAGCAGAGGAATGGCAAAGGACTCGAAGAAAGAAACGGAAGTTGTAGGTCTCGTTGAAGATCTATACAACAATTACCAGTCGATTTATGAACAATATGGACACCTACGAGATGAGGCTGAGAGAATAGTTAAATCCAAAAAGGAAAATGAAAAGGATAACGAAGATGTCTCTTCTTCATCTTCAAGCTCCAGTTCCGACTCCGATTCGGAATACTTTTCGTCTGAGGAAACAAACACCAGTTTTCATAATTTACAGAATGAACACTCGAGCAACTTGCATGTTCAAATTCAAGCCGGTGAACTAGAAAAGCAAATTGTACAAAAGAATGAAGCCATGGCTAAGGTTGATTTTCTTCATCGGGAACTAGATAGCGTACGAAGCCAGAAACGCGAATTGGAAAATAGGAAAAACAAGGAGATATCCGAGAATATGGCTTTGATAGGAAATTTGAAAGAACAATTGGCGGAAAAGATTGGAGTTGAAAAGAAGATGCTGGAAGAGAAAGAGAGAGTTCTTGTTCAGATTAAGGACCTGGAAACGGAAGTAGACACTCTGCATTACCGAAAAAGGGAAATAGAAGAACAAAATATTCGGATGAGATCCGAAAATCAGTGGCTCAACACTAAGAATTCCGAATTGGAGATGGCATTGACGAGTAAGGAAACAGAAGCTTCTTCTCAGATGATCGCGTTAATGGAGCAAGTCAAGAGTCTGAAACAGAAAGTGGATGGATCACAGGCTGAAAAAACCAAATTAGGGCAAGAAATGGAGCGGTACAAACAGGAATTTTCTCACAAATTCTCCGAACTGGAGGCAGAAAACAACAAATTGAAAAGCAAAATCGTCGATCAGGAAAGAATCCTAAAAGAAAAAGACGAAACAATAATTACATTTAACGAGAAATACAAGCAAGCGAGGAACTGCTTACCTGACGTCGCTTCGAGTCTGATAGGCGCAGAGAGGAAGATGGAAGAATTAGCAGAAGAGCTCCGGAGCGGCCTGGAAGATAAAATCCGTCTGCTATCGCAGAGAATCCTCGTGGCAGAGCAACTACACAACGAAAGCAGAGAAAACTTCAGAGCAAGAAACAAAAGATACGAACAAGAGAAGAGACAGTTCGAACAAAAAATAGAAAATCACGAAGCGGAACTGATGAAACTCAGCAACATGAACGAATTCGGAATGGACAGAATGGCAAGAAAATTCGAAGAAGAGAGCGGGAAGCTTCTAAATCACATATTATGGATCACAAAGGAGCTTACCTTCGCGAAATACTGGGTAAGAACACGAAACAACGAGTTAAAACAACTGAAAACAAATTTAACTCGATTCGTAGCTCAGATGGAGGAAAAAGAAGAACAGGAATTCTTGCTAAGAGAGAAACTATGGAATCTAGAGGCGAAGATAAGCAAAGAAGGAGGAGAGAAACTGAACCTGATCCGAACCTTGGGCCAATTCGAGAAGAAGATGACAAAAATGGAGAACATACTGAAGGAGAAAGATGAAGAAGTGTTCCGACTTGCAGAAGAGAAGAGAGAAGTGATTCGGCAACTATGCGTTGTGATTGATCACCATCGCAGCCGCTACGATCATCTCAAGGACGCCATGCTTGGGAAGAAGGTCAGAAACAGAAGAATGATTTGATGCTGGGTTTTTCTGTTTTGACAATCATAACCTTTTTTGTTCCTTCATTCTAAAAATTTTGGGAAATTGTAAAAGTAAAGCAGCTATATAATATATATATTACTGATTGATTACACACACGTATATGTATTGTTTTATAATTTTTAATTCTTGCTCTGTCCCTCGCTCTCTCGCATAATTGCATAAGGCAATACCGGCCGCACCTAAACGAAACAATACTCGAGTTATCTTTTTAATATTTTTTGAAAAATAAAAATCAAAATGGACAAATACCAAATTTTTATTGGATACAACCCATACACGAGAAATGTACCAATCCCTCACATAAAAAAAATAATTAAAATATTTCAAAACATAAGTAAGAAGAATTTAGTTTGACAACTCTTTCCCAAAAATTTTTATTTACAAGTTTGTTTCATCTGGTATAGGTTGAAAGTATTTTTATTAATGTAAAATTACTATAAAGACAATTATAAAATATTATGAACTAATATTTTAAAATGATGGTCGTCAAAGTTAGTGGAGGTGGTTGTCGGAGTTAGTTGTCGACAGTAATGGTCAAATGTGGTCAGAGTTGGAGGCCGTAGAAATTCAACGAAAATGGCCGTCGTTAGAGGTGATCGTTGAAGATGGTGGCTGTAATGACAATAGGGACATCAGTGATGATAAAGGATAAGTGCACTATTACCAAGTTGGTGAAGTTCATGGGTATAAAATTTCAGCGACATATAAAGTTGGACCCCCAAACATTGATATCATAACTCATCTCAACTTATCTTTGAAAAAAAATCTTTTTAATCTTTGAATTTTCAATAATAGATGCGCTTTGATCTTTGATATCATATAAAGTTGGACCCCCAAACATTGATATCATAACTCATCTCAACTTATCTTTGAAAAAAAATCTTTTTAATCTTTGAATTTTCAATAATAGATGCGCTTTGATCTTTGATATTTCAAAATAGTCATTTTAGTTCCTAAATTTATAAGAATAGATTAGAAAATCCTCCGTTAGAATTAAGCAGAAAGTTGACTTGACATTTGAACTGCGGAATGAGGAAAATCATGTCCAAGTGTATCACATAATTAAAATACTGAATAAATTAGTCCTAAATGGGATAACCACCAATTCTTTGTGCGTCTTCTACATGATTCGGACTAAGGAGGCTTTGAATTCCGATTGACCGGCAAGCTTCCACCTTCTATTCCATCATTTGAGATTACCCTTTGTAACAATCTTATTGCCTTCCAAAGGTTCATCATCAATGGCTTCTTCAATTCCCCCTCTGTGTCATCGTCTCCCAAGCTTTCTAAAAATAAGGCCTCTAAATCTCATTACACAACTTTTCTTCTTCTTCCTTTTTCCCAGCCTGTCCAATCTCGAAACTATCAACGCCATGCTCGAACTTCTTTCGTCCTCCCAAAGAAACAAATTCCAAATCCATGAATCATTTTAGACCCTCAAATTCCAGTTCCAAAAGAGCCTCTTGAATATTTATTTACCAAATTGTTCACTGGGAATAGGTACGATAATGATATGTCTCTGTACACCTCTACTTTTATGTCTAGTTTGCAGAGGAGGACTAGAACCAACCATCCCAGTTGCGCCGCCACTGGTGACCACATGCGTCGTCCGCAAAGATGGTTTCCACGGACGTCAATGGAATTGGAGAGTTTCAACGGTGTGGATGTTTGTCGAAGATTTTACGCTCGAACCGGAATGAGCGTTTGTCAAGGCGTGGTTAACCGATTTAGGGCTCAATTTACTTAATATTTTAACTATTTGATCCATAATCTGTTGGTGTTGACACTCGTTGCCGATTAGCGTCTTCCCTATTATCCAGGGAATGTGGAGATAGTTTTCTAGTTTTTGGTTGTGTATGAGAAAACTCTTCTCTCTTCAAATTCTAAAATTGCATCAATTAATAATCAGCAGAATTGAATTGATTTTTATTCAAAACAGCATGCAATCTGATTGCATGATAGCTTTGACACAATGACAAAATGAGTGGAATAAGAGGTGGAAGAAGTGGAAAAGTTTGGATAAACTCACTTCCTCCATTTTTCTTCAATTTAAATGGATTTATCTTAAAATCCTAATTTAGTTTGAATTACAAAGTTCAAATTAAAAACAAAATGAAATTCAGTTAAAATATTAATTCAACCATTAATATTTAAATGAAATTTATTAATTCTATAATAAAATTAATTCTTAATAATTAATTAAATAAGTTAATTAATTTAATATCAAATATTAAATTAATAAAACACTTATTCCAGACATAAATTTCTATTCATGTAATCAATATTCAAATCATATTTAAATATTTTTCAATTCTCAAATTTCGTTTAATTCAATAATTAAATGTTTAATTATATCATATATAATTACCGATTTCCTTAATTCAAACTTAAGCGTTTCAAATTCACTCATCACGCTATTATAAGGTTTAATTCATTTATGAGCTAGTAGAGGAACCTAATATACCTACAGATCATGAGTTGCAATGATCCGAGATTAATTAGCTAAACTCTTAAAACCGAATTAATCAACATTCGTTAACTACCGAGTAACTCTACTAAAACTCGTAGTTGTACTCTCCTCACTATAGATATATTTCTGTCCACTTGCTTTGTCAAAAGTTGTTTTACCCCCGAGATTACATTTTGCTTCTTAAGTTCCACTGATCATCTAATGAACAATTGATTTGTGATCCAATCACCAAACTGAGTCCTCATCGGGCCAGTGAGAGGGTGGGGTCTCTTGTTCAAGACTCGAAGTCAACACTTAAGGGAACAATCTCTCTATTATCCCTAAAAGCAGGTAGGAGTGAATTCCGTCTTGTACCCTATGTCCCCAGCTATCTACTCGATCTTACCCTTGAAATGGGAGGCTGAGCCAATCTTACCCATGTAAATCTAAGGATAATCGCGAATAAACAGGAGTTCATAGTTAGCTCAAGATTAAGGTCAAGTTACCGGGGTCATCGCTTTAAAATAGTCAGACTTAAACAGTAAACAACGTTATAAAGTAAGAGTGTCTTATTTATTGGTTCGGTCTTATACAAACTCTTTGCACAAGACGCCGCCACTCACATGTCTCCACATAAATGATTTAGGATCACATCATTTGTACTAAATACAAAGTGGCCGCATCTAATAGGTGTTCCCAAAATAAGGTACCCAACATTATCCATATACTATAACTTGTTTTAGCTATCTATCGAACTTGATCCACTCTTATGTCTCCACATAAAGTCCAAGTACTCATGTAATAGTCATGGATCTTAGTTTATTGGATTTAGGTTATTTCTGAAATGAAATGAGCAATTTATACATTCAATAACAACTTTATTGAATAAACCTCAATAATATCTTAATTGATAACAGAATAAGTTTAATTGTTTACAAACCACGAGTTGTAAGACATAAAATCCAACATAATCTACCTGGGCAAGGTTTTCTTTATTCGGCATGCCACACATGCATTCAAAATGTCCAATCAACTTATTGTTTAATTCTAACGATTCTATTAATTTTTTTTTTTTTTTTTAAACTTTTAGTCTCAATTAGTATTTATCACGTGATTTTTACCTGCAAAAAGAATATATAATGATATAGCTCGCATGAAAGCATAAAGATAAAAACAAACAACATAAACAATTTTGGATACAATTAGAGGATCTTGTCAAATAATGAGAGGGAAGAGTGGAGTCCAAGTAAACGGAACATAAAGAATCAAAAGGAGGCTCTCCAACTATATACAATGATTAATGATTTTACCATTTGTTTGTTTGTTTTCCCTTTTAATCTTTGCACATTCACTCCATTCGTGAAAATACATAGGAAGAAAACTCAAGAAGAAAAAAATGGTCAGATCATTTGTTATTTCAATCAACCAAATTTAGAATTTTTCTATATACACGAGAAATCAGTTATAAAAAAAAAAATGTTTTAAAGATCGAGCCTAAAAGCGGACTTTTTCTTTTTAAGAGTGATTTTTTTCACATATTTATAATGTAAAAACAATTTTACCAATTAGAACCAAGATTGTTTTTAAATATAGAAAATGAATCAACTCATTTACAAATATAGTAAAATGTCATCGTTTATAGTCTATCACTGTCATTTATAGATGTCTATCATTGTATATCACTAAAAGACAGAGATATTTTACTATATTTCAAAATATTTTCAATGGTTTTGTCGTTTAAAACAATTACCTTAGAAAAATATATTAAGAAGCTATTTAAGGGTTGATAAAATAACTAGTAACTAAAAGTGAAAGTAGATTATATATGAAAACTTCGATTGTTACACACTTAACGTGAACTCTTTTCTCTCTTTCTAGATGCATTTCACCATTTACCTACTATAACAATATCCCTAAACTTCATGTGTATATGTTATGGTTTAAACTAAACCAGAGTGTTCTACAAAATCACTCATCTCATCTATAGTTTAAATTGTAGCTATATGTTCGCTTCTTTTACCTATATTAGACGCAAATACATTTTAGTTTAATTTAATATCCTTCTTTTCCTGTGTATTTATAGCTATCCATCATTTTAAACTTCTTCATTCAATATTGTTCATGAAGTGGTTATTAGAATATTAACTTTTATAAGAATCCATAGTAAAAATTGTTATGCAAGCTAACATATATTAGTGACTTCAAATTACACAAAATTTTAGTAGACAGCAAACAATAGCTTTTGAGCCCCCTAACCTTGTATATTATTCTAGCGCTAGGCTAGCGCGTTCCACCACTTCGACTGATGCGGATGCGGACGCGGTAATAACCTTGTCTTTGCAATCTTCTGTAGAGGTTTACCGGCGTTGTTGTCCCACAGACCAGGGGGAATCCAGAGCTAAGCCCCCCTTCTATTGCATAAGCTAAATAGGTGAAAGTTTCGCAGTTGATTTCCATTTTTTAAAAATTATAAATTAAATTTATGAACATCAGTTTAATAAACTTTTAAACTTTTAACTTCGTAAGTCTTAAAACCTTGAACGTGTCTATATTAAATAGGATTCCAAATTTCCAGTCTTATGTTTCTAGATCCATAAATTTTAAAGAATGTCGAACAAGTCAAACATCTATTAACACAAAAGTAAAAATTTAAAAATATAGCAATACAAGTGTACACAGGTTGGGTTAAGAGTAAGATTAAGGAAATTTTTTGGACCAACATGATCAAGTCATCGACCCTATTCATGGGGCAACCCAATCCATATAATTTTGAGTTGAATCTGTTGTGATTGGTGCTCTAAATCTCGTGTTCTCTCATAGTCTGTAAATTTTATATATAAATTATTTATTTAATAAAATAAGGTGTTATTTTATTCAACATTTAGATTGCACTTACTCAATCTAATAAACTAAGATTCGTGGTTATTTTATGTAATTTAAACATGTATGTAGTTGACATACATGTGGATCATGTTTAAGTTGTAGGATTTGAATCCTCAGCGGAAGCGAGTAATCGTCTTTATGTTAGTTAATTTGTTTTTAGAAAGAAATTAAAAAATAGAGAAAACACATAAAGATAAATATTATTCTAAGCATATTGTCTAAATATAGAAAGGAAAGGGAAGACGAGAAACTTACCCTTGAAGATAACAGTTCTTCACGTGCTCTTTTCCGAAGATCATGAGCACTTCCTCCACATCACAAACTCTTTCTCCACGAACACAGCAAGATACATAAATTCTCTTAGACGTTACCACCAAAGCCTTCCTTGCTATTCTCGAGGTAAGCAATCAAGACGGAGTTGTGGGCTCGTCTAAGAATTTTGGTGAGGGAGAATTTTGTTTTTCTTGAGAGAGTTCTCGGGAGAGGAAGAATAATTATAGAGAGTTCACCCCACTGTGAATATCACGTATATCTCTACTTAAAACTCCGTGTAATCCATGTTACAAGAGAATGAGGGAAATTATTCAAAATAACCCCTTTCATCACATAGAATAACTCTCATTATATTAGAACAAATACAATTAAATCAAACTTTATATTATATCACTTATAATATAATCTATAGTTTATATTATAATATAGTGTAACTTTACATTCTCATAACTTATTGTTTTAATATGAATCTCATTCATATAATTAATATTTGAATCATATTCAAATATTTATTTCTCTCATCAAATTTCATATTATAATGTATCCATATACATTATATTAATTGCATCTCATGCAATTAATTCTCTTTAATTAATTTGAACAATTCAAATTTATCTAAAATTAACTAGTTCTTATTTAATCTCTATTAAGCTAGCAAGTGAAAGAAAACAAACACGAGGATCTTCATGAGCAGTAAAAAAGATCGTTCCAAATTTCATTTAGATTAAACACAAACAATTACAATCTAAAATGGAAACTAACATATCATGCATAAATATAAATTACAGCATGCTACAACAAGATTCAAGGGATAGAGTCTTTGAAGAACCATTCTTCAAGAATCCCTCGAACAGTCTCCTATGTGTCCAACAACAGCACACGAACGTAATGAACAGACTACGACCAATAGCACGAACACAACGATCGTCTGGATGCTCCTCGAACCCAATTGAGTCCCACTCGATCCACGAATTGAGTAAAGACATTACCATAAATGTTACCTTGGTATTCTCGATGTGAGAATTCATGAGTTGTGGGCTCTGTATGATTTTGGCTTGAGGAAGAGATTTGAGGTATGCGATTGAGTAGACGATCGAGCAAGTAGGAGATAAGACACTGTCTATCGCATAGACTGTAACACCTCACACATTTTTATATAATAATGTAATTTCAGTAATGTTATATTTTGGTAATTCAATAATTGCTTAGTCGGAGGGCCTTTTTGGAATTTTGGATCTCAAGTATAAATGCGAGAATTTAAGTTGGCAGAAAATTATTCAATTTTGAATTTGAATGTGAAAATTATTGACAGGAATTAATTTCCTTTTTGAAACGGAAAGAAATTAATTATAATTTTGTTTTCCTTTTTAGTTATTATTATTATTATTATTATTATTATTATTATTATTATTATTATTATTATTATATTAAATCAACCCTTTCCCTCCTTCTTCCTCGCAGACGACACACCCCTCCCCGATTTCTTTCTCCTCTTCTTCCTCCCGACCCAGCCGATCTCCTCCTCGCTCGCTCAAGCTTCGCCGGTCGTTCAGTCGTCGCTCGTGGCCAATCTCGCCGCGTAACCCTCCCCTATAACCTCTGTTGACTGCCGCCTCCCTTCACTGCCCAGATCTAAATGCCGCTGCACCGCCCCTTCACACGTCTGGACCACAAAGCAGTCGCCGCCACTTGATTCACACTCAGCTGCGCCTCTGATCGTCGAATCCCGACGGTATCGCTCGCCAACCCGCACTGCTCTCCGTGGGTTGCAGGTCGACGCCCAGAATCTCGAGTTCGACAGTCACGCAAGGGTGCTTCGGATCAGTCATTTCTTGTCGTTTGTACTCCCAATAGTAAGGGTCGTCGGAACTTGTGGATTTGGAGTAAGATTGTCTATTTTAATTGGATTTATTGGCTAATGGTGTTCTGCTTCAACCTATTGACACATATTTGTTTGGGTTTTAAAAATCAAGTTTTGGAGAAGCTTTGAAGTTAAAAGGGTGATGTCAAGAGGATTTTGGTTGTGATTTCGACAAGCTTTTGGGTAAGATTATTAGGAATTATTTGGTTAATTTGGTTGCTGGAACTAAGCTCTTTTTATTAATTGTAATTTTGGATTATGTTTAGGCCATTTAGACCTAATTCAAGATCCATCTAAGCTAAGAGGAAGATTAATTTGCTTGTCGCTTAGACATAATTTTTGACTTCGAGGTAAGTAATCTTACTATTGGAACTGCCCACGGGCCAGACTTTAGTTGTATGCTAGCATGATAAGTGTATGCTATGGTAAATGTTAGCATGTTGATTGACAGTATGACCTGAATCAAGGTATGTTCAGCCACGAATTCTGATTTGTTTACATACACACCTAAGTACTTGATCGTTAGTATGTGATAGTATGTGTTTTCACATGTCGATGTCTGATCTGCTAGTATTGAGGCATACTTGCATGTTGTAGATTTATGATGTAAGTTATACATGGATGATGTATAATATGTTATTAAGAAATATGTGTATGTGATGAAGCCATGGTATCAAGGATTTTTATGTATGTTTTAGAACTGTACAATGTTGAATCTTAGCACATTAAGACTGTGTGACTATCCTCATTGATTAGTTAGACGCTCATCAGTTTGTGTTTCCTTCGAGATTCACCAGTTTGTGTTTCCTTCGGGATTCACCAGTTTTGTGTTTCCTTTAGGATTCACCAGTTTTGTGTTTCCTTCCGGATTCACCAGTTTTGTGTTTCCTTCGGGATTCACCAGTTTTGTATTTCCTTCGGGATTCACCAGTTTGTGTTTCCTTCGGGATTCACCAGTTTTGTGTTCACTTCGGGGTTCATCAGTTTTGTGGGCATACTTAACTACAATAGGATAGGGCTCAGTCTCTCGTTTGTTCCATTTGTTTATGTGCCGTAGGTGGGTATCTAGAGGATATAGATGCCTAGCCTGACCCGAGTGGTGGGGTTACTTACTGAGTATTTCATGCTCATTCTTTCTTGTGTTGATGTTTCAGGTAAGGGTAGAGATGCACCGGCGATGGCGCAGCGGAATTCATGATCGTGCCACTGGGACTAGTTTTTACGCTTCCGCATCATGACCTTTAGAGTCCTTATTTTTCCCTTGATGTTTAGTTTTACTGTCTTAAACTTATTATTGCGGATTATTTCTTTTATATACTTTTAATAGTCTTTATGAATTATAGGTACCCTATTATTGTTTTAACAATTGCATTTAATAAATGTCTTTTGACCTTCTCATGTTTAATTAGCATCTATTTCAACAAAACTGAGCGTCGTTTTAAATTTTATGCATGCATTTATTTTAGTAACGATTTAACCTAAGTCCTAGGGGGTCGGGTCGTTACATAGACGATGTACTCAATCGTTTAATAAGTGGCAGCCTATCGCATAGACTTTGCTACTCGATCGTGTAACAATGATCAACTGAATGACTATAGTATAGTCAACTCCAAGCGATTATTGAGCTGATCGTATAGTCTCTCAACGGCTATCGCTTGGTAAAACAATTTTACTTGATAGCTCTTTTCCGTTAGTACTTTCGGAATAAGGCAACTTCTAAATTTAAGAAAACAATTTTCCTTTTATCTCACTGTTACCAGAAAACTTTCAATAACCTCTCACTCAATCAGTTATTAGAGAAAAAAAAGTTAATTATCATATAATTAATATATTATAAATAAATATGATAACCAACTTATCATATTACATTTATAACATATAG
Source organism: Benincasa hispida (assembly GCF_009727055.1). NCBI lineage: Eukaryota > Viridiplantae > Streptophyta > Magnoliopsida > Cucurbitales > Cucurbitaceae > Benincasa > Benincasa hispida. The sequence continues at coordinate 72,350,853 of NC_052349.1, forward strand.
TTTTAATATTTCATCATATAAAACATACAAACCATAGTTCTTTTTCTATTTTATGGTACTTGATATAAATCATATTTAAATCAATTCCTCCAATTAATGTATCTCATGCATCATACCAATTATATCGCATATAATTGAATTTCCTCTTGTTAATTTAAACACTTCAAACTAACCCCAAAATCTGATTCTCAACTTGAACCCATTGAGCTACCAAGGGAACCTTATGAACTTGTAGCTTGAAACTCCAACGGTATGTGAATAACTAACTAAACTCTTTAGTCACGAGATCCACCATCTGTTGACTGTCAGGCACTCCACTGAAGATCGACAGCTGCACTCTTCTCACTACAGATATATTTCTATGTCTATATTAACCAATCAACAGTGTGATAACCCTTCACAAATCGCTCATAAGTACAGCTGGGTCAATTGACCATTTTACCTCTGTAGTTACATCCAACTCCTTAAGTACCAGTAATTTCTCTAATGAACAATAAGTCATAATTCTACTATGACCGGGTCCTCTCTTCCAAAGAGAGGATGTGGCCACTATGTTCAAGATCCGGAATCAGCCCTTAAGAGAGCAATTTATCTACTTATCTTTGCTTCGGAGAAAGAGTGAATTTCATCTTGTGTAGCTGAGTTTCCAGCTCCCCAATCAGATAAATCCCCAAAAAAGTAGGCTTGTTGAGTTGGCAATCTGGCCACTCTCACCCATACTAATCAAAGGACCACTCTCATAGGCAGGAATTCCCAAAACACTCAGGATTAAGGTCATGTCACCTATGGTCATTTTAGTAAGATATAAGTCTCAATTATCAAGAGACTAATCATCTCGTGGTCCGGTCTTATATAAACTCTTTGTAAGGGACACCCCCGCTCGCATGTATCCACATGAATGATCAGTATCAGACCATCTGTAGTAGTTTACAACACTTGTAAACCTTTACAAAACAGGTCGTATCCGTGGTGTCACCAGGATCCCTCATTTATCCTTATACTACAGATTATTTAGGTTATTACTTAAGGCATTATCCACTTGTATGTCTCACATACATGCTTAAGTTTACATGAAATAACCATGAATCTTAGTTTATTGGATATGAGTAAATGCAAATAAAATAACATTTATTTTATTAATAACAATGTGTATAAATTGTTTACAAACTACGAGACTCGGGGAGAATTAGAACACCAATCCCAACAGCAAGAAGACCGTATAAACCTACAAATTAGAAGCTACACTAATACAAAATTAATTAATTAAACTATTTATTTAATTTAATCAACATTCATTAATTGTCGGTCATTCTATTAAAGACCAATAGCTGCACTCTTTAAACTGTAGATATATTTCTGTGTCGATGTATATAACCAATCGACAGTAAGTTGACCCTTCACAAATTGCCTGTAACTACATTGGATCAAATGACTGTTTTACCCTTATAATTACATCTAACTTCTTAAGTATCATTGATCCCTCTTATGAACAATTAGTTATAGTCTAACTATAAACTAGTCTACTCTTTGGCTAGTGAAAGGATGAGGAGTCTCATTGTTCAAGATCTGGAATCAACACTTAAGGAAGCAATTTATCTACTTATCGTATGACGGGGAAGGAGTGAATTCCATCTTGTGTAGTTGTATTTCCAGCTCCCCACTCGGACGAATCTCCAAAATGGTAGACATATTGAGTCGACGAATCTGGCATCTCTCACCCATATAGATCAAAGGATCGCCCTTATAGACAGGAGTTCATAACCTACTCATAATTAAGGTCAAGTTACTTATGGTCATCCTAGTGAAATGTATGTCTCTTCAAGTAACGGTGTTATAAAGAGAGACTAATCCTTTCGTGGTCGATCTTATACAAGCTATTTGTACAGGATACCTCCACTCACATGTCTCCACATGAACGACCAGGATCAGATCATTTGTAACATTTACAGCAATTGTAATGATTATAAAACGGGCCATATTCATAGTGTCACAAAGGTAAGGTACCCCATATACAACAGATCATTCAGGTTGTTACTTAAATATGATCCACATGTATGTCAACCATATACATGTTTAAGTTACACTAAATAACCTTGGATTTTAGTTTATTAGATTTGAGTGAATGCAAACTAAATGTGAAATAAAATAACACTTTATTTTATTAAATAAATAGTTTATGTACAATTAATTTAGAAAACTACAAAATCTATGAAATTTAAGGCATCAACACCAACATAAGTAATAACCTAACTGGTCTGCATAATATACGGATAAGGTTGGGTGCCTTATTCTGGTGACACTACGGATACGACTCACTTTGTAATTGTTACAAAAATTGTAAAGTATTACAAACGATGTGATCCTAATCGTTCATGTGGAAACATGCAAGTGACGATATCCTATACAGAGAGTTTGTATAATACCAGATCGCAAAATGATTAGTCTCTCTTTATAACACCATTAATTGAAGAGATTAACACTTCATAGGATGACCATAGATGACTCTACCTTGATCCTAAGTGATTTATGAACTCTTATCAATGAAGGCAGTCATTTGATCTGTATGAGTGAGAGCGGCCGGATTTTCCAACTCAATTAGCCTACCATTTTGAGAATTTGTTAGAGTACGGAGCTGGGAACATATCTACACAAGATGAAATTCACTCATTCCTGTCATTAGGGTAAGTAGATGAATTGCTCCCTTATGAATTGATTCCGGGTCTTGAACAATAAGACCCTGCCATTTCACTTGCCCGAGAGTGATTAGTTTATAGTTTGACTATAAACTGTTTGTTAATTAAAGTGATCAATGGTACTTAAGGAGTTATATATAATTACAGGGATAAAATGGTAAATTGACCCAACTGTAATTATTAGCGATTCATGAAAGGTTGATTTCTATCAATTGGTTATATCCATAGACATAGAAATATATCTACAGTGCGAAGAATGTAGTTGTGGGTCTTTAATGGAATGACCTACAGTTAATGAATGTTGATTAATTTAATTAAAGAGTTTAATTCATTAATCCTATATCATTGGAGCTTCTAATATGTAGGCCCATCAGATCCACTTGCTACCTCAATAAGGGTAAAAGAGAAATCGATTAATTTTGGATTAATTTGAATTATTCAGACTAAACAAGGGAATTTATTATATGAGATACAATTAATATCATGTATGTGGATATATTATAATGTAAAGTTAATTTTGAATGAGATTCAAAACTATACTTTATAAGAGAGATAAATATTTGAATAATATTCAATATTAATTATATGAATGACATTCAAATAAAACTATAGGTTAAAATTAATATGAATAAAATTCATATTAAACTATAGATCATGTGAGAAAATATTATTTGAATATGATTCAAATGAAATTAAATATATGATATTTAAATTATTAATTAATTGTTAATTAATTAATATTATTTAAAGATATATACATTAAATTTTATTTAATATATACATTATAAATTTTTTTAATATAAGGAATTAACTTCCTTAAGAGTAGGGATGACAACGGGGTTGCAGCCGGCGGGATGCACTCCCATTCCCGTCCCCATGGGAATTTTAATCCGCGTCCCTGCCCCATGCTCCATTTTGGGGAGTCGGGTTAGGGTCGGGGAATTCTCGTTTAGGGATTCGGGTCCCCAAGGGAAAATCCCCACTTTTTATTTTATTATTTTAATTATTTAAATTGACTAAATTTAATGTTTGCATTGAAATTGTAAATTTTATATAGGAAATTAGTATTATTGTTACATATACTTATTTAAATTAAACATTACATGATTTCTTTTATTATAATTAATAAAAATTAAATTATTATATTAGATTTTTAAAATTAAAAAGAAAAAAAATTGAAACAATATGTTTCAGTATTTATTATTATTATTATTAATATATATATATATATATATATATATATATATATATAATATATATATATATTATGGACAATTAAAAAAAATCGGGGCGGGACGGGGATAGGCCGAGGATTCCCCCCTCCCCACCCTTACCCTGTTCTAGGGACTCGATTTAAATCCTCGGTTTGACCCCGTCCTCGATCAAACCGGGGATTTCCTGCCCCAATCAGGTCGGAGACTCGACCCTGCAGGGAATTTTGCCACCCTTGCTTAAGAGTTATTTGTGAAGTAATGATCTAGTAGATGAGGAGTTATAACCTCCCTCCAACCATTTTATCTTCACTCATGAAAAGAGAATGAGAAGTTTTTTTTTTTTTTTTTTTTCTATCGATTCATTCCTACACATCACATAAAAAGAGAGTTCTCTTTGCAAGAATTCTTCTTCTCCCCCACACAAAAGTTCTCTCTCACATGAACTCTTCCTAACAAATTAAGGATCCTACAATCCTTGATCATTGTCTAGAGAACAACAAGGAAACTGAGTGGTGGTGTCTTGTTACGAGTTCGTGTTCATTCGTGAGTTTGGGAAGAAGTTTCGATATTTGTGAGTTTGTGAAAAGGAGGAGAATTGCATTGAATAAGGTCTTTAAGAGGTATATTCTCTTCCCCTTAAAAGCATGTTGTATGTATATATGTTTATCTTGTACATGTTATATGATTTATCTGTTTTTTACACGTTCCTAAAATGAATTACATTGGCACATGTGTTCACGTGCTGCCGTTATGGAATTCTATTCCTTTAGGATCAGGGGTCGGGGCAGGGGATTTACATACCTTTTTAATATAATAATTTGAGGTTGAGTTAGGTCAATCCGATTTAAACTTCCAGCTCGAGAGCTTTAAAAAAAACAAATCTAACCCAAATTGGGGAAAAAGATCTGACTCAACCCTTATTATTTGGATTGGTTAATTTGAGTTATTCAAGTTCTCATATTTTATGAAGGGGAAAAAGTGAAATTTACAAGTTTTTGGGATTGAGTCAGGTCAATTCAACTAGAACCCCAACCTGAAAATTTTTCAAAAACTAATCCAACCCCGTAAAAAATATATATATGACCCAATTCTTACGATTTGAGTTGGTTAGTTTGAATTATTTGAATTCTACCCATCAATACTTTTTAAATCTTTATTACACAGAAATCAAAAGTTTATTGACTTGGACACAAATGTACCCATCTATTATTTAAGTGCTAAATTTGTACATTAACTATTAAGTTATATTTAAAATTAAACTAACTAACTCATAGAAACTGTTAAAATTGCTACCAAAACAAGCAAACTTGAACTAAATGCAGTCGTTCAAAGGATTTCAACCACTTTTTTCAATTTCAAATTGCACGTCCAATTGAAATCGTAGACAAATTTGAAGCAATCAAGTATCGTTTATATAGGTGTGTTTCGTTCTTATTGCCGAGTTTCATCTAACTTATTTCTGCTGTCATAAGAGGATACGATTTTAAAAATCATTAGATATTAGATAATAGTAAAAATGACCTAAAATCAATATGAATATACGACTAATTTCGTAATTTCGTTGAAATTGAGATCATGATCTGAAGTTCATTTTCCTCGTTCCCGTAATTTAAGGACAATAAAATTCGATCACTAAAAAACAGAAGACAAATAAAAGAAAAAAAGCGGGAACGCCCAAAACGAAACAGTTTCGCCTTTTCAAAATGTTATTTTTTTTAATAGTTAAAATACTCTTAAAATTCATCTAATTTTAGTGTCTTAATTGAGCAGATGTACTTTTAATAAATTTTAAATTCTCTTAAAAGTTTATTATTTATTTTTTAAAAAACTTTTTACTACCTATAAATATTTTCAATTTTTTTAAAAACATAATATTGTACTTTTAATAAATTTTGAATTATCTTGAAAATTTATTATTTATTTTTAATTTTTTTTTTTTACTATCTATAAAGATTTTCAATTTGTTTTAAAAAATAATATTTCAATTTAAATTGTAGAAACATATTTATGATATTATTATCATTTAACTTATTTCAATAATTAATTTTAAAGGACTAGATTTAAGATTTAATGAAAGTATAAAAGTTAACCCAAATTATATTAACTAAAACTAAATCATTCTCGGATCAAAATAGTATTTTAACTCTTAATTTTTTAGTACTTACTTTAGGTTACCATTTTTGTTATAGTACTCCAATTTCATTTATAGTACTTTCACTAGATTTTCAATTTTAGTACTTCAAAATTATTATTATTGTTTTTTTTTTTAATCAAAACTAGATAAATAACAATGAAATTTTTGTGCAATAAAAGACTATAAGATGGTGTCTGAGGCACTGAATTGATTATTAATGTCAGTAGATTATAATAATTTGTAAGTTATAGTCTAAGTTATAATAGTGTTTGTTTGAGGTGCATATTATTTTAGCATGGATAGGAAATAGTACACACAATAATAAATAGAGATTTGAAATAGTAATATTACAGTTAGGAAATAGTAGACACTGTAGTAAAATATAATTTAAAATAGTAATATTGTAGTTTATTATAATATATAATAGTTGAAAACGTCCACTATTATAACCGGAGTCCCAAACATGCTCTAATAAAGAGAGATTGAAACAGTAGTACTATACTTAATTGTAAGTTATAATAGTTAGGAAATAGTAGATACTGTAGTAAAATATAATTTAAAATAGTAATATTGTAGTTTATTATAATATATAATAGTTGAAAACGTCCACTATAATAACCGGAGTCCCAAACATGCACTAATAAAGAGAGATTGAAACAGTAGTACTATACTTAATTGTAAGTTATAATAGTTAAAAAATATAATCATTATAATTCGAACCTAAAATATAGAGTGAGTTATAATAACTTCTCTATTCACTTAAAGTTGGTGTCTAAACAACTCAACGTGTCCATATTTTCACAATTAATAATAAAAAAGACTAATGTACTTTTCTTTAAAACAAAATCAACTATAAACTAAATGTACATACAAATTTTAAGATTTATTAAAAAATAAAAACCAACAAAAAAAACTATATAGGTAAAAATGAGTTTGGCTCAATATTTTGACATGATTTTCGTACTCAGAGATAAAAGGTTCAGTGATTATAAAAAACAACAAATTATATGGACTAAAATAGAACAAAATATAGGGACTAATATGATAGTAGTTTAATTATATAATAATAAATAAATTATATATATATATATATTTTGTTGTTTATTTGTCAGGACTCACGATTAGAAACATGGAGTTCTTTTGCCTGGACTAGGAGGACGAAAAGTTGAAATTGACGACGAAAAGAAAGGGCGGGCTTAAAATCTCAGTGGCAGTCGCGTAAATATTTGATTCCAAAAAGGGCAAAAAGATAAGCGATAATGTCCAAAGATTCCGTCCCCTCAAATTTTGAAGCTGCAAATTGCTATATTCAGTCGCTTTGTGGTTTTTGAACGCTCTAATCCAATATCCTAAACTTAAACCACTCTCTCTTCCACCATTCTATTTTCTTCCTTTTTCTTTTCATTTCAAATCCCCGTTTTCCCTTCATCCTCTCCCATTTCTCTCTCTCAATTCCTCTCTTCCTTCTTTTCCTTTCTCTTACCTACCCGTCTTCCTCTGATTTGCAGGTAACTTCTTTCATTCTTCTTTCAATTTGATTATTTCTATTCTACTGCTGTTCTTTGTCTTCTGATTGATGCTGCAATTTCGAATTTAATTTGACGTCTAAATGTAATTTTTTGGTGTTTCTTCTCTTTACGTCCGTTTTTTTCCCCTTTCTTGTTTCTGGAATCTTCGGATTGATCGGATCGTTGTGTTTGGATCGAGGTTCATGATTGCTTGAACTCCGAATGGATTTTTGTTTGGCTTTTCGATGTTTATTTGGTTTGATTGGATCTTCTGTTGAGCTTAAATTGGTAGTTTTGAATTACTGATGGACGTACGTCTTTTTATTATGTTGAAGCGGTTACTGCTCCTATTTCTTAGCGAATCTAATCGAGCCATAATTTCTATATGAATCTATTTTTTCGCTGTGTTTCGATCACTTCAAAACTTCAACAAGGTTTCGCAACTCTTTTGGTTTTGCTAATTTTTGTTACACTTTATTTGAGTTTTGTGCTTATTTTCTTCTTTAATTGGTTCTTGTTTCTCGCTGTCAAGGTTCCGGATCCAGAAATATCACTTTTGGTTGAACCACGATGAGGAAGACGGAGGAAGAGTAAAGTGAAATTTACAGGTGAATTAATTTACTATACACAACAGTAGATTTTGTCTCTATTGAAAATTAATATTCCGAGATTTAGTAATAATAATAAAATACTGGAAACTAATTCATTGTTTTCTCTCTCTCTTTCTCTTTTTTGAGAATTAATTTAATTTTCTCTTCCACTTCATCGTTGACATGGAAAAACCCCACAATTTTTAAATTTTTATTGTTAAAAAAGTCTTTAATTGGTATAATTTTCAAATTTGTGATAATGATGTAGTCGTTTTGCATGGCAGAAGCAGAACCAACAAAAAGAAACAGCTCATCTTTTCTGATACAATAGCTGTCTTTTCTAAAATCTAAATTTGGCATTGAGGGCATCTTCGTAATTGCCGAGTTGGGCGCTTTGTAAATTGGCATATGCAACTTACTCTACCGTGCGCCATTTCCCTACATTATGAATTACAATGAATTAGTTTTCTAATTATCATATAAATCCTGTCACATTGTCTTCATTTAGGAAGTCATAATATTTTAATTGGAATATGCCCTATGTTATTTTCATATTTTCCGTCGGGGTTCTGATCGATTCAGATTGTGATAAACGCTGCTTTTGTTAGTAGGCCCGCCCCATGTGCGATCTGGTGGAGTCTATTTATTCATGCATTAGCTGCGGAAATAATGTTTTTTTTCCTTCCTGGAAGGAGGAGGAAATAATGTTAGTTTGCCATTATATATATATATATTAAAAAATACAGTCAAAATTACAAGTTTAGTCTCGACATTACATTTTTGTGTGTAAGTTGAACTTTAAAATATACTTATTAGGTTCCAAATTCTTTGATATTTAAAAGTGTCTAATAGGCCTCTAAACTTTCAATTTTATGTCTAATAAGTCCTTTAACTTTCATTTTGTGCAAAAGGTGTATTGAACATTTTCTAAAATTTAGGAACAAAAACCAAGAGTTTTAGGGATCGTATTTGATACTTTTAAACGTGAAGGACCTCTTAGATATTTTTTTAGAGGTAAGAGATCTATTAGATATAAAATGGTTTAGGACTAAGTATAATTTAATGAAAAATTATTTGTTTATTGATTTTTTACTAGACAGGTTAAAAAATGAGAAAGGTAAAGATGGATTAGATTAAACATAATATCAAGGTGCCATTTTCGTTTTGAAACTGAAATTGGGTGTTGTCTTAAAAACTTTGGATATAGCCTGGCTATAAAGTTCTAGTATAATTCTATTTCTAGTGTTGAACAAAATAATAATGGAAAAATGAAAAAAGATCTTTGGAAGATGTAACAGATTGCATCATGATAATATATGCCTTTGAATTTATCCTTCCAATCAACTGCTGTCAATGACAGGCCAGAAAAGAATGATTTCTTTCGACATCTATTGGTCGTAGACATCTATAACGATTTACTTTTGTGACATATGTATACATTATTTTTAATCTTTTATCCCCAACGTGTTCTTTAATGGTATAAAAATGTACGAGTAACTTGAATTTTGTTTTTCAGTTATGGACTCTTGAATGTCCATGTTCTACTACTGTGCGCTTGCTAGGGGAAATTAATATTCCCAGGAGATGACAAAGCACCGGTTCAGAGATTCTATAAAGTCTCTATTTGGGAGTCACCTTGATCCAGTAACGGAAGAGCGGCTCAAAGGGAGTAAATCAGGTAATTAAGGGATATTTTCCTTTTGATTTATTTGGTTAATGGTGCTTGTCTTTCTCCCATTATCTTTATACTGCGTACATTAACGATTTTTTAACATTTTTGACGCAGATGTCGAGGACAAGGTGAATAAAATTAAAAAGCTCATAAGAGATGAAGATCTAGGAATAAAAGACCCCGACCAATCAGAAAATCGCGAAAAACAGTCTGTTGATGAATTAATTGATGATTTCCTTAAAGGTTACCAGGCACTCTATGAACAATACGACAGTTTGGCCGGTGAGTTGAGAAGAAAATTTCAGAAAAGAAGGGAAAAGGAAAGCTCTTCATCTAGCTCATCCGACTCGGATTCAGATGATTCAAATGATTCTTCAAAGAAAAAGGCCAGTAAAAATGATCAAGGGATGGAGATAGGATTCCAAGATGGTGAAATCAAGAAGGAACTTGAAGTAGCACTTTCAGAAGTAGCAGACTTGAAAAGGATAATAGCTACTAAAGTTAAAGAACACGAATCTCTAAATTTAGAACACCTGACAGCTTTAAGTAAGATACAAGAAGCAGATGGAATTATTAGAGATTTGAAGGTTGAAGCTGAGACTTGGGATGCTCAGAAGTCTAAATTTCAGCTCGAAATTGAAGAACTGAATCTGAAGTTGAGTAATTCCGGTAAGATTGAAGCTGAGTTGAATGGGAGATTAAATGGTATGGAAACAGAGATGAATAGCTTCATTGAAGAAAAGGAGACTGCAAGAAGGAGGGTTGAAGAGGGGGAAAAAACTATAGAGGAATTGAAGACTTTGGCTGATCAGTTGAAGGAGAAGTTGTCAGTCACAATGGAAGAAAAGGAGACTCTTAACTTAAAACACTTGGAAGCGTTAAACAATATACAAAAAGTAGAAAAGGTTATAGGAGCCCTGAGGGTTGAAACCGAGGCATTGGGTCTTGAAAAATCTAAATTTCTTCTCGATATTGAAGACCTGAGTCAGAAGTTGAGTGCTGCTGGTGAAATTCAGTCGAAATTGAATGGGAGACTGAAAGATATTGAAATAGAGAAGGAAACATTGACCAAGGAGAAGGAGACTGCGTGGAGAAAAATTGAGGCGGGGGATAAAATCGTAGAAGAATTAAATGCCACGATTGATTCATTGAAGCAGCAGTTAACAGCTACAACTGAAGACAAGGAAGCTCTGAACCTAGAACATGGGACAGCTTTAAGCAAACTAAATGAAGCAGAAAAGATCATAGCAGACATGAGGATTGAAGCAGAAAGCTTTGGTGTAGAAAAATCTGAATTTCTTCTTAAGATTGAAGAGCAGAACCAGAAGTTGAGTCTTGCTGAAAATTTAGAAGCAGATTTGAATAGGAAATTGAAAGACCTGGAAATAGAAAAGGACAAGTTGATAGAGGAAAAAGAGATTTCCTCAAGGTTGATTAGAGAGGCAGAAAAAGTTAAAGAAGAAATAGATGCAACAGTTGAGCAACTGAAGAGGCAATTGGCAGCTACAATTGAAGAAAAGGAAGCTCTGAACTTACAGCACTTGGAAACTTTAAGTAGGGCACAAGAAGCAGATACTATCACAAGAGATATGAAGGTTGAAGCAGAAACCTGGGGTGTTGAAAAATCTAAATTGCTGCTTGAGATTGAAGAGCTGAATCAGAAGTTGGATGCTGCTGGAAAATTGGAAGCTCAATTGAATGAGAGATTGAAAGTTGTTGGAATGGAACATGATAACTTGATCAAGGAAAAGGAAGCTGCGCAGAGGACAATTGAAGGACAAAAAATTATAGAAGAACTAAATATCATGACTGATCAGGTGAAGAGGCAGTTGACAGTGACGATTGAAGAAAAGGAAGTTCTGAACTTGGATCATGCGATAGCTTTAGGCAAGATAATTGAAGCTGATAAGATCATAGGAGATATGAAGACACAAGCTGAAACATGGGGCGTTGAAAAAACTGATCTTCTGCACATGATTGAAGAGATGAGTCAGAGGATAAGCAATGCTGCTACCATAGAAGCAGAACTCGGTGGAAGATTGAAAGATATTGAAATCGAGAGAGATGGCTTGATCAAGGAAAAGGAGATTGCATGGAAGGAGATTGAACAAGGTAAACAGGTCAGAGAACAATTAAATGCCACGATCGATCAACTGAACAGCCAATTGACAACTACAGCAGAAGAAAAGAAAGCTCTCAACTTAGAACATGTGATGGCTTTAAGTAAGCTTCAAGAAGCAAATAAAATCATAGAAGATGTTAAAGTCGAAGCAGAAACTTGGGACCTAGAAAAATCTAAGCTGTTGCTTCAAGTTGAAGTGTTGAATCAGAGACTGAGCGATGCTTCTAAGTTAGAAACAGAACTTAATGAAAGATTGAATAGTGTGGAAACTGAGAAAGACAACTTGATGAAAGAAAGGGAGACTGCATGGAAGAGGATTGAAGAGGGAGAGAAAATTATAAAGGAATCAAGTGAGATTGGTGATCGGCTAAAAGAAGAAAAGATGACCATTTCCCAAGAATTGGAAACAGTTCGAGGAGAAGTTTCTTTCTTGAAGCAACAAATTCAGTCTACAGAACAGCAGGCTGCAAACTTGACGCATTCTCTTGAAGCATCTGAGGGAGAAAATAGATTATTGAACTTGAAAATTATGGAGATCTCGAGTGAGATTCAATTGGCTCAACAAACGAACCAAGAACTTGTGTCTCAGTTGCAATTGTTGAAGGAGGATTTGGGTGTGAGGGAAACAGAACATTCTATTCTTGTTGAGAAGCACGAAGTGCATATGAATGAATCATTAAATCGTGTAAATATGCTAGAAGCTCAAGTTACACGGTTGGAAACAGAATTGGAGTTATTGCGAGCACACGAAAAAGATTTGTTTCAACAATTGGAGTTAAAAACAGCTGAAGCAAAACAATTGGGAGAGGAAAATATTGGACTACAAGCCCAAGTTTCAGAGATCGAAGTATTATTTAGGGAGAGAGAAAATGAAATTTCAATTCTCAGAAAGAAACTTGAAGACAGTGAGAATCGATCGTCATCTAACACAGCAAATTTGACTCTGGAGATCAACCGTCTACTAGAAGAGGTTAATTCTTTACATTCTCAAAAAGGTGAACTAGAAGGGCGGATGATATGCCAGAATGAAGAAGCTTCATTGCAAGTCATGGGCCTGACAGATCAAGTGGATACGTTGCAGCAACAGTTGGAATTCCAACAGAGCCAAAAAATTGAATTGGAGTTGCAACTTGAGAGGACAACTCAAACGATTTCAGAATATACAATACAGATACAAAAGTTTAAGGAGGAAATAGAAGACAAGATTTCGGATCTACAGAGACTAGGGAAAGAGAAAGAAGATTTAATAGTGCGAATCAAGGATCTTGAATCAGCATTTGACTCCTTATGCAATGAAAAGCACAATCTTACGGAGAAACTTAAAAGTCAGATGGATGAGAATAGTCAATTCAGGGAGGAAAAGTTTGAGTTGGAGAAGAAAATTTTTGAATTAGAAAGTACCTTGACAGATAGAGGAGTTGAGCTTTCTGCTATCCATGAGAAGCACAGAAATGGAGAGGCTGAAGCTTCAAGCCAAAAGCTAATCTTAGTGGCTCAGGTTGAAAATCTGCAAGAGAAGTTGAATTCTTTGCAGAATGAAAAAAGTGAAATTGAGTTGCGGGTTGAAAGGGAGAAACAAGAACTCTTGGATACCTTAACTCAACTGAAAAAGGAGAAAGTTGAGCTGTTGAGTTCAATTGGTGATCATCAAAGAAATTTGAAGGAACATGAGGATGCAAACAAAAAGCTAAATAATGAGTATAAACTGGTTGAAGATCAGTTTCGAGAATGTAAGCTAAAGCTTGATAATGCAGAATTGAAGATGACAGAAATGGCCCAAGAATTTCATAGAGACATTAGATCAAATAACCAAGTGAAGGATGACCTGGAGCTAATGGCTGAGGATCTAAAAAGAGACCTGGAAGTAAAAAATGATGAGATAAATAGCCTGGTTGAAAATGTTCGCACAATTGAAGTCAAGCTCCGGTTATCAAACCAGAAGCTTCGTGTTACAGAACAATTATTAAGTGAAAAGGAAGAGATATTTCGGAAAGCTGAATTGAAATATCTAGAGCAACAGAGACTGCTTGAGGAAAGAATTCATGGACTATCTGCAACCATTGTTGCTAACAACGAAGCACACCAAAGGACAATATCTACCATTTCAGAAAACATTAACAGTAACCTCTGCCAACTGGAATGTGTTATCAGGAAATTCATAGTGGACTATGCAAAGTATGAGAAGTGTGTCATTGAGACATCCCACGATCTACAGCTTGCAAAGAGTTGGGTCTCAAATGCTATTCAAGAAACAGAAGACCTAAAAAAAGAGGTGGCAAACCTTGGAAAACAACTTCAAGATAAGAAAGAGAGAGAATCAGTATTAGTAAAACAGATTGAGAAATTGGAGATTAAGGCCAACAAGGAAGGATCTGAGAAGGATGGATTGGTTCAAGCCATCCACCAACTTGAAAAGAGACAGAGAGAATTAGAGAAGATGATGGAAGAGAAGAATGAAGTTATGTTGAGTTTGAAAGAGGAGAAAAAAGAAGCGATAAGGCAACTTTGCATGTTGATTGAGTATCATCGTGACCGCTATGATTTTCTTAAAGATGAGGTCTTAAAGCTGAATGTTAAAGGAGGCCAGAGTGTAAGATAGTAAGTCAATCATCACTCCCTTTACCACACATCTTTTATCTAGTTTGCTTTCCCCTCGTGAATTCTTTTGGTTGCATCCATCGTCTTGTTCTTTTATGTTCTTTGTTATATTGATAATTCTCCTTTTGGATGTGCCTAATTCGTCAGTTTGTCTATTGCTATACCTGCTTTCTTCCCACCTTTCTTTTTTTTAGTTATCTTAATGTATATTGCTTATTTTTCTTGCATTTTTTGGCCTCTAACATGGTTGTGTTGTTTTATATTCTAGTTTAGTGTTAGATTTGTTTCTTCTAGGACTTTATGTTTCTTGATTTTTCTTTCTAGTAAGAAGTAAGTTTCCCTTTTTGATTGGACTATGGCGAGCCTGGTGGCCTATAAATTATATGGGCTTTCCATCTAATCTTTGAAAAAATGACAAATACTGAGTATTTCTTACTTGTCCCAAAAAAAAAGAGATTGTTTTACTTGATTTTTATAATTTTCTAGGTAGACATTTAGCTACTTAGGAATAATTGATGTGGATTAGGAGCTTACGTTAGTCTTAAAAAAGTTTAGTTGTTGCTAGATACCTTTGGTTGTTAGCTCAAGCTGATCCATACTTTACGCAAAGCTCCCAAAAAAAAAAAAAAGGGAATAAAAATAAATAAAGGCAAGATAGATCTACTTACTATTGTGGTTGATTGAAATCATTCTGAGCAATTTGAATTTACTTATTACATATAGGTAGAGAATGAATAATTGAGAGTATGAATTTCTGCAATGGAGGGATGAAAGTTACTGTATCCTCAAATATCAAAGAAGAAATATAAGCAAAATTTAAAGGATAAATTTGAGATTCTCTCTTTTACCTTTCACATTCCTTATATTTTAATGATCTTAATGATGAATCAGTAAATATGATTAACTTCTAGAGTCCAATAGAGGTGAAGGAAACTTAATGTAATGGCATAACCAATATCAGTCAAAGATAATAAAGTAAATAAGACGAAAAATATACACACATGCAGAATCTTAATTAAAGTGAGACTCCATAATCAAGATGGTAGATGTTGCTTTATATCTGTAGTTCCTTAAATTTTGAAAATTTTATTTCAGGCTGGAGTGTGATTACAAGGATTCCTTGTATTTGTTTGTTGTTATTTATGGTATTTTTATGTCTTATTCTTGTAACTCTGCTGGTTTTATATTAACTTCAGATATCTTAATGGCTTTTTATTTTTCATTTGTAGGTATTTAAACAAGAACAATGGAAATCATTCGAGAAATAATAAAAGAAAAATTGTAGAGAAATGAGAAAAAGGCACCATGGGTTGTGGCCACCCCTGCAAAGGCATTGTGTTGGTGGATGTGAAGTTCCGAGATAACCCTAATTTTATTAGGGTAATTGAGGATCCTCTTTATAAGCAAATTCCCTATATTCAAAAGAGAGTTTGACATTGTATAGCTAGATGTAAAATTGCAAGAAAACTCCCTAATTTTGATTAGGGTAATTGGGACCTTTATGTAGAAAGTAAAATTGTCAAATGCACTAGAGGCTTTGGTATCTAGAGGAAGACGTAGATTGCTCGAGATCTAGACCTAGTTGCATCGAGAATTCATGGAAGATCTAAAGAACATGAGAAAGATGGCTTGAGAAATTAGAGATGATATTGAGTATTCTTTTCTTTTGTACATTTATATTTGTATTATAGGATTTGTTGTAGATTCTTTTTTCCTTCGATTTATTGTTAATGGAGACTCCTTTTAAAGGAATGATAAATCTTGTTCATTCGTGAAAATGACTGACCTTTAGATTTCTTTTTTATCATGAGAATTCAAGTTACAATGTTGATAGTGCTATTTTTGCACTTCTACTTCAAGATCCTTATTTTACACTATAGTATAAAAGACATGGGAATTTAGGCAAAAATATAGAAGAATTGAAATTAACTCAGACATAAGTTCTATTGAGGATAGTATTATTATAATTTGAAATAATCTCTAGCTTAATACTTTACGACAAAAATCATAGTATTATATATTTAGTATTAAAAGAAAAAGAAACCGAGGTAGAGAGAGATGCAAGAAACATACCGTTGACCTTTTAATTTTCATCTATTTTAACATATTCTTCTTCTATATTTTAAGGTATTATTTAGGAGTGTTAAAAAAAACCAATGACCCAAAAAAAACCGATCAACCTAATCCAATCCATATGGTTTGGATTGGGTTATCAAATTTTTGTGGATTAGGTTGGTTTAAATACATGAAAATTTTATGGCTGGGTTAGTTTATAAGTTCATACTTATATATATATATATAAAAGTTTAATTTAATTTAATTATTTTTTTAGATAATTTATTCCCAACAACTTTTAAAAAAGTTTTTTCAACCCTCTAGAAAGAGATTTTACATTATATAAATTGAAATTGAATTATGAATCTTAATTTAATATATCAAAATAATTAAATTAAATTTTTACGTATTAGCATTTTATTTCTTTTTAGAACAAAATTTTAAATAAATGGCTTGAGTAATCCAAACCAACTATAATTTGGATAAAAAAAATTTACAATTCGAACAATTGAGTTGGGTCTAAAAGGTCATTCGACCCAACCCAACCCACAAACATCCATAATTGTTATTATTACTATTCAATCTTTAACACATTAAACCCCTCGTTAAAGTAAACTATTTACCAATTCCTCTAGAACGTTGACTATTTTGAAACAACAGCACAGGAGAAAAAAAAAACTCTGATTATTTAATAATATAATTCGATAAAAGAAAAGTCAATAATAAAACCCAGTCGATTAATATTTATTTTCTATAACATTTGATTTGAGCCAAACAGTTGTGTGTTGTTATATATCATTTTCAGCAATTAGCAATGAAATTAAAAGCCAAGTGGCATTAATTTCATAATGTACTCTGCCGCACCTGATTGCTCCCCACGTCTTGATGGAGGGTATAATTGTAATTCGATACTCAATGGTCAACGTTATTTACTTTACTTATACTTTGATTGTATCTACTGCTCTCCGTCTGACTTGGCCCATCCGCCTTTATTACAGGACGCGGGAAAGGTCATCTAATTACCACTTAAACGATGCCGTTTTGCATAAACGACATCGTTTTTATGTTTCTCTTCAGTGTCTTCCCTTACACGGTCCAAGTTGTGGAGATTTAAGATAACCGTGTCGGCATCTTGAAGGCCAAATTGTCAATGTTCTTCCCTCCTTTGCAATCTTCTCGTAATTACCAATTCCAAGTGATCAGTTGGAATTCAATTGCTCTCTCTCTCTCTCTGCAAATTGTATGGATTCTATTTCTCCGTGTTGAAACTTTTTATGGGTTTGTGATTTTGTTGGGTTTTTTTTTTCCTTTCTTTTAGGAATATTGTGGGAAAAGCTCTGATTCCTTTTCATGGGGGTTTATGTTTCTTTCATGGGTTTGAAGAGTTTTTCTCATTGATTTTGGGTTTTGGGATTGTTTGATTGTTTCTTCTCTTTGATGGGTTTGAAGAGTTTCTAAGTTTGATCTTCATTTGGGTTTCTGAATTTATGGCTGGTGAGCAGAAAGTTCGAGTAGTTCGTTGTCCCAGATGCGAGAATCTCTTGCCTGAACCTTCTGGACTTCCTGTTTATCAGTGTGGTGGTTGTGGTACTGTTCTTAGAGGTATGGATTTGCTTTAACCCTTTTGATTCTCTCTTGTTTGTTTGGCTGCTGAGGAATTAATTCTATAAAAAGAAGTAAAAGTCGAGAGTTGGAAATTTTTAGCCTTACTGTTTATGCTATTTGCCCAATCTATGTCATGTTGTCATTTAGTTAACAATGGATGATGTTAAAGTTTAAGAATGAAGTAGATAACACATTACATTTCAGGCACTAAATTTATAGTTTAACCTGTTTTTCTTTTCTTTTCTTTTCTTTTCTTTTTACCTCCTTCTAAGTGAGCATATGGGTTAATTTAAAATTTTATCATAATTTTGATGGTGCAGCAAAGAGCAAAGTTCTCCTTAATGAGAAAAGGGATTTTGGGAGCAGTAAGAAATATGAGTATTTATCAGAACAAGGAGGTAGCAGCTTAGGTGGTGTTTCTGACTCTGAGTGGGACAGTCCAAGCATGGAGCCAACTGTAAAAGAGAGAGTCTTGAGGTCCAGAAGGACTGTCTTTAGCAACAGTCCAATTAGAACAAATGATAGAGAGGATATAGATGACTATGAGAGGAAAATTGGGAAGGAAACTAAGGGAGTTTGGCCTATGCAGAGGCTTGGTGATAAAGAAGTCGGTTTGGTTGAAGAAACCCACAGTCAATTTTCAGAACAACGTATTGAGAATTGGGTTCGTCGATATAATATTGAACAAGACGTGAATATTTATGATTCTGATTCTCCAAGTACAGCACCTTATCGTAATCCTCTTGGGGCAGCAAGAACCCGAGCTACTTTTGAGCATCATAGAGTTGAAAGAGATGCATTCGCAGGGTACTCTGGAAACTCTATGGCTGTTGCTCATGGAAAAGGAGCTCCGAATTTCCGCGATCCTCGGGACAGACCTTCTAGTTCTAACTTAGATTTGTTCTATGGCCATCCCGAGCATAATCGGAACTATGAAGGTCCTATAGAAGGCTTAGACCCAAATCGAGCTGAACTCCTAAGAAGGTTGGATGAGTTAAAAGACCAAATTATTAAGTCCTGCGATGTGGGAGATAGACCAAGAGTTGTTGCTGATAGAGCTTCAGTCGATCCATACTATGCCCGATCTACTTACAATATCCCAATGCGATATTCGACAAAGAGCCCACAGCACATCCACAGCCCTCAGTACTTTGATCGGGGCAATGGAACCTTTCCAGCATCAGGTCATCATCAAAGAAATGATGAGGATTTTTTACATCCTCCGAGGCATGTTGTAAAAGATATACCATTATACGAGGATCAGTTTCAGGAGCAAATGATAAGGAAGCCAAACTATCCGCCAACTCATCAGTATCCTCCACGTCTTCCTCGTGAATGCTATCCAGAAAGCTTCATGGATCTAAAACAAGATCCTCTTTCTCCATCACATGGTGAAGATGCTTTCTTTCACCATCCTGCCTGCTCTTGTTCACAATGCAGCAAAAGAAACAAGCAAGGCCCTCCTCTTCAAGCACCAAACTCTGCCATAAGCAATGTAAGTAATCCAAAAGAGCCAATCAAATCTAGCACGTATGATAATGAGAATCCTGTTACAGTTGGACTCAATGCTTCCAATCTAACGCATGCTGGTCGTTATCCATCTCAAGATACACTTCCACACTCTAGACAACCTAGTGAGCTTGATTCAGAGATTGATGGTTTTGGTCTGGTTCAACCAAGAGTGGCTGCAGTTTTGCAGAGAAATGGAAAATCTTGTGATGCCATCGCCGGCGGTGCTCCATTCATTGTATGCACTAGTTGCTTGGAATTGCTAAAACTGCCAAGAAAACTTTACAAGTTAGAGATGGATTGGCAGAAACTACAGTGTGGTGCTTGTTCGGTTGTCATTATTGTAAAAGTAGAAAACAGAAAGCTTGTTGTTAGCGTTTCAGCAGAAACCAAGCCTGAAGAAGTTTCTCCTGATGATGGTTCCCCCAAAAGAGTTGTCGATGCTACCAGCTCTTTAGAAAGTTCTGATAATTCTAGTCACAAAGTAATCAGTACTGACCATGACAAGTCCTCTGACGACCGGGATTCAAATCGCGGCGAGTTTAAAACACTGGAGCTAACTTCATCTCTCATTTCTTCTGAAGAAAAAGAGACCTCGATTGTAAATTGTGATTTGAAAAATGTCTCCGACTCTGCTGACCTGCCTTCAAAAGATACATCATCTGTAACGAGTTCCACGGAGAATTCTGATAACCCTTCTGATAATGAACCTAGCAAATACAAAGAGGGAAGTGAAAATAAGCAGAACATTTTGGTAGATGATGTCACTGAACCAAATGAGTTAGACGTCTCATTTGAAGATTATTCAAACAGTCACGTTTCTCAAGATTCTGTGGAAATAAACAAAGAAGAAAAAGGAGAAGAAGATCAAAGCAAGATCAAAAGCAATCAAGAATCTGAATCCTTCTTTGTGGGTCTCAGTAGGAACAACTTAAGAGATTTTTCAAGATCAAGTGAAATTACGGATAATGGAAGGCCTACTGTTTCGGTTAATGGCCAGCATTTACCAGCTTATGTAGTTAAAAAGGCTGAAAAGAAAGCTGGGCCTATTCTTCCTGGAGATTATTGGTAAGTTTCTTTCTCAAACTAATTCTTGGATGCATTCCTCATCTTTCAGAAATTTGACCCCAAAAAGATTAGTTGATAAATGATTTAAGGTGAACAAATATTCTTTTTTGAAGTTGATATTTAATCCAAATGGCCAAAAGTTGAAAATAGTTCTGAAATACAAAAAGAGGATCTATGCACACAAATGTAGTCTTATATAAATACAATTCCTGACATAACATTGTGCTTTCCTTCTTTAATTGTGGTTACCAGGTATGATTACCAAGCTGGATTCTGGGGTGTAATGGGCCATCCATGTCTTGGTATTATTCCTGTGAGTTTCCAGTTGATTTCTAGTTTCTTTTCTATGGTTTAATAGCTCGAAGTGGTCGATTATGTTAATCAACTAACTTCTTCTCTGCTCATGATTCAGCCATTTATTGACGAGTTCACCTATCCAATGTCGAGGAACTGTGCTGCCGGAAACACTGGAATCTTTGTCAATGGGAGAGAACTTCATAAAAGGGATTTGGAGTTGCTTTCTAGCAGAGGGTTGCCTACTACTGCAAATAAATTGTATAGAATCGACATTTCGGGAAGAGTTGTTGATGAAGATTCTGGAAAAGAGTTATTTAACCTGGGAAAACTCGCCCCAACGTAAGTTCTTTTGCTCATTAAAATCTTCTGTTAGTCTGCTTAAACTTTCATAAACTGAACTTAGATGTTAGTTTGATAATGTTGTTCTCAGTTCCTTATCTTTTGAAAAGAAAAAAAGAAAAAAAAAGAGATTGAAAACAATATACATTTCTTTTGAGTAACCTAGAAAGACAGTTGACCTTGAACATTCTTTGAACAACAGCATTGAGAAGGTAAAACATGGGTTTGGCATGAAAGTACCAAGAACACTCAAGTGATACACACAAGGATTTAAGTTTTGGAAATCTTCCTTCAGATTGGCAGCTTCCATTTCTTGTAAAATTAGCCGATGCAGCAATCGACCCTTGTACATTAAATCAGTGGTTGATGGCTTACACCTATATACCTTTTGCCTTCTGAAACTCAAAATCATTTGCTTTAGATTCTTTCTGAATTGTGAGATTGTTATTAGTATATATAAACTTGAAATTTGTAAGAGGGCCATATTTTTCTATATTTTTTTATTGTTGGGGGGGGGGGGGAGGAATTCAGAAAAAGTGATCCGAAGAATCTTGTGAAGTTGCTTCAAGGAACCAGATTAATGTAGTTGTTAGAATAATTTTGGATAGATGTTTCTGTTCAAGAAAATTTCTAGTACTACGAGAGTACTATTCTCTCTTTGTTCACGTCATAAATTTATTTTCATAAATATTAGCGGATCCTATATTAATATCAGTAGACTCCACCTTATTAAGGTCTACTTTATTTTTAAAATCATGTTGATGTGACTTAGAAGAAATGGATGGAGCCCATATTATTGGAAAATTTCTGTGAGATATTAGATGTTTGGCGTGTTTTCATTTTTTTGGTTGTTGGTGTCCAAGTCCCTCCTCGGTGTTTGATAGGCCCCAACCTCAATTTATTTATCAACAAACGAAGGGAGAATTCGAGAGCTCTTTCTCTAAAAATTCCATAAAGAAAACCAAATACAAAGAAATATGTCAAAAGATAATTTGCCCTACAGCCTTATCGACTTTACATACCTCTCACTCGGCCCCTCTAACTAACAATATTCCCTCGGGCCCACTTAATCTATACATTCTTCTCTCACGTATTAGCTCCTTTCCTCTCACACGCTTTACGCACATATACCTTAGTCACTTGGGGGCCTATCAGTGTTTTCAACTACCTTGCTTCCAAACATCTTTGTTTTTCTGGTTTTGTTGTAACCTCACTAGTAATGGTTCAAGACATTAGAAAGAACCAAATCATTCCAGTCTTCAATTGTTGAATTTAATTTTGTTAGAACAATGAGCTCCCTTTGTCTTTCTATTGGTACGATCTTAAAATTTATGCTCAAATTTGCATAGATATCTTTTCAGACCTACTAAGAACATTTTGTATGACTAAAATTAAATATACTTGATCCTTAGTAATTTTCAATTTTATTCCTCCTATATGAGAATATATGAGGAAACTGTTAAAATTTGTTAACAAAATGTTGGCATAACATTTTTTTTTTGTTGGGAGGTTGCATCAATTAAAATTTCAAATTAATATTTATATCAATTTAAAGTTTGATAGAATTTTCACTTTAAAACCATTAATCAACAACTTTCCACTCATGTATAAAACTTATTTAGGGATTGTTTAAGGTGTTGAGTTATGAAATCCGGAGTTAGAAAGTTCAAAGTTGTTTAGAGAGAGGGGAGAGAGGGAAAGATGGAGTGCATTGATAAATATGTAAATGTTAATAGTGAACCCGGCTAAAATTGGTGGAGTTGAGTTATTTTTTTACCGCCTAAATATAAGTTATAATGTAAAATATAGAGAAATAAGATCATATATACGTATATATCGCTTACAAAAACCCATATATTTTAAAAAGTCGCAATATTATCGTTAATCTTTCATAAACGTTTCAAAACTATCATTTGGATAGAAATTCGTTAAAATGTAGACAAAAATTGGGATTTAAAATAGGTAGCAATGGCCTAAAACAAAAACATTGAGAGTTTAATACTACCCGTTCCAAATCATCATCATACATCCTAGTTTCCATCTAAAATTATAAAAGGCTGGTTGCAAGATGGGCAAAATAAGTTACAAATATTAGGCCGGTAGCTTAGACATATCATTTACAAAAATGGCAAAAAAACAAGTCCCTAACCCATGTTTCACCTTTCTACTATTGATGTATCTTTGATACATTATTGATATACAATTGATATATTTGATATCCTTGATACACTCCTGATAAACACATGATATACTTGATATACTATTAATATATACTTGTTACATTTGATATCCTTGAAACACTATTGATAACACTCATACACTACTGATATACACTTGATGCACTTGATACTTGAAAATTCCCTTTTTATTTGTTTCTCTTTCTCTATCTTTCAGTCAGTGAAATTTAGTGAATTCGACGAGAAGTGGTGGCAGAACACGACTGACTGCGGATGAATGAGGTGACAATGACTGAAGTTGGTGGTTGAAATTGAAATAAAAACTGAAAGAAGAGTTTAGAGAGAAAGAGAGCGAGGGAAGTGTAGAGGAAGCTTACTGACAACGACAATTGACGATCGATGAGCGACAAACGAGTGGCGATCCGGCAAAGGCAGGCAACTACATAGATCACGACGCCGATCACAAATCGCCATCCCAAAACCATCTGTGCATAGGTTTGGTCGTTGTTCCGTCAAAGCCTTCGCTCGTGGCCGTCGCATCCTATTCAATCTCTTATTGCTCTGTTGCACAACTGACGATCGTTGTTTCTCATCTATGGCTATTTGTAGCGCCACTGTGGATTAATCATCGAATTTTGGTCGATTATGTTACTAGTTGGGTGACATATTTACAAAGTCTCAAAGGTAGAAGATATGGTTGCAAAACACTATTCTTAAATTGCTGCTTATTTCAATTTCCCGATTATAAACTCCAATAAAGTTTTAAAACATTTATGAAAGGTTATGGATAATACTACAAAATTTAAAAGAATATATGTTGTTCGCATGAGATTTCTAGAGAAACTTGTTTCGTGAAGTTAAACTTGTGTCAATGTAGATTTGATGCGAATGTCACTACAAGAAATCAAACTTCTCTCGACGTCGCAATTCGCTGAGAAATGGTGGAAAATGCGTCGGGAGAGCCTATCCTGATGAATAATGGATCATTGGGAGTTTGGTCGGAAAAAATCCGTCAGGAGAGGAACTCCCGATGCATGAAACAAAGGCATCGGGAGTTGTTGAAGAACTCTCGACGCATTATAGGGTGTCGGGAGTTCTTTGACTAACTGCCGACGGTTTGTTTTATTTGTCGGGAGTTACAGGAACTCCCGACGCAGTAAAATATGCGTGGGGAGTTCCTTCATTAATTGAAAATTGTCTTTTAAATATTTTTAATTTTTAATTTGTATTTTTTAAAAATTTGATCTGAATAACCTGTAAAACATAATTAACCAACTTAGACAGATTCACATAATAAATAAAACAAAGAAAACGAAGTCCATACTATAACAAATAAATAAAAAAATTACAATATCCTACAATAAAACAAAGTCAATACTAAATAAAAGAAATTTATTTTCACAAATACATAAAAGAAATAAAATGAAAACAACGTCAATAAATACGAAAAAGAAAACAATGTCTGGAACACAGCATCTTGAATAATCGTCCAACCTCATCTCCGAACAACATCCTACAATAAAACAAAAACATTCAAATGTCATCATCTTTAAACATTCACAACACGTTCAAACTTCATAAACAAAACATCTACAAATGTCATAATCGTCTAACCAAACTTCATAAATAAACAAGAACACATTAGAACTTCATAATCGTCCAACCAAACTTCATAAATTTCATAGACAAGAACAAACACACATAAAACTCAAACTTTCTCCTCAAAATAATTTAAACCAATCTCAACCCACCCCCACAACACATTAGAACTTCATAAATATTCATAAACACACAAAAACTCCAAGTTCAACGACAAAAAGAGTATAATCAAACTTTACCCACCCTCATGACAAACATGAAACCTCCCGAACATAAAAAAAACACACAAAAACACACAATTTCAACTCCAAAACGATACAACCGAACTCTACGCACTCCCACAACATATTCAAACTTCATAAACAAGAACGAACACACATAAAACTCAAACTTTCTCCCCAAAACAATCTAAACCAATCTCAACCCAACCTCTGCAACACATTAGAACTTCATAAACATTCATAAACACACAAAAACTCCAAGTTCAACGACAAAACGAGTATAATAAAACTCTACCCACCCCCCACGACAAACACGAAACCTCCCAAACATAAAAAAACACACAAAAATACACAAATTCAACTCCAAAACGATTACAACCGAACTCTATGCACCCCACAACATATTCAAACTTCATAAAGAACGAACACACATAAAACTCAAACTTTCTCCCCAAAACAATCTAAATCAATCTCAACCCACCTCCCACAACACATTAAAACTTCATAACCATTCATAAACACAAAAACACTCTAAGTTCAACGACAAAACGAGTATAATCAAACTTTACCCACCCCCCACGACAAACATGAAACCTCCCAAACATAAAAAAAACACACAAAAACACACAATTTCAACTCCAAAACGATTACAACCAAACTCTACGCACCCCTACAACATATTCAAACTTCATAAACAAGAACGAATACACGTAAAACTGAAACTTTCTCCCCAAAACAATCTAAACCAATCTCAATCCACCTTCCACAACACATTAGAACTTATAAACATTCACAAACACACAAAAACTCCAAGTTCAATGACAAAACGAGTATAATCAAATTCTACCCACCCCCCACGACAAACATGAAACCTCCCGAACATAAAAAAACACACAAAAATGACAAACGACAAAATGCACATCAAAATCCAGTTGGTTGGCTACCATAACTACAGGATAGCCAACAATTCTTTATCATAAAGTTACTTAAGACATAACTATTTAGCTACCATAACTGCAGGATAGCAACATATTAGACAACTAAATAATATAGTAATCATACCTAATTTGATGGGCCTTCTCTCTGTGATCGTATCATGTCTTCAATTTTTTTTTTTTCATTCTTCCATTTTTCTTGCATGATCCTCTTTCATTTGTTTCTGAATGTCGTCAAGTTCCTTAATCCTTGACTGAGACTGTTCGAAATTGGCTCTCAATTCCTCCATCCCCCTCTCCATTCCTTGAGTAGATGACGAACTCGATGAATTGCTACCCCTTCTTGTCTTAGGTTTAGGGTCCCAACCTAGGCCTTTTGAATATCCAGGTTGTCTACCCAAAACCGTCTCATAGATTTCATTCCCTGTTAGTGGTTGAGAACCTTTTAGAGTGGGGTTGGATTGTAATTCTAACATTTGATTCTAGACATATTAATTAAATGTGTAAGTACGAGCGACTGAAGTTAGAAATGAAAAAAATTTCATTCTCAATCCTTTCTTCATTTGCATCTTCGTTTTCAATTGGAACTTGTAAATCATTTATAAGATTCAACATCTCATTTTCTTCGACAACATTACCCGATATACTATCTACTTCAACATTCTGTATTGAATGAGTTGTATGACTTTCAAAATCTCTAGATAAGTTTACTGGCTTTCCATGATATACCCATTCACAGTATGAGGGAGATATTCCATATGTTAATAGATGTTGCTCCACGATATCTATTTTTTCCTAAATTGAATTCATACAATTCTTGCATGGACATCTTATTCGTTCAGAATCATTAACATGAAACTTCTCCATATCTAAAATCTGGGATACTCTTTCTCTATATTCCACTGATAACTTATTCCTTAGTTTAATCCATTATTTATTCATCCTTAAAAATAAATCTTTTTTGACCAACTTGTAATCCAAAACAATAACCTAGATTAGAGGACAACAAAGTTTTTATTAAGCATGAATTTTGATTAATTTAATAAATAATCCCAAGTTTGTTTGGAGAATTTAAAAATTTTAAATAATTTATAATAGGTGATTTGACTTTTTTTGTCTCTAATGTTATTGATTTTTTTTTTGTCCCTAAACTAAGTCCAAAATTAAGTAAATTGTAACATCTATAATCCACCAAATTGCATAAATTGTAACATCCATAATCCACAATTCACAATAATCCACCAAATTGGAGAAAATGTCACATCCATTAATGTAAATTAAGTAATCCATAACCTTAAAAATTAAAAGGAAAAAAAAAAACTCAATCCACAATAACATCCACAATCCATAATTCATAATTCACATTAGATTACCAACATGCTAGAAATTTAATTAGCAACATTAATTACCAACATTACCAACATGCTAGAAATTAAACATTACCAACATTACCAATATGCTAGAAATTAAAAACAATGGCTTAAATTAATATACAAAATAAGAGAAAATAAATGAAATGGATGTGTACAAACCTTGTTGAAAGCTTGAAAATAAACAACAAAATCGCAAGTAATGAAGGGGGAAGGTGGCGACGGATGGTGGTGCGAAGGGGGAAGATTACTGGCGGCGGCGTGTCTGTGAAGGGGGGCGGTGCGGGCGTGAAGGGAAGAAGGAAAATGGGGCGGCGGCGTGAAGGGGGTGGCGGGTATGAGCGAAACGGCGGCGTGAAGAGAGATCGACGAGGGAGGGGGAGNAGGGTTTTAATATAGGGTGTTTGACGCCTATTTTAATCGTCGGGAGTTCTAGGACCCTTATGGCGTCGGGAGACAGGGTTGTCTCCCGATGATTGATTTAGGCATCGGGGAGCTCATTTTTCTTGTAGTGTGTGGATCGATCTCTAGTACTTGATCCTCTGATTCTCTCTTAGTTGAATGCGTATGCTTGATTTGAGGAAGCGGACCGTGTGATGTTCTTTAAGTTAAAGTCTTAGAAGAGTTTTTGTATTTTCAGAAGATTTGTATCTTCAAGGAGTGTTCAACTTCAAGAGTCTGAGAGTCTTCTGATTGTTGGGAGAATTATCTCTAGCTCTCTAAAGTGCAAAAATTTCTTGTCCCCATAAATGAAGAGAGCTCATCTATTTATAGAATTCTTTGGTAGGCTTTGTGGGCTTGAGCTTGGTTGGTCCATGGACCTGACCCTTGGACCCCATTAATTGGATTTGCACCTTAATTGACCCTTGGGCCAAATTAAGGTGTTTTTTTTGTCTCAGTTGGACTTAGCCCAAATATTAATAAAAAATTGAATCAAATTAATTTGATTCAATTCAACTGTCACGATGAAAACACGTGGCACATGGGACTTGCCAAATTATGTCTTCAATTTTAATTTGGGATATGTGTCAACTTTTAATTAGTCCCAAATTTAATTATTCATAATTTCGTGTTAAATGATGAGACAATTTGTGATTGGTCCCAAAACTTCTCCTTAAAAATGTCTCATTTTAGAGATTTACGCACATGTGTGGGTGGGTGGATGGATCTTGAAAAAGATAAAGCTTTAATCAAAATACAAGTGGTATGTTCTTGAATTTGACTCTATTTTATGTGTTAATTTAATCAAACCATGAATTTAGCATATAAGCTTGATTAAAATTTTATATTTTTGATATTGTATTATGCCAATTTACCAAAATATGAATTTAGGTCAAAGTTTTGTTTCCCTTTCTTGACATAAATTTTGATTTGAATTTATGTAGAATTTAGGCTCTACATAATTCAAAGTTGAAATTTGAAGTAAAATCAAATTTTTACGCAAGATGTTTGGCTTGAATTTGGAATAGAATATAAAGATGAGATTTGAATTTCACTCAATTTTATTTGGGAAAAAGTTTCAAATTAGGTCCCTATTTAAATTTGAGATAAACTGGAGACATCCATTCACACTTTTATTTGGCTTGAGGATAAAGAAGCTTGGGATAATTTGAATTTGGTTTGGGAAAAAATTTGGAATATGACCAAAATATTATCTCAATTTAACTTGAGATGATAGAAATGTGATTCTTTTTTTTTTTTTTTTTTTAATAAAATCTAGAATATACCCAAATTTCAATTTAAAATAAATCGAAGGTATATCCAAATTTTAGTTCAAAAATATTTTTTTTTTGTCATAGAGTTTTAATATGGGGCAAGAAAATCTCGAGAACCCAAAATTTTAATTTGGAAAATAATTAATTTTGATTCATTTAAATTATATCTTATATTTTTTTTGTTAACTAATTTTGAATAGGAGTGTTCGTGAGTTGGGTTGGATTGAAGTACTTTTTAGATGCAACTCAATTGTTCGGGTTGTACATTTATTCAATCCAGATAACCCTTATTAAAAAATGAACCCAACCCAACTATAAAAAATTTGGGTTGGGTTGGTTCGAATTACTCGAGTGATTTATTTAAATAAATTTTTATTCTAAAAAAAAGTAAAATGTTAATATGTAGAAATTTGATTTAATTATTTTTATATATTGAATTAAGATTAACAACTTAATTCAATTTATGTAATGCAAATTTTCTTTCCAAAGTGCTAAAAACATTTTTATGAGTTGTTAGAGAATAAATTATCTAAAAAGTAATGAAATTAAATAAAACAAAGATAAATATATGTACATATAGTTGAGTCCTAAGTAATATATATATATATATATATAATATATATATATATATAATATATATATATATATATTATATCTTAAAGTAAATAATAAATTCGGGTTGATTCGGGTTGTTTTGGGTTACTTTAGGGTGAACCTTTGAACCACTCAACCCAAGAAAATTTCATTTATTTGAAAAACTCAACCCAACCCAAATGAGTTGATAACCCAATCCAAATCGTACGGGTTGGATTGGGTTGATCGAATTTTTTGAATCATTGAGTTTTTTTAACACCCCTAATTTTGAACTAGTCAAATTAAAATATCTTCTCCCATTTAAATCTAAAATTAGAATTCAAAAAGGATTTTGAAATATAAGATTACATTCAAGTACCGCATTCTATGAATTGCACAAATTGTGCTCAAATTCTTGCTTCCCTTCAACTATCCTCATAAGGTATGGTATTATTATTATTGATATCATTATCATTATTATTATTATTATTACTATTATTTTTACTTATTTATACTTTTTTATTTCCTTCTTCTTTTCTAGCCTCCACGATTTCGGCAGTTTTCTATTCATCTTCTTTAGTCACTTCCTCTTCTCCTCCTCTTTTATACTTAAGTTTTATTCTATAAAAGTCGAAATTGGGACGATCTCGCTTCCACAGGGAACTTCACGGTTCCTTCAATTGGTATCAGAGTAGAGGTTCTTGGTCCCAATTTTTTTTTTTTTTTCCAGAATTGAATTTACAGTTAATGGTGGGTTTGCATTCGGTATTTTATTCATGTTGATGAATGGATGAGTGTATGGTTTGTAATTTGTGGATGTTTATGGGATTGCTCTTTAGACTTCTTGTTTTAATTTTACATATTTGGTTTGTAAGGGCCTTTGTTTTTAGGCATGATTTGCAATCAAGACCGTATTATTAAAGTCTTGAGTCGTTCTTGTTGATTCCGGTGATTTTCTAGAGAAAACGAGGCCAAAATCAGAAGAGAAATGAAGCAAATCACAATTGTACAGTGGGCAGTAGCGTTGCAATGCTGCGATGTGGTGGACAGATCAATTTTTTTTGTAGCGTTGCAACACTTCGAGATGGAAAAAATGAACCAGTTCACGCGTGATTCGGTTTGTGGCTCAGTTAGTACATATCCGGTTTGCTTGGTTCGAGTTGTTCACGAGCGGTTCGGGTTTTGGGTGGTCCGATTCGTGCGGTCCAAGGCCCCATTCATTTGTTTTGAACTGGTTTGACTATTATTTGTAATAATTAGTTTTTAAATTATTTAAATTAATATAAATGTTATATTAATTTAATTAATGGTTTAGGAGTTTAATCCCGGTCCATAAATTGTTGTTTAAATTATGTATTTGATGTATGGTTTAATTTTATTTATATATGTCATAATGTATGCTATATAGTAAAATTCCACCATAGGTTATGCATTATTCATGCATCATTTATACTATAAATGCTATAATATATAATTACATGATTTAATTTTATAGTATGCTCATGCATCATATAATACAAGTGTTATAATATATGTATGCATGCATTAATAACATAGTCATGCATCATTTATATTATAAGAGTTATAATATATAGTTTGGATGTATGGATTGAAGAAACTACGAAGTTCCACAGCGGAAGCGGGGATCGAACCAATTTTTATTTTTATAGATTTTTATTTTTTACAGAATGAAATTATGCAAAATTCCAAAAATTACATAGCATGCAATTGAAGAAGGAGAAAATGAAATTAGGGTTTAGAAAAAAGACATTTATCCTTGAAGAACCAAGATCTTCACGAGTTTCCTCATTTTTGATCACGAACAATCACGATCCAAGATGGCCACCACCACAAGAGTTTTCTCTGTATTCTCTATAGGGGAAGAGAAACACAGGAAGTGTGGGCTCCGTGATCTTTTGGGAAGAGGAAGAAAAAAATATTTGAGAGGAGGGGATTTCTTTTCAGAGAGATGAGACTGTATAAACCCACAGAGACCTGCTCTGTGAAGAAGATGAATGAGATCAATGAAACTGATCTCCCACTCTCCACGTTTATTCCAGAGAGAATTGAAGGGAGGAAGTTATTTCCCTCCCTTTAATTTTGAAAAATAAAATAAAAATAATTTAAATAACAATTAATTATATATATATATATATATATATATATATATATATAAATATATATATATAATAACTAACTTATTATATGTATATATAACTATATTTTATATCATATGTAACATATAACCTATAGTTTTTATATTTTATCAAATACAATATAACCTATAGTTTTAATTCTCTCATTAATGCATGGTATTTAATATAAATACCATTTATACTAAATTTAAATATATGAATCCAATTCATATAATTAATATTTGAATCATATTCAAATATTTATTTCCTTTCAATTAAACTTTAGATTATAATGTATCAAATACATTATATGAATTATATCACATAT
Organism: Benincasa hispida; assembly: GCF_009727055.1. Lineage (NCBI taxonomy): Eukaryota > Viridiplantae > Streptophyta > Magnoliopsida > Cucurbitales > Cucurbitaceae > Benincasa > Benincasa hispida. Next base: position 72,383,310 of record NC_052349.1, read on the forward strand.
AATTAATCCCTCTATTAATTCGAACAATTCAAAATTAATCCAAAATTGATTTTCATATATCCTTGTTGAGTTATAGAGGGAACCTTATGAACCTGTAGATTGAAACTCTAATGGTATTTGAATAATGAATTAAACTTCTTTAATTAAATTATTCAACATCCATTAACTGTCGGTCACTCTACTAAAGATCGAAAGTTGCACTCTTCGCACTACAGATATATATGTTTCCATTGGATATAACCAATCAACAATACGATGACCCTTCAAAAATTGCTCGTAAGTACAGCGAGGCCAAAATTATTGTTTTGCCTCTATAGTTACATCTAACTCCTTAAGTATCACCAATCCTTCTAATGAACAATAAGTCATAGTTCAACTATGACCAAACGCCTCTTGGGCCAAGAGAGGGTGTGGCGCCACATTGTTCAAGCCTTGGAATTAGCCCTTAAGGGAACAATTTATCTACTTACCCAGACGTTAGGGAAGGAGTGAATTTCGTCTTATGTAGTTGTGTTCTCAGCTCTAATCAAAGAAATCCCCAAAATGGTAGGTTTATTGAATCAACGATCTGGCCATTCTCACCCATACAAATCAAAGGACCGCCTTCATAGGTAGGAGTTCACAACTTACTCAAGATTTAGGTCATGTCACCTATGGTCATCCTGGTGAAATGTAAGTCTCTATTATGAACGAGGTTATATAATGAGACTAGTCATTTCGTCGTCTGTTCTTATACAAACTCCTTTGCATAGAACACCCTCACTCACATGTCTTTACATGAATAATCAGGATCATATCATTTGTAGCACTTTACAACAATTGTAACATCTACAATGCGGGCCGTATTCGTAGTGTCATCAGGATAAGGTACTCAGCCTTATCCATCTACTACAGACCATTTAGGTTATCACTTAAACATGATCCACCTATATGTCTCCACATACATGTTTAAGCTACAGATGATAACATTGGATGTTAGTTTATTGGTTTGTGGGTTAATACTATTAAATGTCGAATAAAACATATCATATTTGATTAAATAAATAAATATTTATACATTACAATTACAAATTATAGAACCCATGAGATTTAGGGCATCAACCCCAATAATCTCCCACTTGTCCTAAATCTAGTGGGGTGTACAATATAAAAGTCACAATAATGTAAAAGTACACATAAAATAATAAACTAGGGCATAATACGCACACAGTACAAACTCTCCTACTTGCCCTAGATTAGATGTGGCCTGTCCTATAGGCCCATACTCTGCAGGTGACCCTTAAACATCTTAGTTTTGAGGGCCTTTATAAATGGATCAGCAATGTTGTACTCCGAAGCTATCTGCGTGACGATTATGTCCCTTCGATGCACAATCTCTCGGATGAGATGATACTTTTGCTCTATGTGCTTCCTACATTTGTGACTCCTAGACTCTCGGGAATTAGTCACAACACCACTATTATCACAATAAAGGGTGATAGACTTTGATATGTCTGGAACCATTTTCAAATCAGTCAGGAATTTTCTGAGCCACACAACTTCCTTAGTACCTTCACAAGCCGCTGCGTACTCAGCTTCCATAATGGAGTCAGAAATGTCCATCTCTAGTAGATATCTACTGACTATCCTCACCTCTAGTAGATGTCAGGTCTAGTACATAACATCACAGACATAGGCTACCAAAAGCTGATGCGTAGGGGATCTGTATAATTTCCTCAACCTCTTGAGGTGTCTTAGGACACTTTTTCTTAGACTATAATTCCATGCCTGAAAGGGAGTAAACCTCTCTTGGAGTTTTGCATAAAAAACTCGACAAGTATCTTGTCAATGTACGATACCTGAGACAGGACTAGCGTTTTGTTCCTTCGATCTCTAAAGATTTGAATGCCCATAACAAACTGCGTCTCTCCCAAATATTTCATTTGAAATTGGGTCACTAACCAATTCTTAATTTCAAGCAGTAGATCTACATCATTCCCAATGAGTTGGATATCGTCTACATACAACACTAGAAAAGCTACTGAACTATTGATGATTCTCTTGTATACACAAGGCTTATTGACATTTTGATCAAAGCCATAATATTTGATCGCAGTATCAAATCTTATATTCCAAGATAGAGAAGCTTGCTTCAATCCATAAATGGATTGATTAAGCTTGCAAACCTTTTTCTCTTGACCTTGGGTTATGAACCCTTCAGGCTACTCCATATAAATGGTCTCCTCAAGATTACCATTTAGAAAATTAGTCTTGACGTCCATTTGGCAAATCTCATAGTCATAATATAAGGCAATGGATAGGAGGATCTGAATAGACTTCAACATGAACAGATGAGAAAGTCTCCTCATAGTCGACTCCTTCAACTTGAGTATAACCCTTTGCCATAAGCTTAGCCTTAAAGGTTTGAACCTTCCCATCAGCACCCCATTTTCTTTTATAGATCCACTAGTAACCTATAGATTTAACCCCATCAGGTTGATCTACAAGATCCCAAACCGAATTGAAGTACATAGACTCAATTTCGAGATCTATAGCTTTGATCCACTCATCTTTCTCAACATGCTCCATTGCATTCTTGAGATAATGGATCCTCAACATCTCCGTCAGCTATGATAGCTAGGGTTTCTGTTAAACCTATATAACAAACAGGTGGGTTCGCAACCCTCCCACTACGTCGAGGCTCCCTCAACATTTGAGATGGATTTGACCTATTCGATGATCCAACTTCAACAACTCTTTTTGAGGTATTGGGTTCTTCAATAACTCTTTTTGAAGGTTCAGTAGTTTCATTAGAAAGTTCACTCAACATAATCTTACTGGAGAGTTTATGCTCCTTTACGTGGTCCTCTTCTAAAAAGGTAGCGTTTGTCGACACAAACACCTTATTATCCTTAGGATCGTAGAAGTAACTACCTCTAGTTCCTTTAGGGTAACTTACAAATAGGCACAATTTTGAACGAGGTTCCAATTTCTTAGGATTTGTCTCAAGCACATATGCTGGACAACCCTAGATCCTGAAATGTCATAAACTACCTTTACGGCCATATCATAATTCTAAAGTTGTTCCAGTAAGACTTTTGGATGGAACACAGTTCAAAATGTAAGTTGCAGTCTGTACTGCATAACCCCAAAACGAGTCCGGTAGGAAAGCATAACTCATCATAGACCGAACCATGTCCAATAGGGTTCGATGTCTCCTTTCTGATACATCATTCTACTGAGGTGTACCAAGTGCTTAGAGTTGGGATACAATTCCATGTTCTATCAAATAGTTTTAGAATTTTAGTTCCAAATATTCTCCACCTCGATCAGACTGAAATATTTTAATGATTTTATTTAATGCATTTTCAACTTCAGCCTTATACTCCTTGAACTTTTCAAGGGCTTTAGACTTATGTTGCATTAAATAAATATACCCATATCTAAAATAATCATCAGTATTGGTATAGAATTGCAGGAAACTTTCAAGTAAAGTTTCCAGGATGAAGCTAATCTGACTGGCCTCATCGATGATAAACCCATTCATCTCTGCCACGTTAAAGTTGACCTTTCCTAAATTTGATTGGTTTTTCTAGCTGGATAATGCATGAATACTAATATAAATAAATTGTATGTTTCTACAAATTTACAAAATGACTTCCGTTATATCAAACATGCTCACCGTTGATAAGTTAACAGACGATAATTACATCACCTTGAAAAACACGATTAACATAGTTCTAATCATCGGTGACCTGAGATTTGTCTTGGTGGAGGATTGTCCTCCAGTACCAGCTCAAAATGTTGCTCAGAATGTTGGGGAGGCATATGAGCATTGGGTATGGGCAAATGAAAAGGCCTGAGCGTATATCATGGCAAGCTTGAACGTACAGGCAAATGAAAAGGCCTGAGCGTACGGGAAAATGAAAAGGCCTAGGCGTATGGCTAAAAAGCATGAGCCCATGATCACTACCCATGAGATCATGGAGTCCCTATGGGTAATGTTCAGGCAACCTTCCACTTAGCTTAGGCATGATGCTCTTAAATACATCTTCAATGCCTGTATGCAAGAAGGGGCATTTGTTCGAGAACACGTTCTCAACATAATGGTACACTCTAACGTAGTAGAAGTGAATGAGCATGTCATCGATGAGGCTAGTCAGGTTATCTTCATCCTTTAAAATTTACCTGAAATTTTCTTGCAGTTCCATAACAATACTGATGATTATTCTAGATATGGGTATGTTTATTCAATGCAACATAAGTCTAAAGTCCTTGAAAAGTTCAAGGAGTACAAGGCTGAGGTTGAAAATGCATTAAATAAAACGATTAAAATATTTCAATTTGATCGAGGTGGAGAGTATTTGGATCTAAAATTTCAAGTCTATTTGATAGAGCACGGAATTGTATCCCAACTCTCAACACCAGGTACACCTCAGTAGAATGGTGTATCAGAAAGGAGAAATCGAACCCTGTTGGACGTGGTTCGGTCTATGATGAGTTATGAATCTTTACCTGACTCGTTTTTGGATTATGCAGTACAAATTGCATCATACATTTTGAACTATGTTCCTTCTAAGAGTGTTATTGGAACACCTTTGAAATTATGGAATGGTCATAAAGGTATTTTACGCCATTTCAGGATCTTGGGTTTCCCAGCACATGTGTTTGAGGTAAATTCTACGAAATTGAAACCTTGTTCAAAATTGTGCCTATTTGTAGATTACCCTAAAAGAACTAGAGGTGGTTAGTTCTACGATCCTAAGGACAATAAGGTGTTTGGTTCGACAAACACTACCTTTTTAGAAGAGGACCACATAAGTGAGCATAAGCCCTATAGTAAAATTTTGTTGAATGGGTTTTCCAGTGAAACAATACCTTTGACAAACTTTGTTGAAGAGCCCAACACCTCAACAAGTGTTGTTAAAGTATGTTCATCTAGTAGGTCACATCTACATCAAGTGTTAAGGGAGCCTCGACGTAGTGTGAGGGTTGCGAACCCACATGTTCGTTATATGGGTTTAACAGAAACCTTAGCTAACGTAGCTAACGAAGATGTTGAGGATCCATTGTCTTACAAGAAGGCAATGGAAGATGTTGACAAAGATGAATGGATCAAAGTGATGGATCTCGAAATGGAGTTTATGTACTTTAATTCAGTTTGGGATCTTGGAGATCAACTTGATGGGATAAAACCTATAGGTTGCAAGTGGATCTACAAGAGAAAATGAGGTGCTGATGGAAAGGTGCAATCCTTCAAGGCTTGTTGAGTCCACTATGAGGAGACTTTTTCACTTGTTGACATGTTGAATTCTATTTAGATACTCCTGTCCATTGTCTTATATTATGACTATGAGGTTAGCAAAAGGACGTCAAGAATGCTTTTCTAAATGACAATCTTGAGGAGACCATTTATATGGAGTAGCTTGAGGGATTCATAACCCAAGGTCAAAAGAAAAAGGTTTGCAAGCTTAATAGGTCTATTTATGAATTGAAGCAAGCTTCTCCATCTTGGAATATAAGATTTGATATTGCGATCAAATCTTATGGATTTGATCAGAATGTTGATGAGTCTTGTGTTTTCAAGAAAATCATCAGCAGTTCAGTAGCTTTTCTTATATTGTATATAGATGATATCGTACTCATTGGGAATTATGTAAGTATGCTGACTGAAATTAAGAATTGGCCAATAACCCAATTCCAAATAAAAAATTTGGGAGATGTGCAATTTTTTTCTAGGCATTCAGATCTTTAGAGATTGAAAGAATAAAACGCTGGCCCTGTCTCAGACATCGTACATTGACAAGATGTTTGTCAAGTTTTCGATGCAAAACTCCAAGAGGGGTTTACTTCTTTTTAGGCATGGAGTTATTTTGTCTAAGGAACAATGTCCTAAGACACCTTAAGAGGTTGAGAAAATGAGATGGATCCCCTATGCATCGACTGTTGGTAGCCTGATATATGTGATGTTATGTAATAGACCTAACATCTACTATGCAGTGGGGATAGTCTGTAGATATCAATCTAATCCAGGATTTGATCACTGGACCGCCGTTAAGAACATCCTCAAGTATCTATGGAGAACAAGGAACTACATGCTCGTGTATGGTTCTAAGGATTTGATCCTTACAGGATACATGGACTTTGATTTTTGAATTGATAAGGATTCTAGGAAATCCACATCAGGATCGGCATTCACTCTTAACGGAGGGGCAGTAGATTGGAGAAGCACCAAGAATGGGTGCATTACTGACTCCACTGTGGAGGCTGAATATGTGGCAGCTTGTGAAGTTGCTAAAGAAGCTGTGTGGCTCAAGAAGTTCCTGACTGATCTAGAAGTGGTTCTAGAAATGTCTAGGCCCATCACCCTTTATTGTGATAATAGTGATATTGTGACTAATTACCGAGAGCCAAAGAGTCACAAGCGCGGAAAGCACATAGAGTGAAAGTATCATTTCATTCGAGAGATTGTGCATCGAGGGGACGTGATTGTCACACAGAAAGCTTCGGAGCAAAATGTTGTTGATCCATTTATAAAGACTCTCATAGCTCAGGTGTTTGAGGGTCATCTACAGACTATGGTCTACGGGACAGGCCAAATCTAGTCTAGAGCAAGTGAGAGATTTTGTACTGGGCGCGTATTATGCCCTAGTTTACTGTTTTGTATACTTTTATATTAGTGTGACTTTTATGATCTACACCCCACTAGCTTTAGGACAAGTGGGAGATTATTGAGGTTGATGCCCTAAATCTTATGGGTTATCTTTATGATCTACACCCCACTAGTTTGTAATTGTAATGTACAAATGATTTATTTATTTAATAAAACATATGATATTTTTATTCGACATTTAGTAGCATTAACCCACAAAACCAATAAACTAACATCCAAGGTTATCTTCTGTAGCTTAAACATGTACATAGAGACATATAGGTGGATCATGTTTAAGTGATAACCTCAATGGTCAATAGTAGATGGATAAGGTTGGGTACCTTAGACTGGTGACACTATGAATACGACTCGTTTTATAGATGTTACAATTGTTGTAAAGTGCTACAAATGATCTGATCCCGATCATTCATGTAGAGACATGTGAGCGAGGGTATTCTATACAAAGGAGTTTGTATAAGACCAGACCACAAAACGAACAGTCTCATTATATAATGCCGTTAATAATAGAGACTTACATTTCACCAGGATGACCATAGGTGACATGACCTGAATCTTGAGTGAGTTGTGAACTCCTGCCTTTGAAGATGGTCCTTTGATTTGTATGGGTGAGAGTGGACCGTTTTTTGACTCAATAAGCCTACCATTTAGGGGATTTATCTGATTGGGGAGTTGAGAACACAACTACAAAAGACGAAATTCGATCATTCTCTATTGTCAGGGTAAGTAGAAAATTTCTCCCTTAATGGATACTTCCAGGGCTTGAACAATGTGGCACCACACCCTCTCTTGGCCCGAGAGGGTTTGATTCTAGGTGGACTATGACTTATTGTTCATTAGAGGGATCAATGGTACTTAAGGAGTTACGTGTACTATAGGGGCAAAATGGTAATTTTTGTCAACTGTACTTACGAGCAATTTGTGAAGGGTCATCGCACTGTGGACTGGTTATATCTAATGGACATAGAAATATATCTGTAGTGCGAAGAGTACAGCTGTCGGTTTTTAGTGGAGTGACCGACAGTTAATGGATGTTGAATAATAATTAAAGGAGTTTAATTAATTATTCAAGTATCATTGGAGCTTCAATCTATAGGTCCATAAGGCCCCCTCTGTAGCTCAACAGGGATTATTGAGAATTAATTTTGGATTAATTTTAATTGTTCAAATTAATTGAGGGAATTAATTATATGTGATATAATTAATATAATGTATTTGATACATTATAATATAAAGTTTATTTTGAGATGAATTAAATATTTGAATGTGATTCAAATACTAATTATATGGATGAGATTCATATTATTAAATTTAGTATAAATGTGATTTATATTAAATGTCATGCATTATTGAGAGAAATACAAACTATAGGTTATATTTTATTTGATACAAAAAACTATAGGTTATGTGTTTTATTTGATATAACATATAGTGTAATATATACTATATGATAAGGTGGTTGTCATATACATATTTTTATAGAATTCATTTTTTGAAAATTAATTTTAGAAGGGAGTTGTAACTTCCTTCCCCTCTTTGCTCTCAATTAATCGTATTAGTGGGAGTTTAGTTTTTTTTTTTTTTTTTTTTTTTTTTTTTTTTTTTTTTATCTTATTCATCTTCTTCATAGAGAGGATCTCTGTGAATTCTACTGCATGATCTCCTTGGAAAAATTCCCCTCTCAATATTCTCCCTCTCCCAAAAGAATAGATAGCTCATACCTCATGTGATTCTCATCCCTTATAGAGAATACAAAGGTCTCAATTGTGGTGGTGTCTTGGTTTTGGTTTGAATTTCGAGGAAGGTTCATGATAGGATATAAGAGGGATTTCGTGAAGAAGGTTTTGGCTTCAGGGATAAGTCTTTTCTTATCCCTTTAGTTCTCTTTTAAGCATGCTGTAATCTTTTCTTAGTATGCATAATTTTGTTGTTCTGTAAAAAACGAAATTGGGACGATCTCGCTTCCGTAGTGGACCTCACGGTTCCTTTAGGAAGAACATCATTGATATGAGCATTTCATTCGATCAAACAAGAAAGGAGACAAAAGAGATGATGGAGAAGAGAGGAGATGTTGCAAATAATGAAATGACAGAAATCGTGGGGTTGGGAACAATGTTCCTTAGGGTTAATTTTGAAGATAATATTAGAGCTTCAACTAAAAATAGTTGGAGCCCCAAATATGGAGTGGGCTACTATAGCCCACTCCACCCTACTCCACTCTTGGGCCCAAATAGACCCTCATACTTCTTCCCTGTTGCCAAAATTAAGTGCAAACCCACAACTCTACAAGATTCTCATTTTTTAGAATAACGTGGAAGACCCCTTGGTGGTGTTCACTCCTATACGTGCTGTTCGTGGATGTCGGTTTCGTTAGATTGGGAGAAACTAATATGCTATGGAAAGGAAGCGAGAAGAAGATTTATCTTCAATAGGAAGTTATGCTCTAACTCTTCTTCTTTCTTTATTAATTGCAATAGACAACATGGTATTAGAATATGTTTATTGTACGTTTCCGTTGCTCTGTATGGTTGATTGTTTTGTAAAACAAAATTAGAAACAATGGTGTTCGAGCCCGATTCGGTGTCATTTTAATTCCCAAAAAGGACGATGAAGAAAAAGAAAAATTTGTAAATACCAAACTACTCCTATCACTACTAAAACGTAGCAACAGTGGTAAGTCCGAGTTGATCCCCAGAGAAGTGCGATTGGTTTCGTTGAGTTAATTTTTCTAACTAGAGTGATAAATGGGGGGTTTTTGGTGTGGAAGAGATATCATGTACAAAATTAAAATAAAAGGGTAAATGTAATCTAGGATAGGAGTCTATCTAATTTCTAGAGCAAGAGAGCGTTCCTATGTAATTTCTTTCATTAGGCACTAGTTAATTACACTGAATCTGTTAATCCCTCAACCTATTAGAAAATCTAATAGCCCAATTAGCCAAATTCGATATTAAACCAAATTAGCCCTAATTCAATTTACAACTCTTCCTTCTTAGCGATATACAAGTTAAAATTGAATTGCATTACGTAAAGGTTCAATTGTTGAGACATACTACAAGTCGAAAAGCCATATCTTGTAGCACGATTTATTTGGAATTATTATACTAGGGCATACATGAGTTTAGCCAGAAAAAGTCTAGACCCTAAACATGCAATCCTAATACTTGCAACTAAATCAATCAATGATGCATAGGCTAGAATGATTTTACAAACAAGAATTTCAACAAATTAATTTGTCAGAAGAATTTATCAAAACTCCATTAAGATTAAAACAAATCCAACCAAAGAATTCACAACACTGCAGTTAAATTAATTAAGTAACCTTCAAGAAATTAAACACATGACTTTTACTTAAAGAAACTAGATAGAGATTACCTCTCAATTCATAGACAAATCTAAGATACACATCCGTTCCATTGATTACAACCCAAAATAAAAAGCAAAACTAGCCTAAAGATACTGAAAATTGAAGGGAATAGAAGAAGAATGAAGTTTTACTTTGGCCTCCCAAATTCCATATTTTGACCTAAAGACAAATAGGAGTATCTATAAGAAAGATCGAGTGTCGTAACGTTGTAAACAGCGTTGCAACGCTGAACATTCTGCCTTAGAGCGTCAGGGTAGTGCGTTGCAACACTGTGATAGTGTAGTGGTAGTTTCATAATTTTCACTGTTTTGGAGCCTGACAGCTCAAATCACCTCCAAATTGCTTCAAATCAGTCCTGTTTCACTCTGATTTCTTGGTCTACCTCCTCGGTGCATGATACCTACAAAATAAGACAATAAACACATAAAATCTATTAATGAGCCTAAATTAAGCTAAGAATAATAGCTCTTTTTGAGAGCTAACAATCACCCCAACTTAATTCTTGCTCGTCCTGAGCAAGGCAGAACAAAATATAGGTATAAAACTTATGATGCAAATGTGCGACTCGGATCTCAAGGCTAAAGTTAACAAACTCTTCTCAAAGAAAGGGTCATTCAAATGCATACACTTAATCAAGAAATTTAAAACTAATTCTCTACCCCCCACGTGTGTGTGCTTATCCAATCCTATTTAGGTCTTTACTAGACCGAAAGTTTTATTCAGTCCTCAACTCATTTTTCCCCTACTCTGGTTCAGAGGATCAGGCATTAAGCTCCCTAGACTCAAGGTGGCAAATCTAAGATACACATCCATTCCATTGATTATAACCCAAAATAAAAAGAGAAACTAGCCTAGAGATATCGAAAATTGAAGGGAATAGAAGAAGAATGAAGTTTTACTTCAGCCTTCATCAATTTGGCCTCTCAAATTCAACATATTTTGACCTAAAGACAAAGAGGAGTATCTATAGGAAAGATTGCAGCGTCGTAACGTTTTAAACAACGTTGCAATGCTGAACATTTTGCCTTAGAGCATCAGGGTAGTGTGTTGCAACACTGTGACAGTGTAGTGGCAGTTTCGTAATTTTCATTGTTTTGAGCCTAACAGCTCAAATCACCTCCAAATTGCTTCAAATCAGTCCCGTTTCACTCCGATTTCTTGGTTCTACCTCCTCAGTGCATGATACCTACAAATTAAGGCAATAAACACATAAAATCCATTAACGAGCCTAAATTAAGCTAAGAATAATAGTTCTTTTTGAGAGCTAACAATCACCCCAACTTAATTCTTGCTCGTCCCGAGCAAGGCAGAACAAAATATAGGTATGAAAGATATGATGCAAATGCACGACTCGGATCTCAAGGCTAAAGACAACAAACTCTTCTAAAAGAAAGGGTCATTCAAATGCATGCACTTAATCAAGAAATTTAAAACGAATTCTCTATCCCCCACATATGTGTGTGCTTAACCAATCCTATCTAGGTCTTTACTAAACCGAAAGTTTTATTCAGCCCTCAACTTGTTTTTCCCCTACTCTGGCTCAGAGGATCAAGCATTAAGCTCCCTAGACTCAAGGAGGCAATGAAACACTTAAGGGAACCAACATCCCTTTCCTTTTTATTATTTATTTCACTTTTATTCACACGAAAGAGGAAACCTTATCTAGACACGTCACCTTCGTTTTGGCTTGCCCACATGGGTGTCATGGAATCATCCAACTACGAGCAATGTCTCTTAACAAGGTGCCGAAGCTTACTCATTCCTCGGGGTACTTTAGCTCAAAGGGAAACTATGGGTGTCATAGCCGCCCCAGGTTAATCATAACCTAAGAAAGAGGAGTAATCCCTTTCAAAAATATCATACAAACTTTCTTTTACACTACAACATGCTTGCCTTTTAATTAGCATACAACATGCTTTTACTTTACAACACAAGAGTTTGGAAAAAACCTAAGCATGCATTACTAAGTGGAGCTTCAGTTACTTAACAACCCTCACTTAGACCTTTCGGAATGACAACAAGCATATGGACCAAATAATCCAATCCTAAGCATTCAAAATCACAAATAAAACGATTATGTGATCAAAATATGCAAGAGAGTCGAGAAATTTTTTTAAATTTAGCCCAAAATCATGCATACATTATGTGAACCCTAAACAAATCGAAAAAGAGAGTTATCTAAATCCTATCATAGAAAGTCATCATCACAATGCATGTATCATAAAAATCATATAAATAGTTCAACCACAAAGTCCGAGCTTAGGTGCTTAAGGACTTTCCAGACATACATATATAACTACCACCTCCAACTTTAAAATGATACATTGTCCCCAATGTATCTCCTAATCTAAGCCCAATGAAAATAAAGACAAGGGAACAGAAAACCTCCCTTGAAAATATAGTCGCGCATGGGATGATGGTGGTCGTAGGCTTGCCTAAAAACGATGCTCCTCTTCTCTAAGTCATCTCTACAAAACAAAAACAAAAAGAACCCTAATCTAGAAAACAAATAAAGAAAGCAGTAAATTTTATCACCTGGCTCCCTCCAAGAAGGGAAAATTTTTAATGTCAATTGCTCGACGTGACCTATCCCCTATCAAGATACAAATAAATTCTCATATTTCTCTGGTCCCTTCTTGGATGAGTCGATATAGCCCGATAAGGCTATAAGGCTCTTCATCTTTTGAAGAGAGCCAGACAGGTCGAATTTGAAATTTTTCATATTTATAAAAGAAAATAAAATAAAAGACTCAAGGACTGACTCTTCAGAAAATAAAGACTCAGACTCAACTGACTCTTGAGAACAAGAAGAATAAAATTAAAATAAATACAATATACCAGACGATAGAACAGGGCGAGGGTTGTCAACCTCTAACTCCATCACCTGGAAATCGATGGGTTTAGGCTCAGATTCTCCATAGTCCTCACAAACTGATTCTAAACACGACATGCTATCCTCCAGCTCATCCTCAATGTCGACATAGATTACCTCATCGCCACATGCCTTGGTGATACCATAAGATGTGTGTAGCAGGGGTTCACATCCTCTCTCAACTGAATCAGAAGATTGAGTGACTGAGTCTCTCAAACTCTGAAAATCAGTTCCAACCTCATTCTGAAGACTAAAGCTCTTTTGAAGGTCGCGCATATCCTGCTCAAAGACAATATTTTTAATAGTAACCACATCTTCTAATGACATACTTGAGTCGACGATGTGAGCATGCATTGTCATGTCGGATGTGACAGGTGGTTAATCATAGTGGAACTGGTCTCATCCTAGGTTTTCATAGTCATAGAACTCATCCCATCTAGGCCTTTGGAAATCGTCGTCCATATAACTGGTATACCCTTCCATGGAATAGTCTCGTGGCATAGGGCTCCACTGCAGACTTGGGCATGCTTGCTCAGGGTGATCAGTCCTACATGCTTAAACCTTCTATGAGTTATCTGTAACCAATTGACTAATCAAAGAAGTTAACTCAGCAAGTTGACCTCGAAGGTCACGAACCTCGTCCCTAAGCCAAGATGCTCTACTCGATTGTTCCCATCCTTGTTGATAATATATGTCCACGCTTAAAACACTGACACAAAAAGGACAAAAAATCAAAAGCAAAAGAATACTCTAACTTGAAATTTAACTAACGAAACGTCAATGGCTTCACCAGCAACGGTGTCATTTTGTTCGGATCGAAAAATTGATGTCGTTAATTCGACTTCAAACCAAAACAAAAGAAATTTTTGTAAATACCGAACTACTCCTATCACTACTAAAATGTAGCAACAGTGGTAAGTCCGAGTCGATCCACAGAGAAGCGCGATTGGTTTCGTTGAGTTAATTTTTCTAACTAGAGTGATAAATGGAGGGTTTTGGTGTGGAAGAGATATCATGTGCAAAATTAAAATAAAAGGGTCAATGTAATCTAGGATAGGAGTCTATCTAATTTATAGAGCAAGAGAGAGTTCCTATATAATTTCTTTCATTAGGCATCAATTAATTACACTGAATCTGTCAATCCCTCAACCTGTTAGAAAATTTAATAGCCCAATTAGCCAAATTTGATATTAAACCAAATTAGCCCTAATTCAATTTACAACTCTTCCTTCTTAGCGACATACAAGTTAAAATTGAATTGCATTATGAAAGGGTTCAATTGTTGAGACATACTACAAGCTGGAAAGCCATATTTTGTAACATGATTTATTTGGAAAGATTATACTAGGCATACATGAGTTTGGCCAGAAAAAGTCTAGACCCTAAACATGCGATCCTAATACTTTCAACTAAAGCAATTAATGATGCATAGGCTAGAATGATTTTGCAAACAAGAATTTCAACAAATTAATTTGGTAGAATAATTTATCTAAACTTCATTAAGATTAAAACAAATCCAACCAAAGAATTCACAAAATTACAGTTAAACTAATAAAGAAACCTTCAAAAAATTAAACACAGGACTCTTGCTCAAAGAAACTAGATAGAGATTACCTCTCAATTTATAGACAAATCTGAGATACACATTCGTTCCATTGATTACAACCCAAAATAAAAAGTGAAACTAACCTAAAGATATCGAAAATTGAAGCGAATAGAAGAAGAATGAAATTTTACTTCGGCCTCCCAAATTCGGCATATTTTGACCTAAAGATGATGGGGAGTACTTTTAGGAAAGATCACAGCATCGTAACGTTGTAAACAGTGTTGTAATGCTCACTTGCATGTGCTAACCGTGTTCGTTCATCAAAGTTTGTAGCATCGCGATGCTGTAAGCAGCGTTGCAACACTGCACATTCTGCCTTAGAGTGTCTGGGTAGAGTGTTGCAACACTGCGATAGTGCAGTGACAGTTTCGTATTTTTTATTGTTTTGGAGCATGGCAACTCAAATCACCTCCAAATTGCTTCAAATCAGTCCCGTTTGACTTTGATTTCTTGGTTCTACCTTCTCGGTGCATGATACCTACAAAATAAGGCAATAAATACATAAAATCCATTAACGAGCCTAAATTAAGCTAAAAATAATAGTTCTTTTTGAGAGCTAACAAATAGCAACCAATTGCTTCCGCTGCGAGGTATTCAAATTCCCTTTAATTGGTATCAGAGCCAGGTTATCTGTCTCTGATTTTAGTTTTTGAACATCAATTTAGAGTTTTTGGGATTTATGAAATGCATTATGAATGGTTATGGGTTGCATATGGATGTTTCAAAATTGGTATAGTATTTCCTACTTTATTTAGTCGATTTGTAAAGGCCCATTGTATTTTTCGACGTTTAATTCTTGTAATCAAGTCTCTATTCAAGTTTGTGTCGATCGTGTTGTGTTATAGGTTCAGTTTGGAGCAATTTCGAAGGAAAACAGATGGAAAACGAAGAAGGCAACAACATTCTTTCCTAGAGTGTAGCGACATCCTTGCGCAGTGTTGCGACGCTTAGGGAAAAAATGCGTAGACCGCTGCTGGTGCTTAGTGCGTGTTTTTCTACCAAGCGTAGCTGGGCTCTGGCCACAGTACACTGTGCTCTAGAGGCGAGGACCAAAGCGCAATAATGCTCTTCCTAAGCATCGCTACGTTTCGACGACGGTCACACGCACGCTGAGGCAGTTCTGGATTGTGATTTTGAGCGTTGCTAGCGGTTTCTAAAGGAAAATTTTGTATTTATTAATTATTAATTTGTAATAATTAATCATTTTATTTTTATTAATTAAATTAATATAAGGGTTATATTAATTTAGTTAATGTTTAGGACGCCAATTTCGGTCCAATGTTGCTTTTATTATTTTACATATGTCATGTATGATTTATTTCTTACTACATATTGTATGCCATACAAACTAAAATCAGACCATAGGATAAACATAAAACCATTCATCATTTTAATATAATTGTTGTATTATATGGTTGCATGATTTAAGTATGCTCATGCATCATATTTAATATAAATATTATATTATATGATTGCATACATAGTAACATGTCAATGCATCATATTTTAGTATACGAGTTATATAGTATGATGTATGATATAAATGTTATATTATATGGTAAATGTGTTATATTTTCATTAGTTGATAATATAATTTTTATATTATGTAATGAAAATGGAAATGCATGAAGCATGACATTACTTTAGAAAATATAATCGTTATATTTTTAAGTATGTCATTAGAGACATGGTTAGGTTTCAATTGTTTCATTAAGTTTTTATAAGTATTATAAGTTTAATGAAATTAGAATTAAAATCTATAATCAAGGGTTACATGCTAACGTAGGTCAAAATTAATTTTAAATTATTTTAAATTGATTTCATATAGACCTATATTGATTTATTTCTAATGAGATTAGAATTAGCTTAATCTGTTATTTTCTCTTTAATATAATTAAATTGGATCAATAAAAGATTAAATTTATAACATAATTGTCTATAAGGGACCTTTGTCTAAAGAATGTTCTATCTAAGGCTGGGGTATTTAAGTTGATGGAAATGGAACACCTCTACCTGGAAATCGACCTGGAAGGTGAATTAGACAACTATGTTATAAACATGCAATACATGATTAGGTTTGTTAAAGTGTTTAATAAATAGAAATCATATATCGTTAAACTATCCAATATAAGAGTTACATTGGGCCAATTTAACAAGTCACTTAGATAAATTTATTAGTGTAATTTACTTAAGTAATGAGCCCTCATTTGTAGAACACTCAGTTGGAAGAAAACGATGTATATGATACTTCAATAGTTCACATCGTGAGATCTATGCTCGACTGCGAGACACATTTGCTTGTGTTCCCTTACAGATGGTGTTTGCATGAAATTTTACTCAAACTTCACAAATGAATAGGATTGGTTTAGTTTTTGCCTCAATCGATTTTTTCCTACGGTTAGCTCATTTGGCGGAACTCTGGAATTTAAAATGAAGGGTTACACTTATGAGAAATTATTAAGCAAGTTAATAATTTCTTGACCAAATTATGGTGACTAAATATTATAGGAATAAGAGTTATTCTAGTGTAATATTTGGTTGAGAATGTCTCAATCTAATGAAGGAGTAACTGACTACCCTACAGTGGCTTTTATTCTAAATCACTGGAGTATCATAACAACAAAAGTTTTTGAATTAATATGAATGAGATTCATATTAAATCTATTGGGTTCATTTTTTTTAAAATTTCTATGCAGAATTAAATGGATAATAGGTTACATATAGTCAATTAACATGTTTTATATATTTCAAAGTTATGTCAGTTCTTTTCTAGATTTTAATTTCTAATTACCGGTATAATTCAAAGTTTTGATAAATATGTTACTTTGAAAATATCATCAACACATAATGAAAGTGTAATTTTGTCTTTTATTTGGAAAATATTCTTAAAAGGAATTTTTGCCAATTCATGAAGTGTTCATGAATAATCTTTTCAGTGATAGCTTACTTTTATTGTCTAGATAATATATGATGTGTCGGGACTATAAGATAAAATCATGATGAAACATATTATATGTTGGAGTAATAGGAAGCTATATGACCTCCAAAGTTAAGTATTTTTGGAGTCCAAGAAATCATAATGATTAGAGCTAATGAGGGAAAATATTTCCAAATTAGTTTGGAATGTCACTTAATGAGGAATTTTAGGAATACCTCATATGAAAGAAAAATAAGAATAAGTAAATTTGATTTACTAAGTTCTTGGTGGAGAATACAAATTCATACCTTGATAGTTGAATAATGATTCACTATCAAAATTTTTCTTCATTACAATTAGATTATAAATCTTAGCGAATACTTAATTAAGTGAAATAGTTCTACTAGTTGACAACATGAAACTTATCTCAGTTAAAGTAGTGATAAGCATTAAAATGTTGTTTATTCATGCTAAATATGGTGTTTTTATCACCATATGAGAAATTCAATTTCTCCAAACTTTATTCCTAAATATTTGATAGCGTATAAATAGTTTTAGTGATAAGGCATGTTTTCAAAAGTTGTTTTGAAAATATGTTCAGCTCTAAATAAATACATTTTTAGTGTGTTAAGGGTTAACACAACTGCGTACTAAACTAAGATAGTGTAATGATTAAAGAATTAAAAAAGAATGACAGTTTCTATTCTCCAAAAGGAATACATGTCTTTGGCTTTTAAATGACAGTTACAGGTAATTCTCTAAGAGTTAGAGTTAAAATTATTATTACCTATTTAAAATCCTTGTTTCTCATGCATGTGTGTCATTGAAACCTTATTAGATGTATTTGGCCACTGATAGACTTTCTTATTATGACCCAAGTGGTCTTGTGAATGAAAGCATAAGTCTGACTTCATAAATAAGTCATTAATATGATTGATGAGTATTTATGAATAAATATATCTTATTCTAATGCAACTTAAGTCTTATTTCCTTTGAAATGTTCAAAAGAAAATAGGCTAAAGTTTAGGTCATTTAAGCAAGTGTTTTGTGAGATTATGCTCAAATCATATTGATTAGTACAAGATCTTTGTTGTACTAAGCCTAATTGATGGAGATGAGATGAGATCTCAACTTTGAGCATTGGGTACAATTTGGATGAAATTGTGTGACCTTGTTCAACTTGGAACATTTTAGGTACTTTGTTGTGTTTTTAAAATTACACCGATGTCTGACTCCACTAAGGATATGAAATGGAAATTGAAAATTTTGAACGTAAATTTCCTTCAAAATGTTTGTGAAACAATGTTGGAACATTTTAGGTACTTTGTTAAACATAGTTCTAATATTTTTAAAATTACACTGATGCCTGACTCCACTAAGGATATGCAATGGAGATTGAAAATTTTGAACATAAATTTCCTCCAAAATGTATGTGAAACAATGTTGGATTATGAAAATGTTGTAAAACTTGAACGAGACTAAATTAACATCATGTCCTAAACATCTGCATGTGAACGTTTAATATACAAGAACATTTCAAGTCAACCATTTGAAATCGGTTAAACTGTCAAACTTTCATACTGATTTCTACTTCATTCATAATGAGCAAACATCAGTACAAAACAGATAAATACCCACGTTTCATTTTCTTGCCTATATAAGAACATCGTTATTATTCAAAGTCATCAGTTATTATACTATATCAAAACCTTATTCTAAAAGATCCCATAGTAATGGATATAGAGAAATTCATATTTTATCCTAGTTGGTGTAGATTGAACGATGATGCAATTTTCTTCTTGTGAAGCAATAATTTCCACAAGTCAAGTATATCCTAAGATATTTGAAAGTTGTTTTAGATATAATTTAGTCTATCCACTTTATGAGATAATGTGGTGCTAGGACTGAGTCTCAGGACATATGTAGGCACCAAGTTGTAGAATTCACAAACATTAAAGAAACATCTTGTTGGTGAACGAATGGTTCTGGTTGACATAACAATTTGAATTATATAAAAGAATTATCTAGGCTAAAGTGTGAGAGGATCTCCTAGACTGCCTGAGACTACGAGACATGTCTCTAATGTGCTAGGGCAAGTGGGAAAACATGTAGGGTATAGAGTATGCCCTAGGATACATGTCTTACCGGCTTACATTTCCTTGACTTTAGTGCAAGTGGGAGATTGTTGGGATATATGTCCTAAAGCCTCATAATTATATGCTATTTGAATAAATGGTTGACTATTTTATATGCAATAATCCATTATACAAAGATCCAAGATTATTTGATGTCACTTAAGCATATATGTGGAGACATACAGGTGGATCATGTTTAAGTAATAATCTAAATGGTCTGTAGTATATGGATAAGGTTGGGTGCCTTATCCTGGTAACACTACTGATATGACCCGCTTTGTAGTTGTTACAATTGTTGTAAAATGCTACAAATGATTTGATCCTAATCATTCATGTGGAGACATGTGAGCGGGATTATCCTATACACAGAGTTTGTATAATACCGGATCATAAAATATATAGTCTCTCTTTATAACGTCGTTGCTAGAAGAGACTTACATTTCAACAGGATGACCATTGGTGACTTGACCTGAATCCTGAGTTGTGAACTCCTGCCTAAAAGGGCGATCCTTTGATTGGTATGGGAAAGAGGTGCCATATTTGACTCAATAAGCCTACCATTTTGCAAATTTGTCTGATTAAGGACCTGGGAACACAGCTATACAAGAAGGAATTTACTCTTTCTTTATTGTTAGGGTAAGTAGATAAATTGCTTCCTTAAGGGTTGATTCTGAGGCTTGATCAATGAGATGCCTCACCCCCTCTTGGCTCGAGAGGGGTTCAATTATTGTTGAACTATGACTAATTGTTCATTAGAGGGATCAGTGGTATTTAAGAAGTTAGATGTAACTACAGGGGTAAAATGGTAATTTTGACCCAACTTTACTTATGAGGTGAAAGGTCAACGCGATCTTGATTGATTATATCTAATAGACACATAAATATATCTATAGTACGAAGAGTGTAGTTGTCGGTCTTTAGTGGAGTGATCGACAGTTAATGAAGGTCAATTAATTTAATTAAATAGTTTAATTAATAAATCATGTATAATTGAAACTTCAATCTATAAGTATATAAGGTCCCTTCGTTAGCTCAATAAAGACTAAAGAGAATCAAATTAATTTTGGTTTAATTTGAATTGTTCAAATTAATTAGGGAATTAATTATATAAGATACAATTGAATAATGTATATTGATACATTATAAAGTATAATGTATGCTGATACATTATATAATTTTATGAAAGACATAAGTAATTGAATTTGATTCAAGTATTTACTATATGAATGAGATTCGTATAAAAACTATATGTTCAGATTTAATGTGAATACAATTCATATTAAATAATTTTATGAGAGAAATGAATATGATTCACATATTAACTATGTGAATATGATCATGTAGGAACTATATGTTAAAATTAATGTGAATATGATTCATATTCAATTTATATAGTTTGATGGGAGGGTTGTTATTTGAATGTGATTCAAATATTAATGTGATTTATATAAAAACTATAGCTTATATTATATGTGATATAATATAAATTACAAGTTATATGTTATATGTGTTATAACATATAGTTTAATATTTATATATATTAAGTTAGTTAATATATATTTTTATTATATATACAATTGTTATTCAAAATTTAAATTACTTGAATTTGTTTTTGGAAATTAAAGGGGCGGGAGTTATGACTCCCTCAACCCTTTTCAACTCCCCATCTCACATACGTGAAATAAAAGAGAGAGAAATGGGTTCTCTCGACTTCTTCTTCTTCCTCTGGATTCTCTTTGTGTTCAAGTGGAAATTCTCCCAGATCTCTCAATCTCTCATACTCCTTCCCTGTTGCCAAAATTAAGTGCAAGCCTACAACTCTGCAAGATTCTCATCCTTGAGAATAACGTGGAAGACCTTGTGGTGGTGTCATCTCTTGTATGTGGTGTTCATGGGTGTCGGTTTCATGAGATTGGTAGAAACTAATATGCTATGGAGAGGAAGCGAGAAAACGGTTTATCTTCATGGGTATGTAACACTCTAAATCTTCTTCTCTGGTTTATCTTCATGGGTATGTGACATTCTAACTCTTCTTCTCTTTGTACTAATCATAGTAGATAGCATGCTATTATAATATGTTTATCATACATTTCCATTGCTCTATATGTTTGCTTGTTTTATAAAATGAAATTAGAAACAATGGCATCCAATTGCTTCCACTGTGGGGTATTCCACATCCTTTCAAGCCCATCATTTGTTGTAAAGCTGCTACATTCCCCTGTGCCAACTTAGAGTAGGACACACCAATCCATTATTTTTTGTGAAGTTGTTGCATTCTCATGTGCCAACTTAGGGCGAGACACACTAGTCCATCCTTTATTGTGAAGCTGTTGCATCCCAATGTGCTAACTTAGGGTGGGATACACTAGCTCATCCTTTGTTATGAGGTTGTTGCATCCCCATATGCCAACCTAGGGTGGTACACACTAGCCCATCCTTTATTGTGAGGTCATTGCACTAATTCTGATGTACCAACTTAAATGAAGGTTATAGGGTACGCTGAAGCGTAAATTGGCACTACATCAATGTATCCCGCATCTCAGACTAGTTCATCCTTTGTTGTGAATTTGCTGCATCCCCATATGCCAACTTAGAGTGGGACACACTAGCCCATCCTTTGTTGTGAAGTTGTTGCATCCCCATGTGCCAACCTAGGGTGGGACATACTAGCCCATCATTTGTTGTGAAGCTGCTGCATCCCCATGTGCCAGCTTAGGGTGGGACAAACTAGCCCATCCTTTTTTTTTTTATGAAGTTGCTGCATTCCCATATGCCAACTTAGGGTGGGACACACTAGTCCATCCTTTGTTGTGAGGCTTCTGCATCCTCATGTGCCAATTTAAGGTGGGACATACTAGCTCATTCTTTGTTTTGAGGTTGTTGCATTCCCATGTGTCAACCTAAGGTAGGACACACTAGCCCATCCTTTGTTGTGAGGTCATTGCACCAATTATGTTTTACCAACTTAGATGGAGGTTATAGGGTATGTCGGAGTGTAAGTTGGCACTACGTTGATGTGTCCCGCGTTTTTTGCCATGCACCCATGTGCCAACCTAGGGTGTGGCATGCTGTTTTTTGAGAGATGCCCCCCATGTTTTTTGTTTCCCACTACAAGAAGCGGGGTTAGTCTTTTAATAGAAGAACCTATGTCAGAAAATATTACAGAAAGATGGCCTGATTTGTATCGATTTCCCTCATTTTCAGGCTGGTTCAAAGGAATATCCTTAAGCCCAAACTTGGCCCTTAAAGTGTGGTTTTTGAGGTCTTCGATAAAAAATCAAGGGCCTAATTTGAACTCTGAGTTAACATTGGGGCGCCACATAATAGATAATGTTATACAATGGGGATCTATTTTAACCATTTTTGGGGAATTTGTCTTCATCCCTGCCTATTAGGATTTGCTGGAATCCGTCATTGGTTGCAACGAGAGGTTGCTCCATAGATCTCATTAGCTTGATGTAGTGTTGGCCTCTCTCTATACTTACGATTTTAACAATGACGTGGTTCATACTTTCTACGAAGCTTGGTGTCCAACAACTAACACCATCCATACCCAAGGTGAAGAACTATCTATCTTCCTATGGGATCTCTGGACCTTGGAACGTCTACCCATTAGAGGAAGAGTTTATGAAGAGGCCATCCATTGCCTCAAAGAACTGACCAGCTCAGTACAAGAAGGTAGGCATCTCCCTCATAGTTGTGAATATGTTTGTCACGTTTATTATATGCTAACTGTTGCTCGATCGGATCATTCTCATATTTTGATCAGTTCTTGGATTTCCTTTTGATTTAAGGGTTACCAGAAATACTTAAAACATAACGTCAAAAGTAAGAGAAAACTTCTCGTTCTATTTCACCTACAACCACAATGGCACGAACATTAGATATCGTAATTGGATAGAAGAAGAGTAAAACTTGTTTCATGAGCTCCACCTTGAAGAAGAATGGTGGGACCAAACGTATTTGGCAACCTTCCTGTCCTGTTGGGTTTGTGCCTTTTTGTGTTTTCAAGGGAATGCTAACCACGATCGACTTGACGTTTTTAGAGTTGCCTCTTGAATGGCTAAAAGAATCACTTTTAGCGTGTCAGTCCCTGTTTTGACTAATATTTACCATGAATTGGGTAAAGTCTTAAAGGCCACTTCTCCAGTGGGGCGTATGGATGCTTATTTTCTGATGCATTATGTTTCTAGCTGACTGGCCCATTATTTTGGTACTAATTATAAAATATTGGTGGAAGTTTGAGGGCCAAAATGGTTGATTTTGGCAAAGGCAGAGCCATATATTTTGATCGTTAGGTCATGTCACAATCTTCTCACTGCAGAGATAGGTTAATCATTGAACCCTACAATCCCTATCAATTTGGTCGTCAGTTTGGATTTTATCGGGATATCCCAAACGATCTTGGGTACACCTAGGAGGTTAACTTGGACAACGTCTTACACCATTGGAGGGTTTGCGTCGAACTTGGTGTTAAGTCTCAAGTATTTCTCTAGCTCCTACATTTATTCCTTAGGATCATGTCGTTGCTCATTTTAAATCTTAGTGGCCGAGCAAGCATGAAGACTACCTGGAGGAGAACACATACAAATTAGTAGATAGCACGATTCCTCCTCTGGCTTAACCCAAACTTCCCAAACAAAATGGAGCTAACTTTGTGGGTAAACAACTTTGCTTGATTGAAAGGCAGCCCATTGGTGTTTTAAATCAGTTTAATGAAGAGCATAAAAGCCAAGAAGATCATCATTGAAAGAGCAAAAATGTCTAAAGATACTTTTGGCGACGATGGCCAATGTCTTAAAGCCACTCTTAATAATTTTCAAACTTCTGGTGACATGGAAATTTCAGTTGAGTCACTTTTTTTTTTTTTTTTTTTTTTTTTTTTTTTTTTGCTTTTGCTTTTGCTTTCACTTTCATTGTTTAACTTATTTTGTTCTTTTCTAACTTTCTCAAGATAATCTGGCTCAGGAAGATAGAAGTGAACATAGTGATGAATCTATGACAAGGCCTCAAGTTTCTGATCCCCCCACGATTCACGTCAAGGACTTGCTTGCAGTCCAAAAGGAGAAAAATATGAAGTCATGCCTTGCGACCATTAACGAGTACTCTCAACCCATTCAAAAGAAATTAGTCACATCAGCCTCTGAAGTTTCCCATTTCTACGTTGATAACTTGATTTCTTAAATTAAATGACAGACTGTTGTAACATTATAGGAGAAATTTCGACAAAAAATTGTCCGTATTCCATTTGAGCATGTCAATAACCTTAAACCAAAAATGCGAAAGATCTTTGATGTGATGGAAAAAAGCAAAATAGAATAATCTAGTCTATCTAAAAGAACTTATGAATGGTTACTTCAAGGGAATCGAGAATCACAACTAAGTGCAATCTTCACTTACAACTCAAGTAACTAAAGACAGTCAACTGAAAGAGAAGAAAAGTCTTGTAAAGACATTGCAAGCTGATGAAAGTCGCATGCTCAAAGAGAAGGATACCTTTGAGCGGCGACTCACACAATTGTCCACAAGTACAACTGAATTGGAAGTAGAACTCGACACTGTGCATGCAGAATCCATTGAACTCTCTAACTTAATCTTCAAGAATGCTAAAGGCTTAACACAAAAGCAATGTAAGCCTGTGCGAGGATTTGAAGAGTTTCAAATGGACTCTTTGATTCAAGACCTCTTTTATCTAGCTTTTATTATGAGTTCACTTTACGAGATGAAGAAATTTGTAATGGAACTTTTTCTCTCTTTGATGTTTTGCTTTTCATACTTGTTTCTTAGATTGAATGTAATTTGTCACTGTTTCTTTATTTCTTATTTATTGAAGCTTATATATATTTAAATTGCCTACATATCCTCACAATTAATCAAACTCTGGCTATAGCGTAGCTTAAAGAATTTTTTTTGACAACATGACTGAACTTAAATCTCTTTATGTTACCTATGTACCCTTTATAATATATAGGGATCAAGTCATGACGTAGTTTAGATGAGTTTTTTCTTTTCTTTTTTTTTTTTTTTACTGACTAAACTTGAAGTTTTTTCAAGCTGCCTATGTGTCCCTTGTGATGAATAGGGATCAAGTCATAACGTAGTTCAAAAGATTTTTAATTTTTTTTTTTAACATAATGACTTCAAACATAAAGTTTCTTGAGAAATTTGTCATTTATTGGGACAATTCTTAGTCCATCTTGATCGACGATCTTGTATGCTCCATTGTATAATCTTCTTTAACGATATAGGGTCCATCCCATTTAGGTGTGAACTTATTTACTGTATTTCTCGTCGTGATGATTGGTTTTCTTACAGAAAATACTAGATCACCCACCTGAAATGAACGAGGCTTCACATGCTTATCAAAAGCTTTGGACATTCCTGCTTAGTAACATATCAATGCCTACTGAGCCTCTAACTGTTTTTCATCAAGTGCTTCTATCTCTTAAAGGTGCAACTTGACATTGTCCTCCGTAGTGAACCCCTCTAGCATCGTTATCCTTAGTGATGGAACTTCTCTTTCCAATGGGAGGACAACTTCTATTCCATAAACAAGAGAATATAGTGTAACTTCTATAGAAGTATGGTGAGTGGTTTGATAAGCCCATAATGCCTCTCCAATCTTCTCTTGCCAATCTCTCTTCGACTTAGAGACAATTTTCTTCAGTAGGTTGCACAACGTTTTGTTAAATTCTTCTGCCAATCCATTTGCAACGACATTGTATATGGATGACTTGTATTGCTTGAACTTGAATTTTTTGCATAACTTGTCCATCAAGCTATTGAAAAATTGTCTTCCATTATCCGTCACTATTCGATGAGGAATACTGTACCAGTAGTTGATGGTAGTTTGAATAAAGTCTACCACATTTTCTTTCTTGGCTTCTTTAAGCGCAATAGCCTTAACCCACCTTGAAAAGTAATATGTGATTGCAAGGATATAAGAATGTCTTGCTGGTGACTTAGGTGTTATGGGACCAACAAAATCAAGTCCCTGAGTTTCAAAACACTATGAAGCAATAGTTAGATGCAGAGGTTCAGGCGGTTGATGTATGAAGTTTGCATAGTATCGACAAGCCTCAAGCTGAAGGAATTGAATTCCTCGTGGAAGCATGTGAATGTTGTGCCAATGTATAATCAATTTTGAAAAACACATAAATCAAAGAAAACGAACGGAATAAACATCGATATATAAGCGTGCTACTGATAGGATAAGAGAGAAGAGAGAATTTACCCTTGAAGACTCTTCTTCTTGATACACTACTCCACGGAATGGAACATCATGAGCCTCGATCTCACACGAACTCAACATATTCCAAGTCTTCCAATGAGCATCACTGATCAAGAGTAGTGGACACCACTAAAAGAACTTCCTTACTATTCTTTAGCAAGGAACAAGGATTGCAGGATCCTTTTGATTTTGGAGAAGGAAAAGGAATTACTGAGAGAATGATTGAGAGTTCTTTTTCTATGTTTTCGGTAACTCTTACATAATATCCCAAGTGTGTGTCACGTGAGATTGAAGATTGAGGAGGAATCATCAACTCCCTCCCCTTTAACTTCTAATAGCTCCCTTTTAGGAATTATTTTCATTTAATGTAATATGTATATATATTAAATCATATTTAATATATATATAATTAAATTAATAACATTAATTAATTAATTATAATTAAATATCATATTTTTCATTTGAATCATATTCAAATCGCATTATCTCAGATAATTAATAGTTTGATATGAATCTCATTCGTATCAATTTTAACCTATAGTATTTATATGAATCACATTCATATAATCAATATTTGAATCTTATTCAAATATATCACTCCCATAGTATAAATTATAAATCACATTTATAATTAACTATATATTATAGTGTATCAATATGCATTATATTAATTTGAATTTTATTCAAATATTTAATTAATTAATTAATTAACATTCATTAACTGCAGGTCATTCCACTAAATACCCACAACTGCACTCTTCGCACTGTAGATATATTCCGTATCTACGAATATAACCAATTAGTAGTAAGTCGACCTTTCCTGAATGACTCGGAACTACAACTGGGTCAAATTAAGTACCACTGATTCTTCTAATGAACAATTAGTTACAACCCAACTATGAACTAGACCCCTCTTTGGCCAGTGAGAAGGTGAGATGCCTCATTGTTCAAGACCTGAAACCAGCCCTTAAGGGAGTAATTTATCTATTTACCCTAAAACTAGGAAGGGGTGGATTCCATCTTGTGTAGCTATGTTCCCAACTTCCTACTCGGACAAATCCTCAAAATGGTAAGCATATTGAGTCGGTGAATCTAGCCACTCTCACTCTTATAGATTAAAGGATTTGCCTCATAGACAGGAGTTCACAACTCACTTAGGATTAAGGTTGAGTTACCTATGATCATTCTATTGATCTCTTCAAGTAATGGTGTTATAAAGAGAGACTAACCATTTCACGGTCCGATCTTATAAAAACTCTTTGTATAGGATACCCTTACTCATATGTCTCCACATGAATAATTAGGATCAAGTCATTTGTAACACTTTACAACTATTGTAACAATTACAGAGTGGGTCCTATTCGTAGTGTTACCATGATAAGGCACCCAACCTTATCCATGTACTACAAACTATTTAGGTTATTACTTAAACACGATCCACATGTATGTCAACCACATACATGTTTAAGTTACATAAAATAACCTTGGATCTTAGTTTATTGGATTGAGTTAATGCACAAATAAAGTAACTCTTATTTTATTAATAACAATTAGTTTATACGAGTTTGCAAACTAAGAGAACTATGAGATTTAGGACACCAATTCCAACAATCTCCCACTTGGTCTCAAGCTAGTGGGGTATACAATACAAAGTACAATAGAAATAAAGTACACAATACAATAAACTAGAGCATACATTATGTGAACCCTGAGCCTTAATTTCTCTACTTGAGTATGTTCCCTACTGAGACCAATGTGATGAGTAGGTTGATGTGAGATTAATGTGTAATGATAGAGAAAAGGGTGAAAAGTTAGAAGAAAAGTTTGAGTTTGAAAGCTTGACTCTTGGGTAAAACTTGAAAAAATTGACTAAGTGTAACCCATGTATTGGAGGCTAAGAAATTGGCTAAGTGTTGTGCCATGCATTGGCCATGCTCATTTGAGAGGTTATTTGAGCATAGAAGGAAGATAAGGTATGGCCAAGAGAAAAGCTATGTGTGGGAAGGCATGCAACAACCAAAGTCTTGAGAGGTTAGCAAGCATAATGTGCGTGAGCATGGGCGCTGAGCATTAGAGTTGCATGCGCAATGCTCGGAGCTAAATGATGCGGTAGGTGATCGTGTAGCAATTGAGCGGTGCTCAGCGATGTGGTAGGCGATCGTGCGGCAAGGTGCGGTTCTAGACGATGCGGAGAGTCGCGCTATGCGATGGATGATAGCGTTAAACGATGGGGCGTTGGCACTACACGATCGGTATCAGCGTTAGACGATGACATTGGATGATGGCGCTAGACGATGGGCGTCAGTGTTTACACGATGAGCATCAACGAGATCTGCACGATGAGCAAAAGTTGTGCGATAGGCTGTGTGCTATGCATTGGGCGAGAGCGAGATCGTTGGGTGACAAGTCAGCGTGAGGTCACTGAATGATGAGCTAAATGATGGGGCAGTGAGCTAAATGATTAGACTTGTGTTGATCGGTATTAATCACCGATTAAAAACACTAGATGTCCTTAGCACCGGATTTAACTGCATGAAAAGTGAAGGTGTCATGCTATGCTTTAAGGAGAAGCAGTGGAAAGCAGTATAAAAAGGGGAGGCCGAACTTCAAACGATCGGTTTGATCATTTCCTCCGTGAAAATTTAGAGTTCTTAGTGTCATTGGAAAGCTTTGGGAGTCTACTTTCAGAGGTGATACATTCCGGAAGAATTCCTCATCGGATTAAGGCCGGAGAAGGAGAAAAAGAACCAGAGGTTCTATTCTCGGGTGAATCCGGGCTATCATTAAAGAACAGAGTCTCTAGGACAGACCATAAAAATTTTGAAGCTGACATTTTTAAGTAAGCTTCCTGAGACAATTCTTAACAAGTTTGTAGAAGGAAATTTCTTGATACGAGCTCTAGAATTCGAGTTATTAATTTCAAAATTTGAATATGAAATTTCATGAACAAGCAGGCAGCTGCTTGAGTTGAGTAAGCTGGCAGCTTGAGGTGAAACGCTTGAACAGACCAAGGGCTGAGCTTTTCCATGCGTTGGACCTGCTGTGTAGGCTGAGGAGAGCATGCAGTGGAGTCTTGAACGCATAAGCAGCCTTGAGGACAACCATGTGAAGCTGTAAGAACACTTAGAGAGAAAAGTGTTGGTTGCATAAGTGGTGTTATGTTTGTGAAGAACAGTTGGAAGCTTTACATGAGCCAAATCTCAAAGAAATTCATAAGTGTTAAGACATACAACAAGGTGCATTGAGTGAAAGTTTTCAAATGGGAAGGCTAAACGCAAAGCTTACTTAAGGGTTAGTCTCAAAAGGGAGACCTATGCTAGTAGCTAATATATGTTTTTGTGTCCACAGGATTGACACTAGTGATAGAAGCATATCGACCCTTGAGGAATAGTTCTAAAAGTTGCGAGTGACTAAATATTTACAATGTTTTAAAGAAACCATGTTTTAAAGAAAGATTATTCTCATGCTAGCTAGTTTTACAAAGTAAATTCCAAGAAAACCATGAGTTATGTTTTATACGCATGCTATGTATGAAAGTTTATTGAAAAACTGTTTATGTGTGTTTAATTACACCAAGCATGCGTTACTATCTTTAAAGGCATGTTTTCTATGCGTTATTCTTTATATGCTTTAAAGAGAAAGTCATTGTATGACTAGTTTTACTGGAAACTCGATACCGAGGAACATTTGAGAAGGTATCCAAGCAGCTCGATACTGAGGGACATTTTGAGAAGGTATCTGAGCAGAAGTACCTAAGGTATGACGATATTTAGTTATGGCCACGTGCATGTAGGTAGTTAAAGTTGGAGATTGAGTAAAAAAGGTTCTCTCTTAACTAAGCAGATGACGTTGGGATTAAACCACAACAGGGTTATTCTTAACTACAGAACAGTTAATGTTTTATGATGAAAACAGATTTATATGCTTTATGCTTGGAAAATATTTACATTGCAGTACAAGGTTATTGTAAAATTTATATTTCAGTTTAATCTCTTTATTGAGACTTTTGCATGAGAATCAGTTTTCTTTCTTAAGTCACTCACTGGGCTAGCAAGCTTACCCCGTTTTCAAATGTTTTTCTTTCCCCCAGGTAGCGGTCAAATCCTCAGGAGGTAGCTCTGCATCTGCTCTGCCATCAAGGACAAAAGTTATTGTAACCCGTCTGTTAGGTGGTTACTGTAAATATTGTACACATGTTACGGTTGTTCTGGTAGGGACATAAGGTTTTGGGTATCGGGACTTATGAAACTAGTAATATAATCTTTGTAATTTTTTTGTGTTTAAACTTAATGTTTTTAGCCATAGAGGCATCCGCTGTGTATGAGATTTCGTGTTGGTATCAGAGTTCTTTCCACTAAAGTTATTAGGCAATAAGTGTCAGCAAAAGGGTTGATAACTACTGTAGTCATGTCCTTTCCTAGGCTCAGAGAGTAGTCTGAGAGGGGGTGTGACACATTATATCCAATAACATTTCCCACTTGCCCTAGACAATGTGATGTATATCCTATAGACCTAATCTTTCTAGATGACCCTCGAACACCTTAGCCATGAGAGCCTTTGTGAATAGATCAACAATGTTATGCTCCAAAGAAATTTTTATGACTATTATGTCACCTTGTTGCAAAATCTCCCGAATCAGGTGATATTTTCTTTCAATGTGTTTGCCTCTTTTATGACTCATGGGTTCCTTTGAATTTTCCACAACACCACCATTATCATAATAATGTCTGATGGGCAAAGACATGTTTGGAACAAATTCCAAATTAGTCAGGAATTTCCTTAGCCAAACAACTTTCTTAACAACTTCACAAGAAGCTACACCCAAATCTTTCATTTGAAATTAGGCAATTAGCCATTTCTTTACATCCATCAGTAAGCCTACACCGTTCCTAATGATTAGGGTATCATTCACATACAACACTAAGAAAACTATTAAATTGTTAATGATCTTATTGGAGACATAAGATTCATCAACATTCTGAGCAAAGCCATAAGACTTGATTGTAGTATCAAATCTTATATTCCAAGATCAAGATGCCTGTTTTCATCCATAAATGGACTGATTAAGCTTGCAAACCTTTTGCTTTTGACCTTGTTCAATGAATCCCTCTGGTTGTTTCATGTAAATGGTCTTTTCAAGATTGCCATTAAAAAAAAGCAATCTTGATGTCCATTTATCATGCCTTCGGTCATAATATTTGGTAATGGACAAGAGAATCCAGATAGACTTAAGCAAGACAACAGGTGAGAAAATTTCTTTATAGCCCACTCCTTAATCTGGGTATAACCCTTTGCCATCAGTCTAGCCTTAAAGATATGTACCTTATCATTTATACCTCTTTTCCTCTTGTAGATCCATTTGCAACCTATAGATTTCACCCCATCAGGTTGATCTGTAAAATTTTAGATAGAATTGAAGTACATTGACTCCATTTTTAGATTCATGGCTTTAATCCACTCATCTTTGTCGACATCTTCTATTGCTTGCTTGTAAGTCAATGGATCCTCAATCCCATCGTCAGATATGATGTCTTGGGCTTTTGTTAAACCCATATAGCGAATATGTGGGTTCATAACCCTCCCACTACGTCAAGGCATTCTCAAGTCTTGAGATAGATGTGCTTGACTATATGAACCAACATCAACAACTTTTGTTGATGTACTAGCCTCTTCAACAACTCTTGTTGATGTTTTAGTAGTTTTATAAAAAATTTCACATAACACTATTTTGCTTTGTGGTCTTCTTCCAAAAAAAATAACATTTTTCAATACAAATACTTATTCTCTTTAGAATCGAAGGAGTAACCACCTCTCGTTTCCTTGGGATAGCTTATAAATAAGTACACTCTTAAACGAAGTTCCAACTTCTTTGAATTTTTCATCAGCACATGTGTTGAACATGCCCAAATCTTGAAGTGGCGTAAACTACCTTTACGGCTTCTCCAAAGCTTAAAAGGTGTTTCAAAAACACTATTTGATGAAACATTATTCAAAGTGTAAACTGCAATCTCCTATGCATATCCCCAAAACGAGTCAGGAAGTTGAGCATAGCTTATCATAAACCGAATCATATACAATATGGTTCTATTTATCCTTTCTAATACCATTTTGTTGAGGTGTACCAAGTGTTGAGAGGTGAGACGTTATTCCACGTTCTATCTTATAGTTTTGGAATCATAGGTCCATATACTCTTCATCTTGATTAGATCGAAGTGTTCTTTCCTTTTTACTTAACAAGTTTTCAACTTTAGTCTTATACTCTTTGAACTTTTCAAGAGTTTTAGACTTATATTTCATTAGGTAAAGATACCTATAGATTGAATAATCATCTACAAAAGAAATAAAATATTCGTACCATTATCTTGCTTTTACATCCATCAGACCACAACGATATGAATATATAAGCTCCAAGGGCTTTTTGGCTCTATAACCTTTTCCAATAAAAAGTTTTGTCATTTTGTCTTCAAGGAGTGACTCAAATACAGGTAAAGAGTTTTCTTCTAAACCATAACCAATCTCTCAATCCATTTGAGATTGATGTGACCTAACTGTAGATGCCAAAGGTGGGCATTTTCTTTAGGAGAAATTCTTTGTCTTTTAGCTATTGTTTCCATTTTGAACATTTCAGTATTTAAGACAACCTTGGTAACTAATGACCTTCGTACATACAAGTTATTTTCTATTGAAGTAGAACCAACCTCAATCCATTCTTAAAAATAGATATTTTATTTTTAAAAAAGGAAAGAGAATACATCTATTCAATCAAACAAGAAACTGAAACTAAATTCCTCTTAATTTTAGGAGCGACATATAAACCATCTAATAACATGTATTGTTTCTTGTTCAAAAATAACTTGAATTTGCCTATTCGACGAGATTCTCAAAGAAATTTAATTTGTATAATTTGAACTTTTTATTTATATTAATTTCAATATAGTATAGTGAGTACAATCTCTAATACATGATCATTTGATGCTTTCTCGCGAAAAAAATAAACTTTAATCTTTAAGCTCGTTGATCTTCTTGGATGATCGACCTTTGGGCTTGTTGATCTTCTTGGATGGTCGACCTTTGGGCTTGTTGATCTTCTTGGAGGACTGGCTTTTGGGTTTGTTGAACTTGTTTGATAACTTAGAACAGCCTCTAGCTTGTTGATCGTCTTGGAGGATCGACCTTTGGGGCTTATTTATCTTGTTGAATAACTTGGATCAATCTCTAGCTTGCTTATCAACTTAGATCGGCCCCTGGCTTGTTAATTGGCTTGGATCGACCTTTGGCTTGATCAACTTGGATCGACCTTTGGCTTGTTGACCAGCTTGGATCAGCCTTGACTTGTTGATCGTCTTGTGAGCCTTTCCTTACGTTTGAGGAGATTGAATCTTCAGCTTGTTAGTCGTGAAGATACAGTTAATTTATTGAATCTTCTAATCTTTGAATCTTCAAATAGTTTAGATCTTCAGTTCATCAGAATTTTAGTGTTTTAGTCTTTGAAACTTGGAAAGCTTTAATCTTTAGCACCTGAGAGCTTGAAGTATTGATTTTTAAGACTTGGGAGCTTCAGTATTTGGATCTTATGAGTTTAAGTCTTCAAAGCTTTAATATGTCTTATGATCTCCAGAGCTTTAGTATGTCTTTTGATCTTCAGAGCTTTGGAGGATTTGTGTTCTTCAGCTCATCTTTAAAGATTCCACCTTTGGTCTTGAGAGCTTTAGAATTTCAGGGTTCAGAGCTTCAGCCTCCTGTTCTTTTCCTACCCCAAAATAAAGGGGGAAGACTTCTATTTATAGAGGTTCCTCATTGGTCTTACATGGGCTTGGGCCTATTTGCTTTTGGGCTCTGGCTAAAATTAGGCTTGGTCCTTTCCTTTGGTCCAAATTTATGTCATGCACTTGAATTAGGTTGGGCCTGAACAATTTTAATTAGCTGACCCAATCCATTTATAATTTTTACAATGGTCTTAGAGCTTTCATTGTGATGACGCGACAACTTGTGAGTCACATAAATTGCTCATTCAATAATATCCATAACAACCGCTAAAACGACCTCTCTAGTACCAACTTGAAGAGTTATCTTTCTAGCTTCCAATTTCCTCTAGGAACTAATTCCTTGAGAGGAAAAACGAACATGGTTATTGGCTCCTGAATCAATTATCCAAGTAGAATCATTATTCTCTTCTAAACATGTTTCTAAGACAAGAAAATCACATTTACCGTTGTTGAAATTCTTACTTTTATGGAGAATAAAGGGATCAACTTCAATCCCCTTACAAAAACTCTAAATTTTATCCCATAGGTTGAACCACTGTGATAAACTTCATTAGAGTTGGCAACATTTGCTTCCCCTTCTTGTCCCTTGACGTTCAATAAGGATTGAAGTTCATTTAGAGAGCTGACATTACTGGTTTCATCAATTACAACCCCATTCTGCTTGAATTGTGAGGACTCTCACCCAAATAATTCTTTCAATGATTGCATGATCTCAAATGCAATGACCATGCTTTCATATCTTTTGGCTAAGACATTATATATGCTCACTAAGATGTAAACTTGGGCCTTATTATTGGCCATTGTCCACCTTTCATATGCATCACAAACATTTTGTATTGCATCAGGGGCTAGGATTGGAGGATGTTCCTCAGTCAAGACGAAATTTAGGTCGTCAACCATGAAAATAGTCTTAAGTAAATTTTCCATGTCGTATAATTTTCTTTGGTCAAATCTATAGTGGCTAACATTGAAAGAACTTTACTTGACATATTGCTTAAACAAAAAAAAATTGATCCATATTAGTTTTTATCATAACTCTTCTAAGTCCAATCATGTTTAACACAATTTTAATGAACCATTTTTTACATCTAATTTTGCAACGATGCTTTAGTGATCTAAGATAAAAGCCACCGAAGGGTAGTCAATCACCCCTTCACTGAATTGAGACACTTTCAACCAATTATTACATCAGAATAACTCTTATTCCTATAATAACTAGTTAGTATTAGTTTGGTCAAGAAGTCATTAATTTGCATAACAATTTCCCGTAAGTGTGACCTTCCATTTTAGACCCTAAAGTTCCACCCAAATGAGCCAACCGAAGGGAAAAATCGATTGGGGAAAAAACTGAAGTGATC
Organism: Benincasa hispida; assembly: GCF_009727055.1. Classification (NCBI taxonomy): domain Eukaryota; kingdom Viridiplantae; phylum Streptophyta; class Magnoliopsida; order Cucurbitales; family Cucurbitaceae; genus Benincasa; species Benincasa hispida. Next base: position 72,419,211 of record NC_052349.1, read on the forward strand.
CTATCCATTTCTGGAGTTCACCCTAATATTGACCTAATGTACAAACCTTCAGAAGGGGGATGCTCCTAATGCGTCTCGAAGCCGTGCAAAAAGATATCACAATGCAAATCAATGAAAGAGACCGTCGAACATGTTGACATACATCATTCTCCCAATTACTATAAATACTTTCATCATTCACCTTAATATTGACCCATGCAAACATCATCTGAAGGGGGATACTCCTAGGGTAGGGTGCCTCGAGGCCAAGTACGAATCCCACGGTGTGAATTTTAAGGGAGAATGTGAGTGGAAAAATAACATATCATATACATCATTTTCCTCCCACTAAGTATGATAACTTGCAGAAATGTCAGTTATTATAAGCCTTTTATTTAGAATTATGAGGGCTAACAAGTAGAAAATGCGGTGATAATACTTAGAATTTGTGAAAAATTGAGTTTTGCGTCGATCAGCACCTAAGTCCTCATTAACCTCAATATTATGCGTTATTCCGTGCCAAAGTATCTATTTTTGTAGCTACCATAGGAATCAAACGCATGCGCTGGAAATAAGCAATCATAAAATCAAACGCATGCACTAAAAGCCGAGCTATCGGATAGACGAACGCATGCGGTGATCGAATGCGTCCATCGCATGGAAGTTGCAGTCGTCAAGCGAATGCGGTAATCACTTGGAGATTGCAGCCACAGATTGATAACCTTAAATAGAAGGGTGATCGCAAGATGGGTAGAATGCGTTGATACTTCAGTTGAATCAAGCTGAGACGCATACTTTGGGAGTATCAACAAGATAAGATGATGTGACATTGCCCATACTGTGACAAAGGCAGCAGTGAGACATAACGCAATCATGATTGTTGTCGGCGTTTAAACTCAAGATATCCGAACTTCTGCCTTAAGGCAGAGGTTTGCAATCACAGATGAGAGCATGAGCGAGATTTTCTATGAGGATTCTTCATCTCCACAAACCAGTCCAAGTGACAACCGGAGCTTTCGCTGGAGATAAAGCTCGAAAGAGACATCTCCACCATTCATCCATGGCACCACCAGTAGCCTTGATGCAGAGTCTTTCATTTCTCCTCTAATGTCTATATTGTATTACATTTTAGCTTAAGATATTAAGACATTTTGTAATCAATTCATATCTTGATTCCTTCAATACCATCTTCTTCATCGTCTTTATCTTTATCATCGTTTACCTTCATCGTTTATTTATCAAAAGCGATCGCATACTCAATCTGTAGCCTAGAGATAGGACGCATGTAGCAAACCACCGAGAGGTGTGCGTTGTGCGAGTATAGTGAGTCAATCCTCTTTGCTTGCTGAAAGGCTGTAGCAACGCTTGTCGATGGGTTGTTGCAATACTTGTCTATAAGTTAATTAACCGCATCTAACTACCTGAGAAGGTAGGAGATGGAATGCACTAAAGCAAAGTATGCATTGTTCCTAGAGGTAGGCACGGTCTTATGTTCGACGCACCCATACACTATAGAGATATAGTCATGCGACTGACCACCGAGAGGTGTGCGATGCGTTAGTGTGACGAGCTAGGATTACTCGACCGATTTAAGATAATAAACAATACTATGCGTTAACAGTTGTTGTGTATCTACTAAACTCTTTCATTGCTCAATCTGTTTAGTTAGGAGTAGGAGTAGTGTGTAATCCATTAAACTTCTTCTTTTTACTTTTATTCATCACCTCAAACACATTGCTTCACAATCATTATTGAGTGACAAGTCCCTTGTTCGATCTCGGATTACCCGAGAAACTTGCGTTTTCGTTATACTTGGCGAGAAGGCAAGAAAACTTGTGATAGGAACGCATGGTCATTGCATACTAGATTAACGCATACTTTTCATTCCAATGCATGACCTCCGACACATGTGCAGAAACACATAGCTTGACATACAACACACACAATATTGCGTTCACACCCACAATTTTCCCTAAACAAGTTTTTGGTGCCACTGCCGGGGACTTGGCAGCTAATAGTTTGTTAAGTTTTGTGTTTTTGCAGACACCCTTTTAGTCTTGGGCGTATTGTAGCTTGTGCGACCAAGCTGCAAACAATATTTGAAGTATAGGCGATGCGTCGAAAGTCAATGTTGACCCTGAGATAGAAAGGCTATCTGTCGCATGAGCTGGAAGCAGTCTTAGGCGCATGTCAACCATCGTGCGTCCAACAATTGCTGAAAGCTCCAATGGTCAGGACAATGAGTCTCGACCTAAGCAGTTGAGATCAATCTTCTACATGGAAGACTCTTTGCGGTGACAACATTTCAATTTCTCTAGGGACATCTTCTACTCTATCTTTCCCTTTCTTTCTTAGTTTAGTTTATTTCTATTTTTATTGTTATTTTGGATATTGCATTCACACCCATAATTTTCCCTAAACAAAGTATTTTAAAACCTAGGGTTTATTACATAGGTAAATTTGCCTAATAAATTTATCCAAGTGTTTTATTAAATTTTCCCAATATAACTCTCATATTTGATAGTTAAACAATTTATGATTATTATTTATTAAAAATTTTAATAAATCTATTAATCTATTGCATGCTTATAAAATATTTGTCTAATTCACCTTCCAGGTCAGTTCCTAGGTAGGGGTGTTCTGTTTCCTTTAGCTTAGATACCCCAGTCCTAGACAAAACGTTCCTTAGACAAAGGTCCCTTACAGACAAATATTTTATAAATTTAATCTTTTTATTGCATTAAATTTAATCCTATTAAAATGAAAAATAAAAGATTAACCTATTTTTAATCATATTAGAAATATTCTTAATATAAGTCTAAGTGAATTAATTTTAAACCATTTAAAATTAATTAGACCTTATGTTTGCAAGTAACTCTTGATTATCGATTTTAATCTATTTCATTAAACCTATAACTTCTATATTAATGAATTATTAAAACCTATAACATTCTAAAGACATTAACTAAATATAACAATTATATTTACTAAGTAATGTCATGTTCAATGCATCACCATTTTTGATAACTTATAGAAATACAAGTTATTGTTCTCTCAAAGTTAGAATAATTAGGATCTTTAGTGATGTAAACACACTCATTATGAAGGAAAACACATGAAATTTCATATATGTAAATTCCATACATGTAGTAAACTCATACAAAAGTATCATTTTTAGGAAAAGCTATTTCACTAACGCATTTCAACGAAGGAATCAGAAAATTTACTGTGTTGCAGTGAAGGCTAACACAAGAGTATGCGTCCTAGACTGTTCGATGTATGAAGGATATAGTTGGCTCGTACATTTCATGTAAAATCACCATTTGCAGGTATGGACATTTGACTAACGGCGTCTAAGTAACCCAGAAGTGGTAGGTGGTTGTCCCAGGGTATGGAAATCAATGCAGTCAAATCACCAAGTTGTTGAGAGATTGCCTATATAAGGGAAAGCCACCTATAGAATCCAGAGTTAGACGTGGGATATGTGTTGTGTGATTTAGGAGCCAATATTAATCTCATGGCCTTCTCAATTTTAAGAAGTTTGGGATTTGTGAAGATAGGCCTACCACGGTAATGCTTCAGCTTACTGATAGATCAATGACGTACCCAAAAGAAAAGATTGAAGACGTTCTAGTGAAAGTTGACAAGTACATATTTCCAGCAAATTTTATTATTTTAGATTATGAAGCTGATAGGAATGTTCCAATCATTCTTGGATGCCATTTCTAGTCATCAGAAAAGTTTTGAGTGATGTGCATAAGGTGAACGCACGATGCGTATGGATAACCATGAAGTAAAATTCAATGTGTTAAACGTAGTAAAGCTCCCAGATGACGCAGATCCTTGTCAACCCATTGACTCAATTCAACCACCTGAGGAAGAGGATCAAGAAGTGGACCAAGTCTGTGAGGACACAAAGAGGTTCGAGTCGCTAAGTTTGGATGAGCGGCAGTCAAAACCAACGCTCCCATCTCTAGAGGAGTCGCCAATGCTTAAACTAAACCTCTTTCAGATCACTTGAAATATGCTTTTCTTATATTGAAAAAGCATACACACAGAATCAGATGGACATTGGCTGATATCCGAGGAATCAACCCATCATACTATATGCATAAAATTAGATTGGAGGAAAGGAAAACTGGATCGATTGAGCCCCAACTCAGGCTCAACCCCATAATGAAAGAAGTGGTGAAGAAAGAAATTATTAAGTGGCTTGATGCTGGGGTGATCTATCCTATTTATGATAGTAGCTGGGTGAGCCCAGTTCAATGCGTGCCAAAGAAAGGTGTCACAACTGTAGTAGTCAGCAATAACAATGAGTTAATCCCATCCATAATTGTTATTGGGTGGTGTATTTGCATGGACTATAGGAAGTTGAATTCGTCGACAAAGAAAGACCACTACCCACTTCCCTTCATTGACTAGATGCTCGATATATTAACCGAAAACGAGTTATATTGTTTCTTGGATGGGTATTTGGGTTACAATCAAATCTTAATCGCCCCTAAGAACCAAGAGAAAACTACTTTTATATGTCACTTTAGAACGTTGGCGTTCCGATGCATGCCTTTTGGGCTATGCAATACACCTAAAACATGTCAGAGATGCATGATGGCTATATTTTCTGACTTTCTTAAACACTCTGTTGAAGTTTTCATGGATGACTTTTCAGTTTTTGGAGATTCCTACTTGTCTTGCCTTAATAACCTAGAAGTCGTCCTTGTTAGATGCAAGGAAATGAACTTGGTACTTAACTGGGAAAAATGCCACTCTATGGTGACAGAAGGCGTTGTTCTTGGGCACAAGGTTTCCAAAGTAGGGTTGGAAGTGGGGTGAAGCTAAGATTGATGTCATTGCAAAATTGCTCGCGCTTGCGAACGTTAAGGTCCTGAGGAGCTTTCTAGGCCACGCAGGCTTCTACAGAAGATTTGTAAAAGGTTTTTCCCAAATTGCATGTCCACTGAGTGCATTGCTAGAATTGAACAAGCCTTACGTATTTGGTGAAGATTACCACCAAGCGTTTGAAACCTTAAGGTATTCATTAACAAAAACCCCAGTATTGATAGCCCTGGATTGGAGCAACCCTTTATCTTAATGCATGACATAAGTGACTTGGCCGTTGAAGCTATTGTAAAAACCGAACCCTAATTACTTTAAGTAAGAGTAAGTAATATGATGTCTTCTAATGAGTTAAATGAAGTCATGTTTTAGGAGGGTAGAGGATGGAAGCAAGAAGAAATAAGCTCTTGTGTAGCTAGTGTAAACCCCGAATTCTAAGTTTCCTAAACAAGCATGTTTAGCCAAAGGAATGATATATTAAATATCGAATAAGTGAAAATCCATGTTATTTATAGGAGTTGTAGAGAAAGAAAAAGAAAAACACAAAATAGGAAAGCTCACTTATTGGTTTGGCACGTGGCGGTTAATCCTTGAATTCGGGAGGCAGCAGGAAGATTAAAAGAAAGAGGAACTTCGAAATCTTGGTTTCGGCAATCTACATGAGCAAATTTAGTAAAATCGGTGCCATTTGAAATCTAGAAGAATCTAGTTTTCGAGGTTGTCTTGTCAGAGAAAGATTTCAGGAGAAGAAGAACAAGAAGTGAAGAAAGTACAGAGGAGGCAGAATCTTAGATTATTCAGGACCTGAGGTGAAGATTGAAAGCTATAGGCCAAACTAAGGAATGTTTAGCTGAAATTTTAAGATAAGAAATTTAACTCAATTATAAACAAGTTTGTAGAAGGAAGTTTCTTCAAAAGAGGTCTGGATTTTGAGTTATGAATTTTTGAAGTTGTAACAGAGAATCTGTGCATAAGCAAATAGCTGCTTGGGAAGAACAAACAAACAGCTCACCATGGAGAGTTATAGCGAGATATGGAGAATGAGGATCTCGCTTATGAAGGAAATCTCGCTAATTTTATGCTGAGGATCTCGCTTTAGAAGGAAATCTTGCTATAAATTGGGTTGAATCTCGCTGGTAAGATTAGTATCGTTAGGATGAAAGTTTACCAGGAAAAGCTTGATCTCGCTCATGAGGATCTCGCTCATGAGGATCTTGCTCATGAGGAAGAATTGACTCATGATGAGTATCTCGCTAGTAAAGCTGTCTTTGATGATGAAAGTTCCATTAGTAAATGAACTATTTGAGGTATTTTGCTAAGAATTCTAAGTAGTTAACTGAGAATTATGTCCTTTCAAGCCAAGAAGGGCTAGAAGAAGCGTATAACCCGTTAAGAGGCCAACGAGCTATGAGTGACTATGTGATGATTTAGTGTTTTAATGATTTAGAAACTATGATTTCTTTGAAGTTATTTCTCATGCTAAGTGTTTTAAATGAGGTGCCAAGCAACATATATTGGAAGTTATTTCTCATGCTAAGCAAAGCATATTTTCCATGGAAATTGACACGATTTAAATATGTTATCTTGTCCAAATACTTTCAGCATGTTTTAGTAACTCTGTTTCATGATGAACTAGTATGATGATTTGAGCACTAAGCCTTAGTGTTCAACTAAATGTTTGTGACTAGTTATATGACGGATACTGAAAGACAATGAGGAAGTATCCTAGTTAAATATCTAACGTACGACGATACTGATGTACTATGCTTTAAATACCTAAAGTTGTCAAAGTACATACGTTGGTATTTCTAAACATAATGAAAAGTGATACTGAAGGTAGGGAAGGTATCCTAAAGAGTTTTTTATGCTATGTTTGAAAACTATTCTTTTAATGCTCTTCGAGAACTTGATAGCTTAAGCGATTCGGATACTGAAGGTAATGACGGTATCTGAATAAATGTACTAAAGGTGTTGATAGTACATTGAAAACACCACGTGCACGTTGGTAATACGACATCGAGGGATTGAGCAAAAGAGTTCTCCCCGACTAAGGTTGACGTTGAGGGATTGAGTAAAAGGGTTCTCCCTGACTAAGGTTAACGTTGAGGGTTAGATCTAGTAGTTCACTCTCAACTAAGGATAAAAGGAGGTCGAAGTATGGGTCTCCTGGGCTATATACCAGCAAAGGGAGGCCGAAGTATAAATCTCTTAGCTGGTAACAGACGTTGGGAGCTAGAGCGATGTATGCTCGTTCTCAACTAAGGAATAATGATGTTTAATGGTGGTTTTAACGGTTTTGTGTACATGTTTGCTTGGTACATTTTAGTTCTAGTATTATGTTTTCGAGCTTTCAGTTTAAGCATGAGATTTATGTTTTTATTAAGTCACTCACTGGGCTTCTAGCTCACGTTTTCAAATGTTTTCCTTTTCAGGTAGCGGTCAGATTCCTCAAGGTTGATCCTGCTGCTGCTTGCCACTGAAAAGCCCGACTTGTTTAGAAGAACTTAGGTTGATGGCTTGTTTATGTACACATGTTTTGAGAGGGACTAGGACTTTGTTAGGAATGTTTTGGGCCATTTGTGAATATTTTTCCATAGATGTTATGTCATGGCTGTATGCATGTGTTTATGTATCTTTGTAGAACCTTAAGGGAGGCTTGCTGTATGCGTATACTACTAATGTGTTAAACAGGTTGGTATTTAGATTAGAAGGCTTTGATGGTGGGTACTAGCAGTAGGGTTAGTAACTACCACGGTCATATCCTCATCTAGATTAAAAGGGTAATCTGGGAGGGGATGTGACAGCTATGCTAGGCCAAAAGAAGGGAAACTTGATACATCCTATTTTGTAAGCGTCAAAGATACTCACTGAATCCAAAGAACATCATACAACTACTGAAAAGGAAATGTTAGCGGTAGTGTTTGCTATTGAGAAGTTTAGAGCTTACTTGGTTGGTGGGTCAGCAACCATTTACAATGATCACTTTGCTATCAAGTTCTTGCGAAACCTAGGCTCATTCGTTGGGTATTTCTTCTTCAAGAATTTGACTTAGAGATCAAAGATAGAAAAGGTATAGAAAATCAGGTGGATAACCACTTATCGAGATTGAAGAATAAGGAGATGCAGTTGGGCCAGGCTGAAATTGAAGACGCATTCCTAGATGAATGCCTGCTAAAGGTTGAAGACAGGGAGCCGTGGTACACTGACATTGTCAATTACTTATCCACGAAATAGTTTCCAGAAGACTTCAACACTCAGCGAAAGAAATGGCTTATGCATAACAACAAGTTCTCTTTTTAGGATGAGTTGTTTCTCTACAAGCAAGGCCCATATTCAGTTATGCTTCCGTGTGTCCCCGATGTCGAAGTGCAACGCATCTTATCTAAATGCCATGACTCTTCTTATGAAGATCATTTCGGAGGGTAGAAGACATTTGCAAAGGTCCTCCAGAGTGGGTATTTTTGGCCTACTCTATTCAAAGAATGCAAGGGAATATGTTCTCAAATATGACCCTTGCCAATGCACGAGCAACGTCTCATCAAGGAACCGTAATGCCATTCAATAACATACTCAAAGTTGAACTTTTTAATGTTTGGGGGCATTGACTTTATGGGGCATTTTCCTCTATCTTGTGGTCAGTAGTACATTTTAGTAGCAGTAGATTATATGTCCAAGTGGGTCGAGGCAGTGGCCTGTGCAAATAATGATGCGACAACTGATTCAAAATTTCTGACCAATTACATTTTCACACATTTTTGGACACCAAGGGCGTTGGTAAGTGATGAAGGTACACGATTCATCAACCACATCATTTGTAAATTGCTTGATAAGTATTGTCAGGCATAAAGTGGCTACCGCCTACCACCCACAGACGAATGGGCAAGCATAAGTCTCTAACAGAGAAATCAAGTCAATTTTGGAGTAAATGTTCAATGCATCAAGAAGGAACTAGGCATAGAAGCTGGATGACGCACTTTGGGCATATAGGACTGCATTTAAAATGCCTATAGGTATGTCTCCTTATACCTTTGTATTTGGGAAAACCTGCCAGTTACCATTGAAATTGGAGCACAAGGCGTTTTGGACAGTGAAAAAGCTGAACTTAAATCTAAAAGTCGAGAGGGAAAATCGAAAGCTGCAACTCAGTGAATTGGATGAGTGGCGGCTGAATGCATATGAAAAAGAAAAGATTTACAAAGAAAAGAATAAGAAATGACATGACCAACTCGTCTGTAAGAAAGATTTTTTCATTGGTCAAAAGGTTTTACTATTTAACTCGCTTTTGTGACTGTTTCCAGGCAAGCTTAAATCTAGGTGGTCCGAGCCATTTGTTATCAAAACAATATTTCCTCATGGAGCCGTGGAGCTCACTCGAGAGGATGGCAATAAAGCCTTCAAGGTAAATGGGCAGAGGGTTAAGCCATACTTTAAAGGAAATGTGGAACATGACAAGACATCCATCGAGTTACGCGAGCCAGCCTAAAGCTTGCATCGAAGTAGTCCCTGCGTTCAAATAGACATACATTCCAGGGACACTTCCTCTTTCCTACTTTCCTTTTTGCTTTTTGTATGCCATGCGTTCTTTTATGATTCTTGTTTATATTATTGTTTAGCATTGGAGTTTTAAGTTTATTTCATGTTTATGTTTACCTTGCATGCTTTTGAATGATTGTTAAAAAACCAACTTTGTGGGTTCCTGAATATGGGGTACTAGAATTGAGGCGTTAGAATTAGGCCAATGTATACCCATGCATTGGAAAGGAAAAGATGTTATATGGGGAGACGAACCACTCGAGTGTTTGGGGTGGTCCTAGGCGCATCTCTTCAGATTCACATTATATGCCTCAACGTAAAAAGCAAACGACATCTATCAAGTCTGTCCCTTCTCTCTCTCTTATTGCATATCCCTATAAAAAGGACCTCCTTCACCTTCATGTTCTTCTTTCTTCTTCCATCTCCTAAGCCCTAACCTTCTCGATTTTCAAAATTCCTCATCGTTCGGTCATCTTTGCCGATCATCCTAAGTTTTCAAGCGTCTTCACTGGAGCATAATGTCGAACGCATCAGATAGCCAGAATGCATCCTTGAGCTTCGCTAGAGACTCCTAAATAAGCTTCTTTTCTTCCTCATCTGTTTCACCTTCACCTCTGTCATGACCGACTCCTCCATCGAAGCCTACTGCTTCATCCAAGCCTTCAACCATTTCGTCTTCTTCATGGAAAACTACCACCCAAACTAGGCCATCCACCCAACCAAATCCAACAAAGCCAGCCCAACGATTGTAAACCTCATCCAAAACCCTTGCAAAACCCAAACTTTTCATCTCTTCACCAACCAAAAACCCTAAGTACTCAACCCCTTCCAAACCAATGTGGTAGCGTGCATCTAAAGGCCCTGCCAAATCTGCTACCGCCAAGCCTTATAAAAAACCAGCACCCCTCCACTAACCATTTCAACCATCACACCAAACATACCGATGCATGACCCCATTCCTGAGCAACTAAGGACAACCTCATCGTCTTCCGTGTGTTCGATGGTTCCCTTAGCCATCAAACCACTGACCACTATCTACCCCATCGAAGTGGCGCAACCTTCCCATGTCTCTTCACTAGGTTCGACGCATACTCCCTCTAACACCTCAGCTATTATACCACCATTACCTTCAGGTGAACCTCCAAGTTTCAACAGTCTTGTGTTGGAACCAACTCCACAACCCACTGACGAACGACCTGATCTAAACGAGCTGGTTCGCAGAGATAAGCAAGAGGTTTTCAGACCAATTCTAGCCAGCCTTGACCAAAGGCAAGTTGATGAGATGGATCAGATGATGGATCGAGAAGCTGTTGATGCACTGGTTGAGGAAGAACCTGACAATTAGAGGGTTGCAAGCGCCTCAAGTTCATTGGAAGAGGAAATGGAAGAAGAAGAAAATGAAGAAAGAATGCGAGGAGTTGGCCCTGACGCATCATTGCCTCGCATATCAGATGCGAATGACGGGTTCTCAGAATAAACTTCACGAAGGAAAAGGCGTTTAGTAGTTAAAGAAGATGATGAAGAAGAAGAAAATCAAGTTGCAACTAAGCCTGTGGTTGAAACACAAGAAAAAAGCTCCTCAAATTCAAATGAGCTGGAATGCAGGTTGAAGGAATACAGACCTGAGCGATAAAGACAAAGGAAAACTGCTCTTCAAAGAGAGCTAGAGGAAAAAGCAAGGGCGTTGGCCCGTGAGGGAAGGAGATATAAGGAAAATGACAAGGTAAAGAAGGTGGCGGCTGCATCACCAAAACCAACTAATGGGAGAAAGCAACAATTCAACAACATCCTCGTAAAAAAGAGTTTCTTTCCTGAATGTAGCCCATTGCCAAAGTATATTACTGACACCATCGACGCAATGGGCTAGCGACAACTCTGCGTAGGCCCAAAAAGGATTTGACCCCACCTTATCCACACATTTTATGGAAGTAAATTTGATGAAGAAAAAGATGCAGCATTGGTGGAAGATATTGTTGTTCGCTTTTCCTCCAAAGTTATAAATGAAATACTCAACGCATAAGATAACCTCGATGCAGATGGAAACCACATCCTTGAACAACCAACTTAAGCCAACTGGAGGATGCGGTACGAGTGGTAGCTAAGCCTGGGAGTTCGTGGCACATATCCAAATGGGTATCATGAAGATGGCACCCAAAAATCTTCTCCCTAACGCTAACCTTTGGCTTTACCTGATCAAGAATCGCATCATGCCCACAATGCATGATGAAACCATATCAAGGGAGCAAATCTTAGCTATCTACTGCATCATGCAACGTATTCCTCTCAACATTGGAAAGATAATTGTGGAGCAAATTAAAACTGGCTAAGGGAAGCCACGTGGGTAACTACATTTACCATGGCTCATATGTGTGTTTTGTGAACATGCAGGCATCCCTTTGGGGGATGAATCTAAAGAATTTGAAGGTTTAATGGACATCAAGCTTATCAGGCATTTGCTTCGAGGCTTGCCTAACCAACCAAACCTGCCTCCCAAGCCAAGGCAACAAGACCTCAACCTTCAAAGTGCGCAGTGAAGAAAAGACGCATTGAGGCTTCTGATAACGAGCCAAGCAATGAAGCTTCACTAGAAGAGTAAGAATCTGAAGCTGAGTTAGCGTTAGAGCATGAGGACATCAACATTATGGACCTCAACTTGCCTCACCCTTCATTGACCTTACCATCCACTGTTGATGACCCAATCGATTCGACGCCCCAACATGAAAAGCATAGGGCTGATGAGACAGAAAGCCTTCAACTTTCCCCTTTCTGCTCACCCCTACTTCGCTCCTTTGATCCTCCTCGAACCATCTATGAACCAATTAGTTTGGGAACAAGTAACACCTAAACCACTAATAGCCCAGTTGGAGAGATGCATCAAACCCATCTACTTCTACCTAACGCAGCCACACCTTCTATTTTCCAAGCAAACATGGATGAACTCAAAAAAAATAATCCAAGCACAAATAAGACCCCTGGTCGCATCCATGGAGCACTTCACTTGCAACTGACGACCCTACAATGCCAGAATGTAGTTCTAAGAGATTATCTACACCAATAAATGCAAAGGAGTCAAGACCAATTCAACTTCACAACGTAGTACATCAACCAGGTCTTGATGGGAATGTTTGTTGTTCCTCCCCTGCCATAACACTTGACCAATCCACTTAGATTCATGGATGAAGACCCTGCTTCTGAATCCAGGGATGACACGCTAGCTTCATAGTTAAATTTGGCGGTGTTGGCCTTCTTTTTCTTTCATTTGTATTTCGAACTTTTGTATGCGTTTGGACTTTTTTTTTTAATTTCGTGTAAACTTTATCAATGATATTAATGTTTGATAACTTACATGTTTAGATAGGCATTAGAAATCTAAGTCTAGAACCTTACTGAATGAAACATATATTTTTTTTATTTCCCATGCGTGCAAGCCTCAACTCAAACCTTCTTTCGAAATTTCTAAGGCATTTTTATAGTTCTTTTTCAACAATGAAGATCTTGCTAATCTCCAAAATTTGGGGGTAAGGAGGTCTGAGTTGATGCGGTCTCTGGTTTATAAAAATCTTCTTATTTTCATTTAATTCATAAAAAAATATTAATAATTTTTGACATAATAGAAAAACTTCGATATCAATGCAAAGGGAAAAATCCAGCTTGATATGAGTTAAGATTGGAAATGTCACTTGCTCGTTGTTGGATGTTCGCATAATACCTGTGGGGTAAGCCAAAATGAAGGTAAATGACCAAGACCAATGTGTTCCAACTCCACTATCTAAGCACAAGAAAGAAAAACAAAACATTGAGATGCTTAGATAAGAATTTAGTCGTGAAGGGCACCTACTTGTAGTTGGATGTTCGCATGACACCCGTGGGGGCAAGCCAAAATGAAGGCGAGTCACCTGAATCGACGCATGGGTAGTCCCAGAAGAGAATAATAACTTGCATTTAGAAATAATTTTTATAACAAGAAAACCTTCTAACACATTACTGAATTTAAAAGATGAAAATGTTTTAGAAAGCAAAAGAGTTTTGAAGAAAGGGCTTACCGCATGAGAGATCAAGTATATATTTCTTTAGAAAGGGAACAAACTTGTATTTTCAAACGCCAATCTCAAATGCTTATAGGTTAAAAGGCATGATGAGAGGTGGAGCTAGTGCGTTATGTTCATAAAAGTATGTTAAGAATTATTTTAGGAATGCTCGAGTTGAGCATTGTTCAAAATTTGGAAGTATATAACATGTAGAAATACAAGTTATTGTTCTCTCAAAGTTAGAATAATTAGGATCTTTACTGATGTAAACACACTAGAATAATTAGGATCTTTAGTGATGTAAACGCACTCATTATGAAGGAAAAAGCATTAAATTCCATATATGTAGTAAACTCATACAAAAGTATCATTTTTAGTAAAATATTGCTTCACTAACGCATTTCAAGGCAGGAATTAGAAATTTATCGTGTTGTAGTGAAGGCCAACACAAGGGTATATGTCCCAGACTGTTCGACGCATGAAGGATACAGTTGAATCATACATTTCATGTCAAATCACCATTTTTAGGTGTAGGCATCTAACTAACGGCGTCTGAGCAATCTAGAAGTGGCAGGCGGTTGTCCCAGGTGTTTGTCTCGTGATTTGAATCTAAAAGTGCTATGGATGATGATGGTCATCAATGAATAAGATGAATGTAAATGAATGGTGGATCACTTCTTTTTAAGTAAGAAAAGTAGGCAATGCGTTGAAATGGTTACAAGCACACCTTGTGAGATGCGAGCAAGCTTTCCTAAATCAGATCCAAGTATAAATCTAACTTAGGTTCGTAATAAGTCCAGGGTCAAACACTGGTATTTTATGACAGTTTAATGCAAGCCTTGCATTTACCTCAGTTGTAGAGTTTTAGATTAATGTAAGTGAATAATATTTATACTAACCTCAATACACGCATACAAGAAGACAGGAGTTCAAGGGAAAAAAAGGGGGATTTATGGTTGAATGGCGCTAAGTGTTTAGGATATGCATTGATTCCAAGTAGGATGAACAAGCATGTGAATGTGGTGAGAATGAGATGAAGATAATATGGTTGCGTGCTTACAAATTAAATATATGTGTATGCGTTAGGGTTTTCGTTCCTTAGATCATATTTGTTCAACATTTCTCAATGTAATGCCACATATATTCCTATTTCTAGGGTGCATGCGTTAGTTACAGAAACAAGTAGAAACATAAGTACTCTTATCTCTAAACCTACTGTGCGTTCTGACTCAATTCGTTCTATAGGTAAGTTATTCTCTCGAATGGTTTAACTACTTAATAACTTCAATCAAGTGATCGAGATGATTAAAGCATGGAACTCAAGTATATATCAAGTCAGATAAGAGGCAGCCACATACGAATTTGAGTAGAGAAGCAAAGATGAAATGATCAACTGTAAGATTGTATTAAAGACCAAGCGTTTTATAAAAATCTTGACTCAAGTGAATAGAATGTACAGCAAAAGTAAGAAGCAAAAAGAAAGAAGCCAAGCCACAGAGTTCAATCTCTTTTCCTCTTTGTGATTTTAATGTTGTTGCAACCAACTTGGGAAGAGGTGATGAAGAATCCTCTCTCGAGCTAAATCTCCAACAACCAATCTTCTCTTGATCAACGATTATAATGAGTCATTTCCTCCTATCTTCTTCTTGTAGCGCAGAGCTTCTACGAATTATCTAAATTCTCTAAGTTTTCTAATGTTCTCTCTCTTTTTTCTTTTGGCAGCTAGCTTTCCTATTTATAGGTATTTCTTCAGCAACTTGTGGCGAGATTTGCATTAAATTTCATACCTTGGTCAGCCGCCTGCAATCTCTCAGCTTTTCAAACGCCGCCAGTTAGATGTCCATACCTGCAAGTGGTGATTTGACATAAAAAGCGTGAACCAATGAATCTCTTCTGCATCGAACATCTCTGGACATATGCCCTTGCATTAGCATGGTCTGCAACACTTAGTGAAATTTCCTGAATTCCTGGAATAAGATGCATTAATGAGCAAATTTAACAAGAAAGTTATTTTTGTATGGGTTGATGATGTGTAGGGAATTCTATGTGTTTTTCCTTAGAATGAATGCATTTTTATCACTCAAAATCCTAATTGTTCCAACCTTTAAGAGACAATAACTTGTATTTCTACAAGTTATCATAGGGTATGGAAATTAATGCAATCAAATCACTAAGTTGTTAAGAGAATCGAGAGTTAGACAATTTTGAGCTTAGATAGTTAGAATTTTTCATAAGAAGCCAGTAATTATAGTTCTCTACCGTCTACAAGCAAGAAGTAGAAGGGAAGATCACCCTTACATCGTTGATTAAGAGAAGCTACCGGTTGAGAGAGATACCTTCTTCAACTCCTCTACCAAATTGGTCATAGAAAGCAGTAAAACAAGCCAAAAAGGACAAGAAATTGAACTCTGTTGCTTAACTTCTTTCTTTTCATTTTACATTTTCATTCACCATTTTATTTTGCTGAGCTGAGATTGTTTATATAAACACTTGTTATCTTTAATTCAATCTTATCTTCGACCATTCATCACTTCTTCATCTGTTTACTTTCAAAGTTGTTGTGTTTGTGAACATTTTGCCTTGATGAGAGCATGAAATCTATTGCTTAAGTCTTCCTGATCAATTGATTAAAGTGGTAAAGTAGTTAAGTTATTTAAAAGAGTAGTTTAACTGTTGAACGCATCAAGTCAGAGCGTGAAGTAATTTTAGAGATAAAATTGCTCATGTCCTTCGTTTGTTCTTTGTAACTAATGCATGCACCCTAGAGATAGGATTACATATGGCATTCACATCGAAAGATGTTGAACTTAACATAAACTAAGAACAGAATTCCCAATGCATAGCATAAACACTTAGATTGTAAACAAACATCTGCGTCACTTTCATTCCATCTTCATTGTGCTCATGTAGGCTTGCTATTCCTTCTAGGAAGTCAACCCATACAACTTACATTTAAAACCATTCATCCATAAATCCCTCTCTACCTCTGAACATCTATTTCTTCTTGCATGCATGCCATTAGTTTAGTGTAAATAATCAATGCCACTCAATTAATTATGAAACCTTTGCATTAGATACAAAAAAAAGAAAAAAAAATCTTGCATTAGTACGTTCTAGAGTCCCTGTGTTCGACCCTGGACTTACCAGGAAACTTAGGTTAGATTTATACTTGAGTTTAACTTAAGAGAACTTGTACGCATCAACAAGGTATGCACACATCTATCACCAATGCAGTGCCTAATTTCCATACTAAGAGGTAGAGTAATTCTTCATCCATCTCCATTCATCATAATCATTCATCGTCATTCTCCTTCATCATTTTAAGCACTTTTAGAACCTAAATTATAGGGCGAACAAGCTTTTGGCATTGTTGTCGAGGATTCTAGCAAAGTCGCTAACCGAAATTTGGCTTTTGTATCTTCATGCAGAAACTTCCGACCAAAGGAGTATTACAAGTCGAGTTTGAACTTGTGAACATTTTATGAGCAGAGAGAACACTTCTGAACTCGTATACGACCCTGAAATTGAAAGAACCTTCAGATGAAGAAATAGATCGAATCAACATCGAAGGTTAAGGCAACGATGACAACGAAAACAACAACAACAAATGACAGACAACTAAATTAATAAGAACTTGGCCCAACAGCTAGCTAATGCTGCACCAAAACCGATCCTAATGGGGAACAATAGCACGCGTCCAATGCGCGAGTATGCATCACCAGTATTATATGGTTTCTCGTCTGGGATCATCTACCCAATGCTTGATGGGACAAGGTTCAAAATGAAGTCAGTAAAGCTCCAAATGCTGCAGAGAATAGGACAGTTTAGAAGGGCCCACGACAAGGATCCCTATGCTCACATGAAACGCTTCTTAGTAACCTGCAACTCATTCGTAATTCTTGGAATCACGTCAGAAGAAATCAGACTATCCTTGTTTTCTTATTCACTCTGTGATGACACCAAGCAGTGGGCAAGCTTTTTAGAGTTGGGAGAAATAACAACATAGGATAAGTTAGTGGAGAAATTCATGTAGAAATTTTCCCCTCCCACAGTCGACACAAGGAGGCATCAGAAGATCATGAATTTCGAGCAAGGAGAGTTTGAAACACTTAGCACCACATGGGAGAGATTTAAAGGGTTGGTCAAAATTGTCCCAACCATGGACTACCTTTGACAGTACAAATGGAAACTTTCTATGGAGGATTAAACAGAACCTCCCAAATGGCAACATATGCAGCCACCGTAGGCTTATGGATAAATCATATAATGAGGCCAATGAAATTTTAAATCGGATTGCCAAGCATAACATGGAATGGGTTGATGACGTGTATGACTTTAGAACAGGCAGTAGAAGGCATTCTCAAAATGTGATTGACAACAACACAGTGGCCACTCTTTCTGCCCAAGTAGCTGCGATGACAAATATGTTGAAGAATCTGACGATCAATAACGCAACATAAACATAGAATGTGCAGTAGGTAGATGCATTTGCACAACCAATGGTCAGTTGTATGGGTTGTAGAGGGCTACACACCTATGATGATTGCTCACAGAATCCGAAATCAGTCTGTTTCATAAAGAATTGCCCATTCTCAAACACTTATAACCTTGGATGGAGAAACCATCCTAACTTTTCTTGGGAAGGTCACCAGCAAAATCAGAAACCTCCTGGAACACAGCAGCAACATAGGCAGAGGTCGCAGCCTGAATTCCAACCTACGTAGCAACAGTTTCAACATCAAACTTTTAACAGAGAGGGCAACGCGTCGAGCTCATCATCTCCACTTGAAAACCTGTTAAAGGAATATATAGCCTAGAATGATGCATTGCTGAAAAGCAAGTCATCATCGATTAGGAATTTAGAGATGCAAGTTCGGTAGATTGCTAGCGACCTAAAGAATCAGCCGCATAGAACGTTGCCTAGTAATATCGAGGGCCTAGGAAACAATAATGGCAAGGAGAAATGTCATGCAGTGACATTGCCTAGTGGTAGATCGTTAGTAGAAGAGAAGAGAAACCCCAGAAAGATCTTCATCTTTTAACACTAGAGGAAACAACGCAAGCAACTACGACATTTGAGAGAGAGCAACAAGAAAGAGCATCTGGCTCTGTCAGTCATTCTCAACCAAGTACATCTAATGCAGGGGAACCTGAGGTGCGTCTGAATGCACCATTCCCCCGATGCCTATAGAAAAAGAATGATGAGAAGTATTTTAAGTGATTCCTGAGGTCCTTAAACAATTACACATCAATATCCCTCTCATTGAAGCATTGGAGCAAATGCCTAGTTATATGAAATTCTTGAAGGATATTTTGTCGAAGAAAAGAAAGATTAATGAGCTTGAAATCGTGGAATTAACACAGGAATGCAACCCATTAATCAACAGTAAAATTCCTGAAAAACAGGGAAATCTAGGCAGTTTCACTATCGCTTGTTCAATAGGAGGAATATATGTGGGGTATGCGTTGTGTGATAAAAGCCAATATTAACCTTATGCCCCTCTCAATTTTTAAGAAGCTTGAGATTGGTGAAGCTAGGTTTAACACAGTAATGCTTCAGCTCGCTGACAGATCAATCACATACCTAGAAGGAAAGAGTGAAGACTTTCTGGTGTATTTTAGATTATGAACCTGAAAGGGATGTTCTGATCATTCTTGGACGTTCGTTTCTAGCCACCAAAAAAGTTTTGATTAATGTGCACATGGGGAACTCACGATGCGTGTAGATAACCAAGAAGTAAAATTCATTTGTTATAACGCATTAAAGTTCCCAGATGACGTAGAGCCTTGTCGACCCATTGACTCAATTCAACCACTTGAGGAAGAGGATAAAAAACTGGTCCAAGTCTGTGAGGTCCATGCATTTATTGAAAACACAAAGAGGTTCGAGATGCTAAGTTTGGATGAGCGGCAATCAAAACCAACTCTCCCATCTCTGGCGCCAATGTTTGAACTCAAACTTCTTCCACATCACTTGAAATATGCTTTTCTTATATTGAAAAAGCATACACACGCAATCAGATGGATGTTGGCTGATATCCGAGCAATCAACCCATCATACTATATGCATAAAATTAGATTGGAGGAAAGGAATACTGGATCGGTTGAGCCCCAACGCAAGCCCAACCCCCTAATAAAAGAAGTGGTGAAGAAGAAATTATTAAGTGGCTCAACGCAAGGGTGATCTACCTTATTTCTAATAGTAGCTGGGTAAGCCCAGTTCAATGCATGCCAAAGAAAGGTGGCACAACTATAGTAGTCAACAGCAACAACGAGTTAATCCCATCCAGAACTATTAATTGATGGCGTATTTGCATGGACTAAATGCATCGACAAAGAAAGACCACTTCCCACATCCCTTCATTGACCAGATGCTCGATATATTAGCCAAAAAAGAGTTCTATTGTTTCTTAGATGGGTATTCCAATTACAATCAAATCATAATCACCCCTGAGGACCAAGAGAAAACTACTTTTACATGTCCCTTTATAACGTTTGCATTCCAATGCATGCTCTTTGGGCTATGCAATGCACCTGGAACATTCCAGAGATGCATGATGGCTATATTTTCTGACTTTCTTGAACACTCTATTGAAGTTTTCATGGATGACTTTTCAGCTTTTGGAGATTCCTACCTATCCTACCTCAACAACCTAGAAGCCATCCTTGCTAGATGCGAGGAAACGAACTTGGTACTTAACTGGGAAAAATGTCACTTTATGGTGACAGAAGGCGTTGTTCTTGGGCACAAGATTTCCAAAGTAGGGTTGGAGGTGGATGAAGCTAAGATTGATGTCATTGCAAAATTGCCCGCGCCTGCGAACGTCAAGGCCCTGAGGAGCTTTCTAGGCCATGCAGGCTTCTACAGAAGATTTGTAAAAGGTTTTTCCCAAATTGCGCATCCATTAAGCGCATTACTATAATTGAACAGGCTTTACATATTTGATGAAGATTGCCACCAGGCATTTGAAACCTTAAGGTATACGTTAACAATAGCATTGGTATTGATAGCCCCGAATTGGACGCAACCCTTTATCTTAATGTGTGATGCAAGTGACGTGGTCGCTGGAGCTATACTAGGCCAAAAGAAGGGAAACCTGATACATCCTATTTCGTATGCGTCAAAGACACTCACTGAATACCAAGAACATTATACAACTACTGAAAAGGAAATGTTAGCGGTAGTGTTTGCTATTAAGAAGTTTAAAGATTACTTGGTTGGTGCGTCAGCAACCATTTATACTTATCACTCAGCTATCAAGTTCTTGATGGATAAAAAGAACATTAACTAGGTATTGCTACTTCAAGAATTTTCTTCAAGAATTTTACCTAGAGATCAAAGATAGAAAAGGTATAGAAAATCAAATGGCTGACCACCTATTGAGATTGGAGAATAAGGAGATGCAATTGAGCCGGGCCTAAAATTGAAGACGTATTCCTAGACGAATGCTTGTTCAAGATTGAAGATAGGAAGTCATGGTATGCTGACCTTGCCAATTACTTAACTATGAAACAATTTTTAGAAGACTTCAACACTCTATTTTTGAAAATCAAACAGTTTATGCATGACAACAAGCTCTATTTTTGGGAGAGTCGTTTCTCTACAAACAAGACCCAGATTCAAATATGTGTCGGTGTGTCCCCGAGGTCGAAGTGTAATTCATCTTATCTGAATGCCATGACTCTTCTTATGGAGGTCATTTCAGAGGGCAGAGGAGCTGCAAAGGTCCTCTAGAGTGGGTAGTTTTGGCCTACTTTATTCAAAGACACAAGGGAATATGTTCTCAAATGTGACCCATGCCAACGTACGGGCAACATCTCAGTAAGGAACTCAATGCCACTTAACAACATACTTGAAGTTGAACTTTTTGATGTTTGGGGCATTGACTTCATGGGGCATTTTCCTCCATCTCGTGGTTAGCAGTACATTCTAGTAGCAATAGATTATGTGTCCAAGTGGGTTGAGGCAGTGGCCTGTGTGAAGAATGATGCGACAACTATTTTAAAATTTATGACCAAGTACATTTTCATGCGTTTTAGGACACCAAGGGCATTGGTAAGTGTGAAGGTACACATTTCATCAATCACATCATTTCTAAATTACCTGCTAAGTATAATGTCAGGCACAAAATGGCTACCGCCTACCACTCACAAATGAATGGGCAACCAAAAGTCTCTAATAGAGAAATCAAGTAATTTTGGAGAAAATGGTCAATGCATAAAAAAGGGATTGGGCATAGAAGCTGGATGAAGCACTTTAGGCATATAGGACTGCATTTAAAATGCCAATAGGTATATCTCTTTATACCTTAGTATTTGGGAAAGCTTGCCACTTACCATTGGAATTGGAGTACAAGGCGTTTTGGTTAGTGAAAAAGCTGAACTTAGATCTGGAAGTTATGAGGGAAAATCAAAAGCTGAAGCTCAATGAACTGGATGAGTGGTGGCTGAATGCATACGAAAACGCAAAAATTTAAAAAGAAAAGACCAAGCGTTGGCATAAACAACACATCGGTAAGAAAGAATTTTTCATTGCTTAAAAGGTTTTACTATTTAACTCGTATTTGCGACTGTTTCTAGGCAAGCTTATCCAGATGGTTCGGGCTATTTGTCGTCAAAATAATCTTTCCTCGTGGAGCCGTGGAACTCACTCAAGAGGATGGTACTAATGCCTTCAAGGTATATAGGTAGAGGGGCAAGCCATACTTTGAAGGAAATGTGGAACGCGACAAGACATCCATCGAGTCACGCGAGCCAGCCTAAAGCTCACGTCAAAGTAGTCCCTACGTGCATACAGACATACATTCCAAGGACGCTTCCTCTTTCTTACTTTCCTTTTTGCTTTTTGTATACCATGCGTTCTTTTATGATTCTTGTTTGGGTTTGAAGTTTTAAGTTTATATCATGTTTATGTTTATCTTTCATGCTCTTGAATGATTGTTTAGAAACCAACTTTGTGGGTTCTTGAATGTGGGGTACTAGAATTGAAGCATTAGAATTAGGACAACGCATATTCATGCGTTGGAAAAGGAAAAGATGTTTATATAGGGAGACAAACCACTCGAGTGTCTGGGTACATTAAATGCATAGCCTCAACGTCACAAGAAGAGGACATCTGTCAAGTCTGACCCCCCTCTCTCTTCTTCTATATCCCTATAAAGAGGACCTCCCTCAGTTTCATCTTCTTATTTCT
The DNA here is from genome assembly GCF_009727055.1 of Benincasa hispida. Classification (NCBI taxonomy): domain Eukaryota; kingdom Viridiplantae; phylum Streptophyta; class Magnoliopsida; order Cucurbitales; family Cucurbitaceae; genus Benincasa; species Benincasa hispida. The sequence goes on from NC_052349.1 coordinate 72,441,783, forward strand.
TCTTCCGTCTCTCAAGCCCTAACCTTCCCAATTTTCAAATTTCCTCATCGTTCAACCATCTTCGCTGATCATCCTTCAAAGCTTTCAAGCTTCTTCATCGGAGCAATATGTCAAATTCTTCAGATAGCCAGAATGCATCCTTGAGCTTCCCTGAAGACTCCCTGATAAGCTCATTTTCTTCCTCCAATGGTGCCCCTTCACCTCCATCATCATCGTCTCCTCCATCGAAGCCCACTACTTCATCCAAGCCTTCAACCATTTCGTCTTCTTCTGAGAAAACCACCACTAAACCTAGGGCGTCCACCTAACCAACTCTGATGAAGCCAGCCCAATGAGCGTCCACCTTCTTCAAAACCCTCGCAAAACCCAAACCTTCCATCTCTGTATTAGCCAAAAATCCTAAGTCCTCAAGCCTTCCAAACTAACACGGCAGCTTGCATCTGAAGGCCCTGGCAAATCTACTACCACCAAGCCTTATAAAAAACCAGCCCCTCTACCAACCATCCCAACCATCACACTAAACATACCGACGCATGACCTCATTTCTGAGCATTTAAGGACCGCCCCATCGCCTGTCGTGCATCCGATAGTTCCACTAGCCATCAAACCTCTGGCCACTATCTTCCCCATCGAAGTGGCCCAGCCTTCCCATGTCTCTTCACCAGGTTCACTACACACTCCCTCTAACACCCCACTTATTACACCACCGTTACCTTCAGGTGGACCTCCAAGTTCCAGTAGTCCTACATTGGAACCAACTCCATAACCCACTGACCAACAACTTGATCCAAACAAGCTGGCTTGTAGAGATGAGAAAGATGTCTCCGGATCAATCCTAGCTAGCCTTAACCAAAGGCAAGTTGATGAGATGGATCAGATGATGCATCGAGAAGCTGATGACGCATGGTTGAGAAAAAACCTGACAATCAAAGGGTCACAAGTGCCTCAGGTCTAGTGGAGGAAGAGATGAATGAGGCTGACAGATATGTCATAATGTTAGAAGAGGAAATGGAAGAATAAGAAAATGAAGAGAGACCGTAAGGAGTTCGCCTTGAAGTATCATTGCCTCGCATATCATATGTGAATGAAGGGCCCTCAGAATAAACCGCACGAAGGAAAAGGCATTTTGTGGTTGAAGAAGAAGAAGAAGAAGAAGAAGAAGAAGAAAATCAAGTTGTAACTAGGCATGTGGTTGCAACGCAAGAAGAAAGCTCCTCATATTCAAGTGAGCTGGAACGCAGGCTGGAGGAATATAGACCTGCGCGATGAGGACAAAGGAAAACTTCTCTTCAAAGAGAGCTAGAGGAAAAAACAAGGGCGTTGGCCTATGAGGCAATGAGGTATAAGAAAATGACAAGGGAAAGAATATGGCAGCTACGTCACCAAAACCAACTGGTGGAAGAAAGCGAAAATTGAAGGACATCCTCGTAAAGAAGAGTTTCTTTCCCAAACGTAGCCCATTGTCAAAGTATATTAATGACACCGTCGACATAATGTGCTGGCGACAACTCTGTATGGGCCCAACAAGGATTCTATGGAAGTGACTTTGATGAAGAAAAAGACATGACGCTGGTGGAAGATATTGTCGTTCGCTTTTCCTCTAAAGTAATAAATGAAGTACTCGACGTAGAAGATAACCCCGATAAGAGGGAAACCGCATCCTTGAACAATCGACTCCAACCCAATTGGAGAATGCGGTAAGAGTGGTAGCTAGGCTTGAGAGTTCTTGGCACATATCTAGAACGGGCATTATGACGATGGCACCCAGAAATATTCTCCTTGATGCCAACCTATCCCTTCATCTGATCAAGAATCGCATCATGCCCACAATGCATGATGAAACTATATCAAGGAAGCGAATCTTGGCTATCTACTACATCATGCAACGCATTCCTCTCGACATTGGAAAGATAATCGAGGAACAAATTAAAGTCGTCAAGGGGAAGCCACGTGGGAAATTATACTTTTCGTGGCTCATATGTGCATTTGAACGTGTAAGCATCCCTCTGGGAGATGACTTTGAAGAAGTTGAAGGTTTAATGGACATCAAGCTTATCAAGTGTCTGCTTCGAGGCTCGCTAACTACCCAAAGTTGTCTCCCAAACCCAAGGCAGCAAGACCTCAACCATCAAAGCGCATGATGAAGAAGACGTGTTGAGGCTTCTGATAATGAGCCAAGCAGTGAAGTGATGCGTTATTTTATTGAATGAAAATATGGATGATATGCATTGATGGATTGCATTGTGCCCTCAAGTTTCCCCAGCAGAATTCAAGTGTAAATTCCCCTGAGTTTCCTGGTAAGTCCAGGGTCGAACACAGGGACTTGTGAAAATAGTTACGTTGGTAATATTTATGAAAACTTTGTGGTAACCAAGTAAATAATAAGTTTTGGGTGTATTATTGCATTGATGAAAAATAAGTAAATAAAGGAGGTGGATTTGAGAAGATAGTTGCGTTGATAGATGCAATGAGTATGCGATGAACGGGTTGAGAAGGTCTTTTAGCTAGCGTTACTCGGGAATGCGTC
>NC_052349.1:72446464-72465703 GCF_009727055.1 Benincasa hispida
ATTGGCGCATAAGTCCCTTTGGCCTAGATCACCGCATACTCCATCGCATGCTTTAATGCCTAACCCCCCTTGCACAATGCGCCCGTGAAGCCTATATCATTTATTTTCTTTTATTTATTTATTTTTTTTGTATAGCAAGGTCGAAATAAATGCCTCACCTCTAAATTTAGAATACGGCAATGTCCTCATTGCCAAAAAAAATTAAAATAAGTCATGCGATGGTCATAGAATGCATTGTAAAGGAAGTTTGACAGAAAGCTAGCAAACCCCTAACTTCTAGAAATATTTCATGAGGTGACTATCTTAGGATTTAAGTTGACTCTAGTATATACAAAAGAGATAGAAGCATATTTTTTATTATTGAAATCATACTTGGCAAAGAACAACATGTGGTAAACTACTAAAGTTATCTACTTGTTAAATGATTGCGGTAATCAAGGAGGATGCGGTGATAAAACTTTGAAAAGTAAAATGCAATGTGATATCGCAAAATTTGAAATAAAGATAAGGAAGAGTACATCCCCAAATTTTGCGCTGTCGCCCGCATTGAATATTGATGCATCCATCCTTGAGGCGATCTTTGCTTCTGTGGATTGCGGTGATGTAGTGAGATCATTTGCTTCTTCGCAATCCTGTGCCTTAATTCTTGTAAACAGACAAAGAGAGGATCAAATGATTTTCACACAAAACAATAATTTTTTTTTTAGAGAAATAGAGAAATAAGTAAAATACAGATAATAGTAAAGTGACGAAATGTCCAAGAGTTGAGTAAGGGATAGTCCGGGTTTTCAACTTTGCGGAGGCTGTTTCTGGTTGGAAATCTCCTCCGCAATATGCTTTAATCCATTGTCCATTAACTTTAACTGTTCGACTGCCATCCTAGGTGATCAGTTCCACCGCACCATGTGGAAATACTTCTTTGATGATGAAGGGACCGGACCAGCGTGATTTTAATTTCCCTGGGAAGAGCCACAATCTCGAATTAAGTGTAAGACCTTCTGCCCGATTTGGAGGTTTCTAGTGCATATGCGTTTATCATGTCAGCGCTTGGTGTGCCCTTTATAAATCTTCACATTCTCATATGCGTTGACCCTCTATTCTTCCAGCTCGACCAACTGCAGTTTTCGTGCTTCTCCTACTTTCTTTAAATCGAAATTCAGTTTCTTGGCCACCCACAATGCTTTATACTCTAACTCCAAAGGCAGATGACACGCATTGCTAAATACCAACGCATAGGGAGACATACCTATTAGTGTTTTAAATGCGGTCCGGTATGCCCACAACGCATCATCAAGCTTCATTGCCCAATCTTTCTGTAAAGGCTTTACTACCTTCTCGAGTATTAACTTGATTTCTCTATTGGACACTTCAGCCTGACCATTTATTTGCGGATGGTATGCGGTGGCCACCTTATAGAGGATGTTGTACTTACGTAGCAACTTCTTGATATTGTGATTGACAAAGTGTGATCCTTGCGGCGCGGAGTGCCAAAACGAGTGAAAATATTTCATTTGAGGAACTGGGAGACTACCGCCGAATCACTTGCAGCGCATGCTATTGCCTCTACCCACTTGGAGATGTAATCGACGACCAATAAGATAAAATGCTTGCCATGCGAAGGAGGGAATGATCCCATGAAATCAATCCCCCAGACGTCAAATAATTCCAGCTCCAATATAGTGTTCATTGACATTGCGTTCTTCCATGAAATGTTGCCGGTGCGTTGACACCGATCACATTTCATTACATAGACAGCAACATCCTTAAATAATGAAGGCCAAAAGAATCCACTTTGCAAAACTTTGGTTGTAGTACGTTGTCCTCCAAAGTGCCCTCCATATGGCGAATCGTGGCACTGTGACAATATGCATTGTTGAGCAGCGTTTGGTACGCATAATCGAATGATTTGGTCTGCACCTCTTTTATACAGATTCGACTCATCCCTATAATAATGCTTGCATTCATGCTTGAGCTTCTTTTGTTGATGGTATGTATAATCTTCAGGAAATTGTTTATAAACCAAATAATTAACGATGTCCGCATACCAAGGCAATTCTTCTATATGGAACAGCTGCTCGTCTGGAAACACGGCATTCATTTCAGATTCATTGCGATCAACCTCGCGATTTTCCAGTCTGGACAAGTGATCTGCAACTTGATTCTCTGTCCCCTTCCGATCAATTATCTCGATATCAAATTCTTGAAGGAGAAGAACTAATAACTTGTAAAAACACAAGTTATTGTGGCTGTTAATTTGGAACAATTAGGGTTCTTAATGATAAAATCTCATCATGTTTAGAAGAAATACATGGAATTATTCGAACATTATCAAACTCATGCAAAAGAATGTTTATTACTAAAGTACTACGGCATTAACACATGACATTGCAAGATTTCAACAAGAGGCTAACGCATGATTAAGAAGTGTCACAGGCAAAGTCTAACGCATGGGCCACGCGTCGGAGGGATTCAACGCAAGGAAGATTCTTTGATTCAGGTTGTTTGTGTCAAATCACCACTTGCAAGCATGGGCACCTGTAGTGGGTGGCGTCTGAAAAGCATATGAGTGTCAGGCCACTGACCAGGGTATGGACTTTAATGTTGCCCATCATCAAGCTGGAGAAGACCAACACCTATAAACAGAAGAAATCCTTCCAGAGTTCAAAGTTCAGGAAATTCTAAGTTCTCACTCTCAGTTTTAGTCTCAGTGTTAGCTTAGTCTTAGTTTTAGATCTTTAGAGCTGTGCTCTGGTGCCGAGAAGAGCAAGAGGGAAGAGAACCACCACCACCACCGATCAAGGAGTGGAGGAAGCTGAGCTTGAGAGAGACACAACATCCAATTCTTATGCAAGTGGTTGTACATAACTAGAATTGAGCCAAAGAGGACAAGAGATTGTACTCTAAGGCTTGACTCATTTCATTTTCATCTCATTTATCGCTTTCATCCTTTCATCTGATTAAGTCTTGCTTTTGTAAAGACAATCTGCTTCTTTATAAATGCACATATTTGATCTATCATACTTTGTCATTGTTTATTTCTTGTTTATGTTGGATGCATCTATACCTGTCTCTTATACACATCTAGATGTGTATAAGAGACAGGACTTAAACTGGTAAAAGCATCTTTAGCTTAGACTATTCGAGAGAATAAGTAAGCCAACATCAAGTTAGAACGCCTAGTGCATCTAGAAATAGACTTATTGGTGTTTTATTACATCCTGTGTTTGACGCATACATCCTAGAGATAGGTATTGTATGTTATTCGCATTGAGAAGTGTCGAATAGAGTCTAACGCATAAACAAAGATAAACAAATCATCTCATTCACATCAATTCTAGCTCGTGTACATTCAAATTAGATCGACGCATACCACTTGCATTAAAAATCCATTTTCACACGACCCATCATTCTCTACTCAACCCTTCTGTATCTTCTTGCACACACACAGCACCTTGTGTAAATAACACATTTCTCCATACATTTAGGATATCCCTACAACAGCTACAATGCAAAGTCTGCGTTAGCTTAATCTGAATCCCTAAGTTTGACCCTGGACTTACCAGGAACCTAAATTAGATTTATACTTGGATCTGATTTAGGAAAACTTGAACGTCAATAAAGAAGTGTCATGCGTTCTGTTGCACACCTCTAACCCAACAACGCGTTACGAATACATTAACGCATCAAAGTACCACCGCATCATTCATACTTATTTTTCCAAATTATTTTATACAATACACTCCTAGCTCGAATCATGAAAGCTACGAACAAGTTTTTGGCACCGTTGCTAGGGATTTAGCAACAAAACTAACCAGAAATTTTTCTTGTATCTTTTGTAGGAACACTTCAGTTGAGGGAGTATTACGAGCTAAGCCGAAGTTTGTAAACATTTATGATAATGGAGAGCACTCCTGAACTTGTATACGTCCCCGAAGTTAAAAGGACCTTCTGACGAAGAAATCAATCTAATCGTCGTCGTAGGTTAAGGCAACAACTTCTCAGACAATAAACCAGACAACAACAAATGGCGGATGAACAGGCAAATCAAAACTTAGTTCAACAACTAGCCCACGCTGCGCAAAATCCGAGCCTAATTGAAAACAGTAGTATGCATCCCATGAGGGAGTATGTGTCTCCTGTATTGTATGATTTCTCACCAGGGATCATATATCCAACGCCAGATGGGACAAGATTCGAGATGAAATCTGTGATGCTATAAATGCTCCAAACAGCTGGACAATTTGGGGGTGATCGTGGAGAAGATCCTTACGCCCACATGAAACGTTTCCTGGAAACGTGCAACTCATTTGTGATTCCTAGAATCACCCCAAAAGCGATCAGGCCATCTTTGTTCTCATATTCTTTGCGTGACGACGCAAAGAAATGGGTAAGTTCTTTGGAGCCTGTTGAGATCACAACCTCGGAAAAGTTTATGGAGAAATTCATGCAAAAATACTTCCCACTCACCACCAACACAAGGAGGTGTAGAGAGATCATGAACTTCAAGCAAGAAGAAGTTGAAACCTTGAGCGCCGCATGGGAGCGTTTTAAGGGATTAGTCAAAAATTGCCTCAACCATGGATTACCATTGACCATCCAGATGCAGATTTTTTATGGTGGATTAAACAGAGCATCTCAGATGGCAGCCGATGCAGTTGTAGCTGGTGGTATCATGGATAAATCTTATACTGAAGCTAAGGAAATATTAGACCGCATTGCTAAGCAAAACATGGAATTGGTGGACGATACTTATGACGCAAGAGCCAACAGGAAGAGGCGATCTCAGAATGTGAATTTTATCGATTCCAACACAATAGCCACACTCTCTACACAAGTGGCTACTATGACAAACCTTTTATAGAACATGTCACTAGGGAACGCATCAAATCAGCAAAAGGTAAATCAGGTAGAAACATTCGTGTAGCCCATGGTTAGCTATGTGGGTTGTGGAGATCCTCATTCCTACTCTGATTGCCACAAAATTAGCAATCAGTATGCTTCATTAAAAATAACCCATTTTCAAACACATATAATCCCAGATGGAGGAACCATCCAAATTTTTCTTGGTCAAGAAATCAACTAGAGCCACACCACCCAGGGGTGAACCAGCAGTAAAGGCAAGGACCGCCGCCTGCATTTCAGCCAATGCATCAGTCGCACCAACAATCCTTTAATAGAGGGGGTCAGGCATCGAGCTCAGCATCTCCGCTTGAAAACCTATTGAAGGAGTATATCGCCCAGAATGACGCGTTGCTAAAAAGCTAGACATCGTATATCAGAAACTTGGAGATACAGGTGGGGCAGATTATGAGTGAATTGAAGAATCGGTAGCCTGAAGTCTTGCCTAGCAACACTGAAACCCGGGGAATAACAATGGAAAGGAGCAATGTCACGCGGTGACATTGCGAAGTGGCAAAGCTCTTGAAGAAAGAACCATGAATCCAAGAAAAAACAAGCCTTCAAAAGAACTCAACACACGCCCAATGGCATTAGAAGATCAAGAAGAAAGAACGTCTGAATCCACAAGCCATTCAGAGCCAAGCACGTCTAATGCGGGAAAACCTGTGGTGCCACTGAATGCACCATTCCCTAGACACTTGATGAAGAAGAATGATGAACAACAATTTAAGCATTTTCTTGAACTCCTAAGGCAACTGCATATCAATATTCCACTTGTAGAAGCCTTAGAGCAAATGCCAAAATATGTCAATTTTTTTAAGGATATTTTAACAAAGAAAATGAGAGTCAGCAAGACGGAGGTAATTGCGCTAACGTAGGAGTGCAATGCGTTAGTAAGCAACAAACTACCCAAGAAACAGAAGAACCCGAGAAGCTTCACAGTCCCGTGCTCGATCGGAGGATTGGATGTGGGACATGCATTATGTGATTTGGGAGTAAGCATTAACCTCATTCCACTCTCAATCTTCAAGAAATTAGGAATTGATGAAGCACAACCCACTTCTGTTACTCTCGCTGACAGGACGATCAAGTACCCTGAAGGAAAGATTGAAGACGTTCTGGTAAAAGTTGACAACTTCATATTCCCAGCAGATTTCATTATCTTAGACAATGAAGCAGACAAAGATGTACCAATCATTCTTGGACGCCCCTTTCTAGCCACTGGGAAAGTGTTAATAGACGTGCATAAGGGAGAATTGACGATGCGCGTAGAAAATCAGGAAATGAAGTTTAATGTGTTAAACGCATTAAAGTTCCCGGCTAGTGAAGAATGTCAACTGAACAGAATAGAGTTGCCTGAAGAAGAAGTGACCCAAGTTTGCGAGGTCCTCGCGTTGGAAGAAAACATGAAAGAACCCAAGATGCCAAGTCTAAGTGAGCGGCAGACGAAACCAACACGTCCATCACTAGAGGAACCACCAGAACTTGGGCTGAAACCGTTACCTAATCACCTTAAATACGCTTTCCTTGGAACAAATAAAACTTTACCTGTAATTATTTCTAGGAATCTTACTGAGCCTAACGAACATTCTCTTTTGCAGATGTTGCAAAAGCATATGCGTGCAATAGGTTGGACGCTGGCGGACATCCGTGGCATCAGCCCATCTTATTGCATGCATAAAATCAAGCTGGAAGAAGGGAAGACGGGATCGATTGAGCCTTAACGAAGGTTGAACCCCATAATAAAGGAAGTGGTCAAGAAAGAAATCTTAAAATGGTTGGACGTAAGAGTAATCTATCCTATATCTGATAGCAGCTGGGTAAGCCCAGTCCAATGCGTTCCCAAGAAAGGAGGAACAACAGTGATAGTCAATAGCAATAATGAGCTCATCCCTTCAAGGTCTGTCATGGGCTGGTGCATCTGTATGGACTATAGGAAACTCAACGCGGCAACGAAGAAGGTCCACTTCCCCCTTCCCTTCATTGACCAAATGCTTGACAGACTGGCTGGAAAATAATTTTATTGTTTCTTTGATGGATACTCTGGTTATAACTAGATTTTAATTAACCCAGAGTTCAAAGTTTAGAAAATTCCAAGTTCTCACTCTCAGTATTAGTCTCAGTGTTAGCTTAGTCTTAGTTTTAGATCTTTAGAGCTGTGCTCTTGTGTCGAGAAGAGCAAGAGGGAAGAGAACTACCACCACCGCCGATCAAGGAGCGGAGGAAGCCGAGCTTGAAAGAGACATTTCGTCCAATTCTTATACAAGTGGTTGTACACAACTAGAATTGAGCCAAAGAGGACAAGAGATTGTACTTTAAGGCTTGACTCATTTCATTTTCATCTCATTTATCGCTTTCATCCTTTCATCTGATTAAGTCTTGCTTTTGTAAAGACAATCTGCTTCTTTATAAATCCACATATTTGATCTATCATACTTTGTCATTGTTTATTTCTTGTTTATGTTGGATGCATCTATACTTCATGCAAAATTCCATTTCAAACGCTTAAGTCGACTTAAACTGGTAAAAGCATCTTTAGCTTAGACTATTCGAGAGAATAAGTAAGCCAACATCAAGTTAGAACGCCTAGTGCATCTAGAAATAGACTTACTGGTGTTTTATTGCATCCTGTGTTTGATGCATACATCCTAGAGATAGGTATTGTATGTTATTCGCATTGAGAAGTGTCGAATAGAGTCTAACGCATAAACAAAGATAAATAAATCATCTCATTCACATCACATTCTAGGTCATGTACATTCAACTTAGATCGACGCATACCATTTTCATTAAAAATCCATTTTCACACGACCCATCATTCTCTGCTCAACCTTTCTGTATCTTCTTGCACACACACAACACCTTAGTGTAAATAACACATTTCTCCATACATTTAGGATATCCCTACAATAGCTACAATGCCAGGTCTGCGTTAGCTTAATCTGAATCCCTGAGTTCGACCCTGGACTTACCAGGAACCTAAATTGGATTTATACTTGGATCTGATTTAGAAAAACTTGAACGTCAATAGAGGAGTGTCATGCGTTCTGTTGCACACCTCTAACGCAACAACGCGTTACGAATACATCAACGCATCAAAGTACCACCGCATCATTCATACTTATTTTTCCAAATTATTTTATACAATACACTCCTAGCTCGAATCACGAAAGCAAGAACAAGAACCCATCTGATCAACCTCAGCTTTGCATCATTCTTTATCAAATATTTGATCATCGAGTGATCAGTGTGAATGAGTACCTTGGTTCCCACTAGATATGCCCGGAATTTTTCCAACACAAAAATCACAGCCAGGAGTTCTTTTTCAGTGGTGGTATAATTGATTGTAGCAGGGTTCAGAGTTTTACTCGCATATGCGATGGAGTGCAAAATAGTCTTCTTCTTTTGCACTAACGCGGCTCCCATCGCATACCCACTTGCATCGTACATGATTTCGAACGACAGTGTTCAATCCAAAGCAATCAAGACGGGCGCGGTAATTAGCGTATCTTTTAAAATTCGAAATGCGTTGAGGAAATTGTTGTCATATTCAAATTTTTTGTCCGTCTCTAACAACGCACTCAGTGGTCGTGCTATTTTAGAAAAGTCCTTGAGAATCGTCTGTAAAATCCAGCATGCCCCAAGAAGCTTCGCACCACCTTCACGCTGGTTGGAGGTGGGAGTTTTTCAATTGCTTCAATATTTGCTTTGTCCACCTCCAACCCTTCTCGGGAGACCTTATGTCCCAACACTATACCCTCTTTCACCATGAAGTGATATTTTTCCCAGTTGAGCACCAAATTCGTCTCTTCACATCTTTTTAGAATTTTCTCCAAATTGGCTAGGCAAACTTCATTTGTGTTTCCATAAACGAAGAAGTCATCCATAAATATTTCCACTGAGTCCTCGAGATATTCTGAAAAGATCGCCATCATGCACATTTGGAATGTGCTTGGCGCATTGTAGAGGCCAAACGGCATGCGGCGAAAAGCAAATATCCCATATGGGCAAGTGAATGTGTTCTTGTCTTAGTCTTCAGGAGCTATCATGATTTGATTGTACCCGACATATCCATCCAAGAAGCAGTAAAAATCATTCCCTGCTAGTCTGTCTAGCATTTGATCAATGAATGGCAGAGGGAAGTGATCTTTCTTTATGGTCGTATTTGGTTTGCGGTAGTCCATACATATGAACCATCCAGTGATGGTTCTTTGTAGTATTAATTCATTGTTCTCATTGGGGACTACCGTCATTTCGCCCTTCTTCAGCACACATTGCACGGGGGTGACCACGTGCTATCTGCAATGGGATAGATAATGCCCGCATCCAGCTATTTGATAATCTCCTTTTTTACGACCTCCTTCATCGTAGGGTTGAGTCTGTGTTGATTTTCAATAGTTACTTTATGGTCGTCTTCAAGACGAATGTGGTACATGCAGTATGCGGGGCTAATTCCTCTGATGCCAGCGAGCGTCCAGCCAATTGCTTGCTCATGTTTCTTGAGAATGCTCATCAACACATTCTTTTGATCTGCGTTGAGCGCAGAGGAAATTATCACTAACAGCTTCTCATTCTGCCCCGGAAATGCGTACTTCAAATGTGTTGGTAGGATTTTCAGTTCAAGTGTTGGTGGTTCCACGAGAGAGGGTTGCGTTATTTTTTTTCTTCTTTTGGCTCTTCTTGTTGCATTGCGATCGTTCCTTCTTCTTTGTTTGTTTTTGCTACGATTGCATTGTAGGCAGCTACGGATGTGTTGGCATACTCTTCTTCACACTCTTCATCAGACTTTTCTTCTTCAATCAAATCCACGTCATCGTCATAATCTAGTAGGTCTTCCTCATCTGGGAATTATATTAAATTTGAGCTTCTGTCCGTTTATGCTCAAAGTGATTTCTCCCTTGTGCACATCAATTTGAGCACGACCCATTGATAGGAAAGGTCACCCCAAAATGATGGGCACATCTTTGTCGGCCTTATAATCTAGGATGATGAAGTCAGCTGGCAAAATAAATTTATCAATCGTGATAAGCACATCCTTCACACCTTCTGGAGAACCAGAGATCGGTCAGCCAATTGGAGAGTCACAGAGGTGGGCACAAGTTACCCCACATTTAATTGTCGAAAGATTGACAGCGGCATATTTATGTTGGCCCCCAAGTCACACAGGGCTTGCCCAATATAGAGTCCTCTTATGGAGCAAGGAATAGTGAAGTTCACGGGATTGCTCATCTTCGGTGGAATAATTGATTTGCGTTAATGCTACCGTGGCAAATTTTCCTGTGCCTCTTTTCTTAGTTACCATGTCCTTTAGAAACTTGGCATAGGCAGGCATTTCCTCAATCACTTCACTAAAGGGAATGTAAACATGTAATTGCTTTAACATAGATAAGAAGCGTTGGTACTGTACCTCTTCGTTTTTCTTCTTTCTTAACCTCTACGAGAAAGGTGGTAACTGAACTTTCACGGTTCCTGTTTCATTTGCCTTTGAGGTCGACAAAACCTTAGGTTCCACTGCTTCATTCTCTCTTTCTTCTTCTTGCGTTACCGCAATCTCGGGCTCAGTTGCGATAGAAGTCAGGCTATGTCTATCCGTAACCTGGAATTGCAAATGGGCCAGATTGCGAATGAGCTAAAAAGTAGACCGCAAGGGGCGTTGCCGAGTTCTACCGAACTTCCACTTAACCCAGGGGGATCAGGCAAGGAGCAATGTCAGGTTGTGACATTACGCAGTGGAAAGAGAGAAGAAGAAAGAGAGAAGAAGAAGATTGTATTGGTTATTGTGAGCTACTTGCTTGGTTTCTCTGTTGACCGTTGTTGCGTTGGAAGAATCCTGGTGGCCCTTCTTTTTGCGCCACAGATTGAAAATTTTGTTGTTGATTCTTCCAAGCAAAATTGGGGTGTTTTCTTCACCCGGGGTTGTAAGTGTTTGAAAAGGGATTATTCTTTACAAAATATACAGACTGTGGATTTTGCGGGCAATCTTCCAATGCATGCCCATCGCCGTAAGTCGCACACTTTGCGGTGTTTTGACTTATTGCGTTAATTTGCCACCATGCGGTGTTGGGCTGCTGATCGCCATTCCTTGAACCAAATTCATCATTGCGGTCATTTAGTTTTGTAATGAAACAATGGCACCGTTATTTGCATCAGAATCTTTGAGTCTTAATCTCTGGTCACTCTCCCTCCAGTCTTCATGGTTCTTGGAGATGTGATTCAGAATATTCTTCGCCTCATCGTAAGTTTTGTCAAGCAGACCACCGGCAGCTGCCGCATTGGCAACGGTCTGCAAAGCAGGATTCAAACCGTGATAGAAAATTTCCATTTGAAGGCAATCTGGTAGCCCATTATGCGGACAATCTCGGACCAACCTTTTAAACCTCGCCCAAGCATTGTTGAGCGATTCGTCCATATCTTGTTCAAAATTACTAATAAGCTTTCTTCATCTTGTGTTCTCGGTAGGCGGAAAATACTTTTTCATGAATTTCTCCACTACCTGCTCCCAAGAAGTAATCTCTCCTGGTTCGAGCGAATAAGCCCATTTTCTAGCCTGATCACAGAGAGAAAATGGGAACAACGTTAGTCGAACTTCTTCAGCGGAGATGTTCGGGAACACAAAAGTATTGCAGATTTCAATAAAACTTTGGAGGTAGGTGTGCGGGTCCTCACCACGCCGTCCACCGAATTGACCTGCAGTCTGGATCATCTGCAGCATCACCAGTTTCATCTTGAATCTGCTTCCGTCGAGGGCAGGCCGCATGATTTCCGGAGAGAAATCAAAGAGGTTAGGCGATGCATAGTTCCTAATGGGCCTATTGCTATCGTTTGCCAATAGAATTAGATTCGTCATGACATTATTATCATTTGGTGCTCCACCTCCAGGCTGTTCAACCATCTCTTCTTTATCGGATTGTGGTTGCTGTTGGCGGTCTCGTAGTCTCCTTCAAAATGTTCTCTCAATCTTCGGGTCATAGTCGCCAAAGATTGAGAGTTCTGCAAAGAAATCACAAAAATTACCGTTAACAACTATTTTGCCGAAGTCGCCGACAACGGCGCCAAAAACTTGATGCATTATTTTATTGAATGAAAATATGGATGATATGCGTTGATGGATTGCATTGTGCACTCAAGTTTCCCCAGCAGAATTCAAGTGTAAATTCCCCTGAGTTTCCTGGTAAGTCCAGGGTCGAACACAGGGACTTGTGAAAATAGTTACGTTGGTAATATTTATGAAAACTTTGTGGTAACCAAGTAAATAATAAGTTTTGGGTGTATTGTTGCATTGATGAAAAATAAGTAAATAAAGGAGGTGGATTTGAGAAAGATAGTTGCGTTGATAGATGCAATGAGTATGCGATGAACGGGTTGAGAAGGTCTTTTAGCTAGCGTTACTCGGGAATGTGTCAAACCTTGCGATCATGTTACAACCATGCACAACAAGTCATTTTCCAATGTAAATGCGATGCTCCTAAGTCTAGGACGTATGTGTTGAAGGCAAAATGTCCATAGAGCTTATCCCTAAGTCTCTACTCTTGTCCTATACATTGATACAAAATGCATGAAAGCAAGGTGACCGCATACAATCATACCTTATTGCTAAGATGCATGAGATGCGTTGATAACAAATAGTGCTCATTCCTAAGCCCCTATCTCCCGTTTATGCATTCTAATCTGGTTTTTCCAAACCTAGATTCTCACCTGACCTTCCCAAGTCTAGATCCTTTCTTTAGACTACCCTCCCGAGTATCTCTAATAGACGAAAGAAGCATACATAAACAAAATGATCGCAAAGATGAAGATTCCCTCGTTGTGCTAGCTAACTACTTCTCAACCCATTCAACTAATTTAGCTATTCATGCATAAATAACAGAGAGTGAACAGATATAGAGAAAGACATTCCATTCTTATAACTGAGTTGAGTACAAAATGATAATGGAAAATAAAGGTAGAGAGCCTGGTAGCAATTCCTTGCTGATCGAGGATTTTTACACTGAATCTCTATTTTGATCTACAAATGTTTCCGCTTCCGCAGGCGTCGGCCCTCTCTCTGTCTTGGAGCTTTCGGTGCTTTCCCCAAGCTTGCCGGAACGATATATCGGCACACCTTCTTCCTCGCGTCTGCCTTAAAATGAAAGAAGACTATGGACAAAGACGTGAACTTGTAAAGTGATGAAGTAATCGACTGCTTAACCCATTCTCTAAAGAATGCACTTGGTATTTATAGAGTTCCATGGTGAAAGGCGGCTTCCGTCTCCCGGTTGTACAGATGGGACAGCTTTAATTCATGACTGACGCGCCAGATAATTGTCATCGATAAAGCTGAATGTACTTTGTGACCGTTATCGGCTGTCAACTTAATTTGGATCCGACTGCCGTCAGCTTTCTGTCCCATCGCTCTTAATTATCCTTCCACCCGGATGCGCCCACCATGTTACGCTAACCAAGTTGCGGTGATTCTTCTTGGGCGAATGTTTGCGAGCACGATCAACACAAAGTCTTGTGGTGAAGTTGCACTCAACCAATGTACTCATATGATCGCAATCTCTGCATTACATTAACGCATATTCTACACAAAAAGATAAAGATCAACTGCTCTAATGCGTTGGACGCATGCGACTACAATATTATAGAATTTATGCTTAATAGACGCAATTTAACACATTCTATCAACGCAATCCAACATTGTTTAAGAACTTAGCACTATGGTAACGTGCATTTCTGCCCGTTATCATGAAGCTTCACCAGAAGAGCAAGAATCTGAAGCTGAGCTAGTGTTAGAGCATGAGGACACCAACATTGTGGACCTCAACTTGTCTCTCCTTTCCTTGACCTTACCATCACTGTTGATGACCCAATCGATCTGACCCCCCAAGATGAAACGCATAGGGATCAGATTGGTGAGACAAAAAGCCCTCACCTTTCTTCTCTCTTCTCACCCCTACTTCCTTCCTTTGATCCTCCCTCAACCATATTTGAACCAACTTGGTTGGGAAAAAGCAATTCCCAAAACATTGATAGCCACGTTGAGAAGATGCATCAAACCAACCACTTCTACCAAATACACCCACACCTCCTATTTCCCAAGCCAACATGGATGAACTCAAACAATTCATCCAAGCACAAATAGTACCCTTGGCCGCATCCATGGAAGCACTTCACTTGCAATTGATGACCCTACAACACATAATTAGTTCTAAAGAATTATTTGTGCCAATAAACGCAGAGGAGTCAAGACCAATTCAACTTCACAACACAGTACATCAACCAGGTCTTGATGGGAATGTTTGACCCTCCTCCCCTGCCACAACATTTGACCAATCCATTTAGATTCATGGATGAAGACCCTACGCAGGGACGATACACCAGCTTCGTAGTTAAATTTGGGGTTGTTGGCCTTCTTTTGCTTTCATTTGTATTTCAAACTTTTGTATACGTTTGCACATTTTTTAATTTCATGTGATCCTTGTGTTTGTCTTTAGTATTCCTCTTATCTTTCCTTTTATTACTTTTGTGTCTTGTGTCGAGCTCTTATACTTCAATGTTAATACTAATGCTTGATAACTTACATGTTTAAATAAGCATTAGAAATCTAATTCTAGAACCTTACTTAATGAAACATATTTTTTATTTCCCATGCGTGCAAGCCTCAACTTAAACCTCCTTTTGAAATTTCTAAGGCATTTTTATAATTTTTTTTCCAACAATAAAGATCTTGCTGATCTCCAAAATTTGGGGTAGGGGAGGTTCAAGTTGATGCGATCTCTGGTTTATAAAAATCTTCTTATTTTCATTTAACTCATAAAAGAAAGTACTAATAATTTTGGACATAATAGCAAAACTCCACTATCAATGAAAAGGGGAAAACCTAGCTTGATATGAGTTAAGATTGGAAATGGCTCTTGCTCGTAGTTGGATACCCACATGACACCCACGGGGGTTAGCTAAAATGAAGGTAAGTGACCAGAACCAATGTGTCTCAACTCCACTATCTAAGCCCAAGAAAGAAAAATGGAACACTGAGATGCTTAAATAAAGTTTAGTCGTGAAGGGCACTCGCTTATAGTTAGATGTCCGCATGACACCCGTGGGGCAAGCCAAAACGAAGGTGAGTCACCTGAATCAACCCATGGGTAGTCCTAGAAGAGAACCTTCTAGCACATTACTGAATTTGAACGATGGAAATGTTTTAGAAAGCAAAATAGTTTTGAAGAAACGACTTGTTGAATGCTGCATAGAAGATCAAGTATATATTTATTTAGAAAAGGAACAAACTTGTATTTTCAAATGCTAGTCTCAAACACTTGTAGGTTAAAAAACGTGATGAGAGGTGAAGCTAGTGGGTTAAGTTCATAAGAGTATGTCAAGGAATTATTTTAGGAATGCTCAAGAACGAGAATTGTTCAAAATTTGGGGGTGTGATAACTTGTAGAAATATAAGTTATTATTCTCTCAAAATTAAGAATAATTAGGATCTTTAGTGATATAAACACACTCATTATGAAGGAAAATGCATGAAATTCCATATATGTAGTAAGCTCATACAAAAGTATCCTTTTTAGTAAAAAGCTGCTTTACTAACGCGTTTCAACACAAGACTAAGAAATTCATTGTGTTGCAGTGAAGGCCAACGCAAGGGTATGTGTCCCAGACTGTTTGACGCACGATGGATACAGTTGGCTTGTACATTTCATGTTAAATCACCACTTGTAGTTATGGGCATCTGACTAACAGCATCTGAGCAATCCAGAAGAGGCAGCCGGCTATCCCTAGGGTATGGAAATCAAGTTGTTGAGAGATGGCATATAAAAGGGGAAGCCACCTACAGAATCGAGAGTTAGACAATTTTGAGCTTAGATGGTTAGAATTTTCATAAGAAGCCATTAGTTAGAGTCATCTGTCGTTTACAAGCAAGATGTAGGAGATAAGACCACCATTCCACCGTTGATTAAGAGGAGTTGTCGAAGAGAAGCTCGATAGAGATAACTTCTTTAGCTCCTCCACCAAGTTGGTCATAACAAAGTATTAAAACAAGCCAAAGAAGACAAGAGATTGAACTCTGCGGCTTGACTTCTTCCTTCTCATATTACATTTTCATTCACAATTTTATTTCGTTGAGCTGAGATTGTTTGTATAAACACTTGTTATCTTTAATTCAATTTTATCTTTGACCATTCATCACTTCTTCATTTGTTTACTTTCAAAATTCTTGTGTTTGTGGACTCTTTGGCTTGATGAGAGCATGACACCTATTGCTTAAGTCCTTCTGATCAATTGATTAAAGTGATAAAGTAGTTAAGTTATTTAAGAGAGTAGTTTAATTGTTGAACGCATCAAGTTAAAACGTGAAGTAATTTTAGAGATAGAATTGCTCAACTGCAGTTTATGAAGCTTTGATCTCAGCAGCAAATCTTCATCTGAGAAGCCTATGGACCTACAGCAAGAGGCACATATGTGCGTCATAGAGGTCGGAACGCTGGATGCATTTGAGTCTAGCAATGCGTCGATGAGAGTCTTCTTAGCTACTGATGACGGGTAGAAATGTACGTCATCTTACGCCTTTTATTTAGAATTATGAAGATTTTTAAGTGCAATATGCAGTGAATATGTTAGGAATTCATGAGAAAATGAGTTTGCGTCGTCCAACATTAAGAATCTCGGCTAACCCACTATTATGTGTTATTATGCATTCAGTTATCTATCTTTGTAGCTAACGCAGGAAGCGAGCGCATACGCAGAAGCCGAGCTACCGCAAAGACGACTGCATGCAAAGAATTTCTCCATCGCAAAGGCGAACGCATACGTTCAACGCATGGATGTTGCGGTCATCAACCGCATGCGTCCATCGCATAGGAGTTGCAGTCGTCAAAAGAATGCAGTCATCGCAAGATTGCAGCTACACGATGATAACCATAATAGAGGGATGAAAGCAAAGTTGGTGGAATGGAAACATGAACGCATATCTCGGGAGAATCAAAAGATGATGTTGACATTTCACCTACCACGCCTTTAGCAGTAGAGATTCAGAAAAGGACCAACGCGCCGCGAATGTCAGAATCAGAACAGGTCCATTAATGCTGTCGGCAATCAAGTTCTATAAATAGAAGCTGATGAGCAGAATTTCAAATCATCCAAGTTTCGGCCTTCGGGTGGATCCTTGTGATCCAGATGAAAGCGTGAGAGGAAAGCTTGAGAGTTCTTCATCTACTTCATTCATTCTGAGTGACGACCGGAGCCTTCGCTGGAGTTAAGTCTCGAGAGAGTCAGCTCCACTGCCCTTCCATGGCACCACTGGCAGCCTTGACACACATCTGCTGAAGCAAGACATTACTTCCAGCTAGCCTTTTCCATTTCTCTTCTTTTCATATATTGTATTGTATTACATTTTGTCTTAAAAGATTAATACATTTTGTGATCAATGCATTTCTATATTTCCTTCGATTCCATCTCCATCTTCATTTATTTAGCATCCTTAATCTTCATTGCATCACTTAGTGAGATTGTTAGAGTATCGCATACTTAATCATACGGCATAGGAATATGAAGCACGTAGCAAACCACCAGGAGGTGTACGTTGCGTGAGTGTTGTGAGAAAACCTTATTTGCTTAGTGTGAAGCTGTAGCAACGCCTGTCTATAGGCGAATGCAACGCTTGTCTATAAGTGGTTGGTTGCATTAAGCAATGTAAGCAAGTATTCACTAAAGATAGGAATAATCTCACGTCAGCCAGGTTTATGTGATTACCTTGTCTTATGAGTGCATCATTCATCATTTAGGCATACTTGGAAGAGTAGTCTAAAAACCAAATCTAAGACTCGAGAGAGCGGATTGGAACTTAGAGATAAGCTCCGTTTGCTATTACACAGCGTATGCACCCTACAGATGGGATATTGTATGCGTCCAGAAGTAGGATATGGTGGTATGCGACTATCACGCTTATGCAGCGAGAGCACGTGAGCGGGTTATAGAGGTTTAGAAATAGGCTTCTCGGAACTATCGAATATACATCACATGCGTCCTAGAATTAGGCACGTATGTGTAGCATGATCGCATAGTTTGCGCTGGCTGGGGTTGCCCTTGCGGTCAAGCTTAGGGTTACAATGAAGACATCCTCACATTTTATCTATTTTTCCATGCATTTACTACGCGTCAACAGCTGTCATCTCTCTACCTCTCAGTCATATTTATTGAGTTTTATGTCCTAAAACTCGTGGTATGTAAACAATGGAGCTTATTCTGAAAATTCAATAAAGGTGTTATTGAATAGATCTATTGCTTGAATAGAAATCCAATAAACCTAAAATTCCCTTGACTCTTGGATGAGTACTTGAACTTTATGTGGAGATATAAAGGTGGATCAGGTTCGAGTAAATAGTCAAAATGATCTATAGTACATGGATAAGGTTTGGTACCTTATTCTGGTAACACTATTGGATATGGCCTACTTTGTAGTTGTTACAAGGAGTTGTAAAGTGCTACAAACGAAGTGATCCTAATACGTTCATGTTGGACATGAGGAGTGGAGGTATCCTTGTGCAAAATAATTTGTACAAGATCGGACAACGAAATGAGTCACTCTTACTTTATAATGTTGTTTACTGTTTAAGACTGACTATTTCAAAACGATGACCTAGGTAACTTGACCTTAATCTTGAGCTAACTATGAACTCCTGTTTATCTGGGATTGCCCTTAGGTTTGCATAGGTGAGGGTTGGCTCAACAGCGTCGGCCCAATATGACTGTCATTTCAGGGGTAAGACTGGATAGATAGCTGGGGACATAGGGTGCAAGAGGGAATTCACTCCTACCCGCTTTAGGGATAGTAGAGAGGTTGTTCCCTTAAGTGTTGATTCTGGAGCTTGAACAAGGGATCCCGCCCTCTCATTTGGAATGAGAGAGACTCGGT
This sequence comes from Benincasa hispida, assembly GCF_009727055.1. Classification (NCBI taxonomy): domain Eukaryota; kingdom Viridiplantae; phylum Streptophyta; class Magnoliopsida; order Cucurbitales; family Cucurbitaceae; genus Benincasa; species Benincasa hispida. Next base: position 72,465,264 of record NC_052349.1, read on the forward strand.
TTTGTGATTGGATCACAAAAAAATTGTTCATTAGGGGATCAGTGGGGACTTAAGAAACAACAGGTAATTTCGGGGGTAAAACAAGATTTGACCCAGCCGTTATTACAAACAACCTGTGAAAGATTAACTTACTAATCATGGTTATATCGAGTGGACATAATATATCTACATGAGGGGAGTTCAACTATGGGCTTTAGTGGAGTGACCCATTAGTTAACGAATGGGGGTTAGATTGGTCTAATGAGTTTAGCCGATTAATCTCGGATTGTTGGAGCCCATGATCTGTAGGTCCATGAGGTCTCCCTACTAGCTCGGAAATGGATTAGCTCTAGAGTAGTGTGATAAGTTAATTTGAAACATTCAAATTAGAATCAAACGGAATTGGAGACAATTTAAATATATGAAGATGAATTTGTGTAAAAATTAATTTAATATTAGAT
>NC_052349.1:72465723-72484944 GCF_009727055.1 Benincasa hispida
AATTTGTGTAAAAATTAATTTAATATTAGATATTAAATTAATTAGAATTATTTAAATTGTTTAAATAATTATTTATTAATTTTATTGGAAAATTAATTTTTAAAATTAATAAATTATTATTTTAGAAATAAAATATTATTTTAAAATCAAAATGGATTTTGGAAATTGAAAATTACATAAAACATGAAAAATGGGTTTTTCATTTCATCTTCAACTAGCTTACTTGGAACCCACCACTTACTCCTCTGCTTTACTCCAAGCATGAGCTGCATCCCATGCAGCACATCTCTTTGCATGATAGTCTGCAATATATTAAAGAGATTGGAGTGAAGAAAGGGATGAGAACCGACTGAATTTTTGTTGAATAATACAGATGAAGAAGGTGTTCTTCAATGGGTTTTGTTCAGTGAGTTTTCTCTATATTCCCTTTGATTCCAGCTTATTTTGAGTTCCACAACTCAATCTAGAGCACCGAGAGGATAGTAGGGAAGATCTTGTGGTGGTCTACACAAAGATTCGCAGGATTTTGTAGCTGGAAATGGAGATTTTGTTGGTTCGGCCAAGGTATGTTCATGAAACCCATTAAACTCTATTTTTTAGCATGTTTCTTTTCAACCAAAATTAATGAACTGGAGTGCTTATGGATCCTGATTTCTTTCGCTGAGTGATGGTATCCATCCAACAATATTCTCACTGCTTTGTCGGTTAGTAAGGAGTACGAGTAGTTATTAGCTTATACCCTCCATCATTCTTTTATTCATCCGCCGCAAACGCATCAATGCATACATTTAGTTACAAGTCCCTGAGTTCAACCTCAGATCATCCGAGAAACTTGTGTTCGCGTTATACTTGGAATGAGCGCAAGAAAACTTGTGACAAGAACGCATGGTCATTGCATATAAGAGTAACGCATATTTTCATTCCAACGCATGACCACCAACGTATGATAATAAACATATAACTTAAGACATGCATCGCATATTGCGTTCACCATAATTTTAGTTATCAAGTCTTTGACGGCTAATTTTACGTCATCAAGTTTTTGGCACTGTTGTCGGGGACTTGGCAGCTAATTATTTGTTGAGTTTTGTGATTTCGCAAGCAGCCTTTTTATCTTGGGAGTATTATAACTTGTGCGACCAAGTTAACCAATATTGAAGGGTAGGCGATGCGCCGAAAGTCAGTATTGACCCCAAGATAGAAGGGCAATCGATCGCTTGAGCTGAAGGTATTTCTAAGCACATGGTGGCCAACATGTGCTCAATAATTGCCGGAAGTTCCAATGGTGAGGGTGAGTCCCTTGACTTAAGCAGTTGAGAGCAATTTTCTGCATGGGAGACTCTTTGCGGTGACAACACTCCAATTTCTCCAGGGACCTCTTCTACTCTATCTTTACCTTGCTTTCTTAGTTTAATTTATTTTTATTTTATTTTCATTGTTATTTTGGATATGTTGTTGCTTCCTTGGTTCTAGTGTGTTTGCTCCTTGTAGGTGCGATAATAAGTCTCCTCGGTGCACAGTTACAACGGAGGAATTCCCTCCATCCTTCAATGCATGGCTTCAATCGCATGAACTCCAAAGCATGGTCGCATGCATTATTCCGCTTAAGGTTCTTTTCTTGTTATCTTTTATGCATTATCCTTTTGAAATTCTCCTTGTCCTGTCTCTTATACACATCTAGATGTGTATAAGAGACAGCTACATTGCGATCATTTGAAAAAATAAGTGAGAATTTTGAGAAATAACAACTCCAATGTCAATGCAATGGGGAAACTCATGTTAATAAGAGTTAAGTTGTGAAAGGCACTTACCCGTAGTTGGATGTCCGCATGACACATGTGGGGGCAAGCCAAAATGAAGGTAAGTCGCCAGGATCAATGCATGAGTGCAACTCTTCTATCGGGTGCAAGCCAAATCAAGCAAGACAAGAGTCGATTTGAATATGGAACGCAACCGAAGTTGGATGCCCGCATGACACACGTGAGGGTAAGCCAAAATGAAGAGCGTAACTAGGTTCAACGCCACATTCTAATAAGTAATCGCAAAGCTGAATTGTTTGGAACGAATGCTTTCTCAAATGCTAAACTCAAAGTTGCGGGGAATGAATAAAAATTTTTTGAGCAAAGGCTTGCCGGATTTAAACTTAGAAAAGATCTTTTTAAAGAAGCAGCCGAAGTGGAGGAGATCGTTGCAGCCATGGTCAAAGGTATGAGTAAATTATATTCTGAGAGGCTAGTCATCGTAAAGGAAAGCCAGAAGGCGAGTTGAGAATTTCTTGAGTATAACGCATGCTTGAGGACAAGCATGATTCTATGTTTGGGGTGTGATGACGGGCAGAAATGCACGTCATCTTACGCCTTTTATTTAGAATTATAAAGATTGTTAAGTGCAGTATGCGGCGAATATGTTAGGAATTCATGAGAAAATGAGTTTGCGTCGTCCAGCATTAAGAATCTTGGCTAACCCACTACTATGCGTTATTATGCGTTCAATTGTCTATCTTTGTAGCTTACGTAGGAAGCGAGCGCATACGCGAAAGCCGGGCTACCGCAAAGACGACCGCATGCGGAGAATTTCTTCATCACAAAGGCAAATGCATACATTCGATGCATGGATGTTGTGGCCATCAACCGCATGTGTCCATCGCATAGAAGTTGCAGCAGTCAAGCGAATGCGGTCATCACAAGATTGTGACTACATGATGATGACCATAATAGAGGGACGAACGCAAAGTTGGTGAAATGGATACATGAACGCATATCTCGGCAGAATCTAAAGATGATGTTGACATTTCACCTACCACGCCATTAGCAGCAGAGATTCAAAAAATGACCAACGCGCCATGAATGTCAGAATCAGAGGCAGAGAGGTCCATTAATGCTGTCGGTGATCAAGCTTTATAAATAGAAGCGCATGAGGAATTTCAAATCATCAAGTTTCGGCTTCGGGCGGATCCTTGTGATCCGACGAAAGTTGGAAAGGAAAAGCTTGAGAGTTCTTCATCTCCTTCATCCATCCGAGTGACGACCGGAACCTTCGCCGGAGTTAGATCTCGAGAGAGTCAGCTTCAATGCCCTTCTATGGCACACACGGCAGCTTGACACATATCTGCTGGAAGCAAGACATTACTTCCAGCTAGCCTTTTTCCATTTCTCTTCCTTGTAATATGTAAATTTTTGGCTTAAGAAATTAATACATTTTGTGATCAATGCATTTCTATATTTTCTTCGATTCCATCTCCATCTTCATTTACTTAGCATCCTTAATCTTCATTGCATCACTTAGTGAGATTGTTAGAGTATCGCATACTTAATCATTACTGCATAGGAATATGAAGCACGTAGCAAACCACCAGGAGGTGTACGTTGCGTGAGTGTTGTGAGAAAACCTTATTTGCTTAGTGTGAAGCTGTAACAACGCCTATCTATAGGCGGACGCAACGCTTGTCTATAAGTGGTTGGTTGCATTAAGCAATGTAAGCAAGTATTCACTAGAGATAGGAATAATCTTACGTTAGCCAGGTTTACGTGATTACCTTGTCTTATGAGAGCATCATTCATCATTTAGGCATACTTGGAAGAGTAGTCTAAAAATCAAATCTAAGACTCGAGAGAGCGGATTGGAACACATAAGCAAGAATAGGGAACTTAGAGATAATCTTCATTTGCTATTACACAGCATATGCACCCTACAGATGGGATATTGCAGTCCAGAAGTAGAATATGGTGGTATGCGGCTATCACGCTTATGCAGCGAGAGCACGTGAGCGAGTTATGGAGGTTCAGAAATAGGTTTCTCGGTACTATCGCATATACATCGCATGCGTCCTAGAATTAGGCACGTGTATGTAGCATGATCGCATAGTTTGCGCTGGTTGGGGTTTCCCTTGCGGTCAAGCTTAGGGTTGCAATGAAGACATCATCACATTTTATCTATTTTTCCATGCATTTACTACACTTCAACAGTTGTCGTCTCTATACCTTTCAGTCATATTCTCACTACTTTGTCTGTTAGTTAGGAGTAGGAGTAGTTATTAGCTTATACCATCCATCATTCTTTTATTCATCCGCCGCAAATGCATCACTGCATACAATTAGTTACAAGTCCCTGAGTTCTACCTTGGATCACCCGAGAAACTTGCGTTCGCGTTATACTTGGCGTGAACACAAGAAAACTTGTGACAAGAACGCATGGTCATCGCATATAAGAGTAACGCATATTTTCATTCCAACGCATGACCACATATGCATGATAATAAACGCTTAACTTAAGACATGCATCGCATATTGCGTTCACCATAATTTTAGTCATCAAGTCTTTGACGGCTAATTTTATGTCATCAACTACCTAAAGAACTGACAACAAGTCATCTATGCTAAATGATAGTAAGTCTTTTGATTCTTCCATCGTTTTCGATGAACTTAAAGAAGTATCCTTGCTTTCTACTATGCTGGCAGCATGACACGCAACAACTTCTAGTACTTCATTCGAGCAATTGTCGTAGAAGTTTCTCGGGAGAAAGTCCACCAAAGTTACTAAACGTCGAGGTCAAGGAACATTCTCCTCTTCCTCTTGCACGAGCTTACACTTCCAAGCCTTCTGTTTTCCCTTCTTTTTCTGAGTCTTATTCCCTCTTTTGTACTTCCGATGGAGGTGCAACTCCTTTTGGAGTGAACTTGACTTTCTTCTTTTTTAGTGAGTCACAAGGATCCACCCTTCACTTGAAAGAACTGTGAGGTCTACTACAGAAGCGGGATCCTTCCCAATTTCGAAATTTCACAGAATTAAAAATACAGAGAAACCAATTATGTATTTTACAAAATTTACAACATGCTAAAGAATTAATAGAGAAAAAAGGATTTGGATCACTTACCCTTGAAGAACCAAAGTCTTCACAAATTCCCTCCCAACGAACTTTTCGTTTTGGAACTTGATCTTTAGAAATTATAGTAATCCAATTTGGCCACCACCATAAATGAACCTCCTGTATTCTCTTTAGGGGCCGTTTGGATTAAGGTTTTCTCAATGCCCAAGAATTAAGGATGTCTGGTATTTATATATCTGGGAATAAAATTACTGGAAATCAAGGATGACTATGTTTGGTTGTGCATGGGAAAACAATGTCTGGGAATAGTATGTGTGGGAATAGTATGTGTGAATTAAAAAAATTGAGATTGTGAAAACAAGTCCAAACGATTGTTTACAAAATACTATACGTGTTAGGAATGTGACTAAAGTCCCACATTGGTTAGTTAAGAGGAGGATCATGGGTATATAAGTGAGAATGACTATCTCCATTGGTATGAGGCCTTTTGGGGTGAAACCAAAAACAAAGCCATGAGGGTTAATGCCCAAAGTGGACAATATCATACCATTGTGGAGATAGTCTGAGGGTCTTGTCCCTATCAAACATTTGTGTGGATGTAGCTAACACACTGTTAGTGAACCATGTATATCTGTGTGTCGATCTTCTCTATCTTTATGTTCCCTTTTTTGTGTTCTTTAATTGTCGATTTTGTAACAATACGATCGCTTAAATTATCTACATGATGTTGAGCTCTGCTACACGATCGTTTACAAAATGCTATACGATTGTTGAAATTATCTACACGATCGTTGAGTAACAAAACACTATACGATCGCCTACCCAATGTTATACGATCACCTACCAAATGCTATACGATCGCTTATCAAATGCTACACAATCGCTGAGCTCGGCTACACGATCGCTGAGTAACAAAATGTTATACGATCGCCTACACAATGTTATTATGATCGCCTACCAAATGTTATACGATTGCTTACTAAATGCTACACAATCGCTGAGCTCGGCTACACGATCACTTAGCTCTGCTACACAATCGTTGAGCTCTGCTAGACGATTGATGAGTAACAAAATGCTATACGATCGTCTACCCAATGCTATACGATCGCCTACCCAATGCTATACAATCGCTTACCAAATGCTACACGATCGCTTACCAAATGCTACACGATCACTGAGTAACAAAATGCTATATGATCGCCTACCTAATGCTATACGATCGCCTACCAAATGTTATATGATCGCTTACCAAATGCTATACGATCGCTTACCAAATGCTACATGATCGCTAAGTAACAAAATGTTATACGATCGCCTACCAAATGCTACGCAATCGCTTACCAAATGCTACACGATCGTTGAGTAACAAAATTCTATATGATTTCACGGCTGGAAGGAAGGAAAATCATGGTAGGAAGCAGAATGAAAACCCACACTTCTCAATGGATATGAAATTCCTTTATTTGTGTTGGTAAAAGATACCTAGAAATTACCTTTTCCAAGATAAATAAACAAATCCCACCAACCAAACATGGGCTTTGTAAACTCATTCCCATTCCCACCCTCTTTTCCCTCCAACCAAACAACCCCTTAGGGGTTTGAGAATTAGCAGGAATGTGTGGGCTCTACTATGATTTTGGGAGAGGGAGGTGAGGTTTTGAGAGAGGAGAATTCTTTTCTATGTGTTCCTTGGGGAAAAGGCAGAGCACTACTCTACGTAAAAGGCAAGAGAGAAGTAGAACCATAACCACCCCTAACTCCACACATCTTTTATTAGAGAGAAACTAGGGGAGGGAGTTAAATCAAATTCAAATATTAATTTAATCAATAATTTAACAAATTATTTAGTGTATATATATATATATATGATCATTACCTTATCATATATTATATATTAAACTATATGTTATATCAAATATAACACATAACTTATAGTTTTTATTTATCTCAATAATGCATGGTATTTAATATAAATCACATTTATACTAAATTTAATTATATGAATCTAATCCATTCAATTAATATTTGAATCATATCCAAATATTTAATTCCTCTCAAAATAAAGTTTATATTATAATGTATCAAATATATTATATTAATTATATCACATATAATTAATTAAATTAATTATATCATATATAATTAATTCTCTCAATTAATTTGAACAATTCAAATTAATCTAAAATTAATTCTCAATAATCCTAGTTGAGCTACAGAGGGGACTTTATGGATTTGTGGATTGAAGCTCTAATGATACTCGAATAATTAATTAAACTTCTTTTATTAAATTATTCAACATCCATTAATTGCCAATCACTCAACTAAAGACCGACAGTTGCATTCTTTGTACTACATATATATTTCTATGTCCATTGAATATAACTAGTCCACGATGCGATGACCCTTCACAAATTGTTTGTAAGGACAGCTAGGCCAAAATTACCATTTTGCCCCTATAGTTATATCTAACTCCTTAAGTACCACTGATCCGTATAATGAACAACAAATCATAGTCCAATTATGTCCAAACCCCTCCGGGCCAAGAGAGGGTGTGGTGCCATATTGATCAAGGCCCAGAATCAACCCTTAAGAGAGCAATTTATCTACTTGCACCGACATTTGGGAAGGAATGAATTTCTTCTTGTATAGCTTAAACAGTAAAAACGGAGGTTTGGTTTTTGGTTTTAAATTTAAAACATGCAAGATAAAGTAAAGTGCAATGGATATATGAAACGGTAATGGATTCATGTGGTTCTCGGATCAAGTAGCCATTCAATGTAATTTAAATCATTGTTTTAAGCCAACATATCATATATTCGAATTATATGCATAGCTACCCAAACGATGTGAATTAACTAATCTCTACAAAGGCCAAAAATCAATTGATCTGAATCGATCGAGCGTCCTAATTTGTAATTAAGGCTGGAAGTCATGCCCTAACTAACCTACATGCTCCTAGATGCAATTGTGTCCTCAGCGGCCATAAAGAATTAGAAACACATGCATTAAGATTCAGGATTCAACTATGTTGATTAAGTGTCAGAAAAGTCGTGTTCAAATAATCAATTTATTCCTTGAATCTAGATTAAACATGCAATGCAAAGATCCACGGACAACTTAAAAACCTAAGCATGCTTATCTAATCTGTGTTACAAGGGTAAATTCAAAGCATGGACGATTACAAGGATGCGTGCGAGCTCGAATTTAAATAGCTAAGACATGCGATCATGATAGGGGCGTCAATCCAACACATAAAAGCAAGTCTAAATTAAACAAGATTTAAGAAAAACAAAATTCTAAATTAAAGCATAGAGATTGAACAGAAAACTTATCAAAATACAAAGAATGTTCAATCCAAGAACTAAACGAAAGATTACCTCATCGGTTCATAGACAAATCGATGGGATACGTTCTAATACATGTTCATAATCCAAAAATAAAATAAATATAACCTAATGATTCTAAAAACATAAAGGAAAAAAAGAAAAGGCCTCTCCTCGGCCTCCATTGAAGAACAACAAGGTTTTCAACATTTTCAGCATAATTTTGTCCCAAACGAAGAGATGAATTTATAGAAAAAATATGGGGCAGCATCACAACGCTATTATGGCTGAAGGGATGCGTCAGGTAAGAAGTCCAACATTGGCCTCGACGCTGTCTTGCGCGCATGCCTTAAGCTCATCCATCAAATGTCGTAGCGTCACAACGTTGTTGAAGAGCATTGCAACGCTAATACTTCTGTCTCTCAGCATCGAAGTCGAGCGTTGTGCAGCGTTGCAACGGTGGTGCTGATGAAAATTTGGAGTGTTGCAACGTTCGGTGTAGTGTTGCAACGTTGCGTCCACTGCCAGATATTCGCTACTCGATACTTGATTCTCATTCACTCGCTAGCATTTTCTTGATTACTCGACAACCTTCTACTCAATGGTACTCAATCGTGCCTCATACTTGCTGGAACTCGATGGCAATTTGGTCTCTTCAACTCCTTTGAAGCTCGGATATTCAAATCATCTCCAAATTGCTTCAAATTAACCTCGTTCTTCACCAAAAGGTTAATTCCACCTCTTGATCGCTCAATACCTACAAAATAGGGAAATAAACACATAAAATCCACTAATGAGCTCAAATTAAGCTAGGAATATTAGCTCTTTTTTAGAGCTAACAAACAACCCCAACTTAATTCTTGCTCGTCCCAAGCAAGGTAGAAAACACACAATCAAGTAGAAAATTAATTAAAGACATGCTAGCTTAATTCGCAATGTTGTTACTCCAGTCTCAACAGTCAGTTATAATGAAATTTTTAATCAGTAATGAAAATCAATTACAATCAATCAATGAAGCACAAGTTTAAAAAGGATTATTGATCTATTTATGCATGAGTGAGCCTAGAGTATTGCTAGTTAAGCTTGCACAGCCCGAAAAAATTTTAAAATATCCTCATCCCGTTTTCCCCTACTCTGGTTCGATTATAGACCTTGGACATACCACACTTGGAAAAAAAAAAAAAAAAGGTTAACACTAAGACAAGGGTGCCTAAACTCACACACACAAAACATAAAGGGCATTTCTTTTACCTAGAGGGCTAGCTTTCACACCCCACCATCGGGAATCTATCACTCTTTTCTCACGAGCTCTAACTAGACATGGCTGAGGTAGATCTTTTCACCTCTATCTATGCACACACACACACTATTTTTTTGAAGGCATGTTGACAAATGCCTCCTATTTTATATTTTTCTATTTTTTTCATAATTGTAACTAATTTAATTTTCTTTATTTTTTTCTCTTTTTTTTCACAGTCTACCCTATTTTATCCACTTTGTCTAGTTTTTCTCTAAAACAAGCATTGTTACTCCTAAGTCAAAGGTGGACCTTTTGAGGTGATAATAAAAATACAAACCAGATAACCCAATTCTAAGCATGCAAGACTTTAATTTCGCAAAACAATGACTTGAAGATGCAAGTGACATGAAAAATTTTTAAAATTGGGTTAAAAATCATGATCATGCTTTCTTAACACTTCTTCATGCAAATTTTATTACAGAAAGAGTGCGTCATAAACTATCATGATAACAACAGAGCAAATAGCAAGCAAGGCATCAAAGCACATAACATTTTCCGAGCACAACGCTTAAGGACCCCAAAAACCACCACATACCCCCAACTTAAAAATATACATTGTCCCTAATGTATCTTATGTAAAGCTCAAAAAGATAAAACAAGAAGGGATTAGAAAACCTCCCTTGATACACTGTCGCGCATGGGATGGTGGTGGTTGGGCATCTTCTCCTCACTCAATATAGATTAGGCTCTAGAGAGGCCTATAAAAAAAGCAAAACTACGAAAGAAAACCTACAAAACAAAACAAAGAAGTTAGCAAAACTAAAAAGAAAAATGACAAAAAGGAAAAAGAAAAGAAAGAAAAGATACAACCGAGGGCACAAAAAAAATATAGAGTAGGAAGGAAAAAAGAAGACAAGCTTCAATAGGAATCTGGAGAGTCTGGATCCCTCTGATGACCACTCTGAAAACCGATGCTAGCATAGTAGAGACGGTTCTCTTTAGTGATGAAGTTCACCGTTCTCTCTATACGCCTAGCTCGACAAGTGGTCTCCTGATTCACTCTTAGTGACTCGGTCACCACTTTGAGCGCCTCAGCTGACATCCTCAACTTCTGCTCTGCGTAAGACTCCCTCGATATAGGAACATCGCACTGATCCTGGGTACCAGCACGGGGGATCTCCTCAGTCGCAGGAACCTGCTCATCCTCTCCGTCATCCGCGTCATCGTCCTTATCGGACTAGTCCACTCCTCTTCTGTGGAAGGCTGCAAACGAAGACCTATAGATGGGAGCACGATGCCCCATATTCTTCTTGTCGCCAGAGATCTCCACCTCGGACCTCTGGCATAACTTAGTAATCAGGCTCGGGTGACCTAGACTACCGGTGGTGGAACACCGCCCACAACAATGGATTGAAGCCCTAATGATTCGTCCAACATTAATGAACATCCCCTGGACAAGACAGTAAATGAGCTTGGCCTGATCCATCGTGATGTCCATGAGGCGCAGCACTGGCATCAATCGGGATTAGCTCTAAAAAAGAGCTATTATTCCTACTTTAATTATGACTCGTTATCGGATTTTACATGTTTATTTCCCTATTTTGTAGGTATTGAGCAATCATGAGGTGGAACTGGCGATTTGGGGCCAAACGAGATTAATTTGAAGCAATTAGGAATTGATTTAAGCATCCAGACTTTAAGGGAGTTGAGATTGCCAAATTGCCATCGAGTACGATCAGCTATCAAGCACCATCGAGTCAAATTTTGCCAAGAAAACAAGCATTGAGCACCGAGGGAGCGAGCAGCGAGTATCGAGTAAGCAAGTGGTGAGTAACGAGTTTTTGGCAGAACACTCAGCGTCGCAACGCTCTTCACAAGCCTTAGTCCAACGCTCATTCGATGCTAGAAGGTAGTAGCATCAAGTGCAGGNAAGCAATTTCTTCAAGTAAAGACTTATTTTTACTAGATAAAACATTGTATTTCTTTTTAAGCACAACATACTTAGAACTAAGTTTTTCTAAATCATTTTGGATATGTTCAAATAGTTCGAACAATTCATTATAAGAAAGAGGTTCTAGAGTTACCTCATCATTTTGTTCATCCTCTTTGTCACTATGAGCCATGAAGCATAAATTGGCCACTTCTTCATTATCACTCCCACTTTCGATTTCATCGTTATCATCCCAAGTAGCTTTCATTGCTTTCTTCTTGGATTTCTTGGATGATTTGAGAAAAGGACAACCGATTCTAATATGACCCGACTTCTTGCATTCATAACATATTACCTTATCCTTTTTGCTCTTTTCACCTTTGGACTCTTTTTGGTTGGAGAGATATTTCTTGAATTGTTTCTTTCTCTTGATGAAGTTCTTATATTTACGTGAAAGATAGGCAACATCATCTTCATCAAGGTCATCTTCATCTTGGGAATCAACTTCTAAAGAGATGATCTTTAAAGCTATACTCTTTTCTTTCTTTTTCTTCTCATCCTCCATGTTTTTCTTGATCTTTATCTCATGCGTCAACAACGAGCCCATGAGTTCATCAATGGAGAGAAATTTGAGATCCTTTGCCTCTTGAATGGCGGTGACTTTAGGCTCCCATTGTTTAGGCAAAGACCACAATAGCTTCTTTATCTTCTCAATATTTGAGTACTTTTTTCCAAGTCCTTCTAAAGCATTGACAATGTTAGTAAATCTAATAAACATATCGGAAATAGCTTCATTTTCATCAATTTTAACATTTCATATTGATGAACTAAGATGTCAATCTTTGTTTCTTTTACTTGACTAGTTCCTTCATGAGTAATTTCTAATTTATCCCATATCTCTTTAGCGGTTTTGCAAATAGACACTTTATTGTATTCAACTTCATTCAAAGTACAAAATAAGCAATTAATAGCTTTGGCAATTTAAAGAGCATGTTTTCTTTTCATTTATTGACCATTCTTCCTTAGGTTTTATAGTGCTAACACCATCAACATCTTTTGTTGGAATTTTAAAAAACTTCCTCAACAATATCCATAAAATCATAATCAATAGAAAGCAAGAAAAATCTCATTCTATTTTTCCAATAACTTAAATTAGTACCATTAAAGAAATGAGACTTTTGTAATAGATTGACTATCGGTAAAAGGGATAAAACCTAAAGTTGTCATAGCTCAAAAACAATTAAGTTTATCAAGAAATAAATATTTCAAGAAGAGCAACCCGCTCTGATACCAATTGTTTGATCGATATGGCAACCCTAGAGGGGGAGTGAATAAGGTTTAATTAAACTTTTTTTTTCTAAATTAACCCAATTAAACTAATTAATACACTTTTTATAAATAATAAGAAAATTTTAATTTATGCAACAAATAAGATGACAAAAATGTGATAATTTAATTCTATCAAATTTTAGCAAATAAATAAGAACAAACTAAAACATACAATAAATTGCTTAAATTAATTGCAAAAATAAAAAGTAAAGAGTTAGAGAAGAAGACACCGTAATTTTTATAGTGGTTCGGTTAAACTCGACCTACTCCACTCCCCAAGCGCCTCTTAGGAATTTGAATACAATTTTTTCGACTCTTTCCACGGATTAGAACCCGACCGTTACACCACCGGTCCTTTTATGGGTTCAAGAGCAAACCCGATCCTTTCCACGGTTTAAGATCAAACCGTTACAAATGTTGAAATTTTTTAAGAACACAATACAATTCTCACTAGAGTGGATTTACAAGTTTAAACACTCAACAAGTTTATCCTCACAATACAATAACACTCTCTCAAGAATAAGATGAAAAGAAAGAAAATTGGGAACTTAGAGAGAGTAACAATGGAACTTTTGAGTTTTAGAGGATTATGAAATGTAAAATTTGGTAGTTTAAAATTTGGAGAGGAAGATGGTTTATATAGAGAGGAAAATTTTTAGAAACCACCATAATTTGGACCATTGGATTTTGGAAAAGAAAAATCAATGGTGGAGATTTTAAACTAACTTAATCGTTAGATACAAACAAAATATAATATTAAATTTCTTTTCTTTTGAAATTCATTTTTTTTTAATTAATCCAAAAAATAAAAAAACATATCATGTGTCAAAAACTAGCCGTTAGACACAAACATAAAATAATATTAAATTCATTTTCCTTTCAATTCATTTTCTTTTTAAATTTATTCTCTTTAAAGTCAATCCAAAGATAAAAAAAACTAGCCGTTAGACATAAACATAAAATAATATTAAATTTATTTTCCTTTTAAATTTCTTTTTAATTTCATTTTTTTTTATTTTAAATCAATCCAAAAATCAAAAGTTCATCATATGTTAATCTCTTAATGATCCACCATTCAACCAATATGCTGTCATATGTCTACATGCAAATGGTCTGGTTATGCCACGTCATCCACCACGGTATTTTTTCTATAGACTTGTTTCGGTCATATCGTCTTCGTTTTAGCTCCGATTTGAGTGATTCAAGAGGTGTTGGAATCGTTGTTCCGAGCTCTACGCTATAGATATATTAAAACACTAAGATTTTCAGTAATTAAAAATTGAGTTTTTTATCATCAAAACATTGATTGATTAAAATTAATTAATTTGAAATTAAGGGCCAAAAAGCATAATTTTTTGTGGGGGACAAGTTTATAGCCAAAAAGCATAATTTATAGCCTATAAAAAATTATGCTTATAGCCAAAAAATCAAGACCAAATTAAAGCCTACCAGAGAACTCTATAAATAGAAAAGTTTTCTTTATTTGTGGGGGACAAGAAATTTTTGTACTTCAGATAGCCTATAGAGAATTCTCCCAACAATCAAAAGACTCCTATATTTTTTAAGCTGAACATTCCTTGAAAATACAAAAGCTATTCCAAGACTTCAACTTCAAGAACATCACGCTTTTCACTTCCTCAAATCAAGCGTATGCATTTAACTGAGAGAGAATTAGATGATCGAGTACTAGAGATAACCACATCCGTATCAAATCCACATCAACACAAGTTCAATTTCACGAAACAAGTTTCTTCAGAAATCTTGTGCAAACATATGTATTTTCTGAATATTAGACTATTTGTGTAATTTTTTAAAGAACAAAAAATGAGATGGTTTTTTTTGTTGCTAACATAGCTTGATTGATGGATCTGGACCAAGTAGACACATGTTCAGCCAAAATGAATACAACTCAACTAACAACAAGTATGTATAATACTCTCAAGGTTAGAGATTCAATCTTCTAATTCACAATTGTCAAAAAAAAAAAAAAAAAAAAAGAGTAGGCACATGTTCATTTCTTCCTTGCCACTTTGTTGTGAATTGATTGGGAAAATTTTTCAAATATAATTTTAAAAGACTGAATACATATTTTTAATCCAAGTTTTTAAACACAATTAATTTATTACCATATACGTTATGGGAGATCAGGGATCGATTTTGGGCATAGACCTCTACCGACCATTGATATTTCGGTTGCTTTCGATTGGTGTTCGTTGGTTTTGATGAAGAGTGTAGCACCGATCAACCAACTGCTCAGTCGGATCGTCAGTTTTATGACTCCGGCAAACTTGGTTGAAAAAATGAAGAAAAAACATAAAAACTAAACAATAAAAGGGAAGATAATAGAAGAACAAAGAATAGAAAGTGCAGAAATAAAAATAAAATAAAAAGAGAGAAGAAGAAAATAGAGATGAAGAATGAATTGAAAAAGAAGAAGATGAGAAAAAAATGCGGGAAGAAAAGTAAGAACTAAGGAGAAGAAGAAGAGAAAAGAACATAAATGAGGAAGAGAGAAGAAAGGAAGAGGGAAAGAAACGTTAAAAAATAATGTAAAAGAGAAAATTTTAAAATAATGTTTTTTTTAAGTACAAAAATCAAAATATATAATATTTTTAATATATGTAATATTCAGTTATATTTATTATTTAATTTTAAAAATAATATTTACTATAAAATATATTTTCGGTCGGAGTCGATCGATTTTAAAGTATTTTCAGTCTGTGTCGATCGATTTTTCATATGATTTTGTTACAAACCGACCCCGACCTTGACAGTCGGCATGGAAAAACCACCTGCTCGCCTTTGATTCAGTCGGTTTCAATCGTTCGATTCGATTTTTCAGCTAGCCATATGCCTTACCAACCATCAAATATATTATAAGTTAACAAGTATGCATTTCTTAAATAAATTTCAAACATTTCTCAATAAAAAAATTCAAATATATTTTTATTCTACAAAAAAGGAACCTTTACTAACGGTCAAATGTATTTGAAGTGAAACGCCGGATTTCAAAATAAGTCCTCAATCTCATTAATTCATTTGAATTTTGAAAAGAAACAAATTCGGCCGTTGTGCTCGTTTCCCTCTTTATAAAACCCTCTCTCATCCTTTCAATTTTTTGACATTATACCTTCGATCCCTGTTTATCTCTGTTTCCATTCTCATTTCTCTCCAATGGCCGATTCTGCCACGGCTGAACTTCCGATTACGGGCGCACCTGCTGGACCCACAAAGAAACCAAGAAACAGCCGGAAGCCTTTGAAGGACAAAAACTCCTCAAAGAAGGTAACACAATCTGAATCCATGGTTACGAAAGTAACACAACAATCGGAAGGGGAGATCCTCTCTCAGAATAAATCTTCGGCTAAGAAACCGAAATCCAAAGCCGCAGCGAAGAAGCAGCCGGCGAAGCAATCCTTCGACAAAGATTTGCATGAAATGCAGGACATGCTTCAACAATTGAGGCTCGATAAGGAGAAGACTGAGGAGCTTTTGAAAGCCAAAGATGAGATGCTTAAACAGAAAGATGAAGAGCTTAAGACGAAAGATAAAGAACAGGAAAAGCTCCAGATCGAATTGAAGAAGTTGCAGAAGTTGAAGGAGTTCAAACCAACTATGGTTCGTTTCTTAATCTCGCGTTTTTCTTTCTGATTCTTTCTTAACTGAGAAGAAATGAAACAAGAAAATGTTACGTTTCTGTTTAATATAGATGGAATAAATTAATATCTCCGAGAGGAGTCTTCGGATCTGTTTAGGGTTTCCATTTCCGATAGTTGAAAATTCTGTTCATTCTTAATCAGAACTTCCCTATGATTCAAATTTTGAAAGATAAGGAACAAGATAAGAAAGAGAAGAAGAAGTATGCGGAAAAGAAGAGGCCGGCTCCACCTTACATCTTATGGTGCAAAGATCAATGGAACGAGGTAGATTAAACTGCCAATAAGTCTTGATTATGATGAAGACTGTTATTAACTGTTAAGTAATGACCTCTGAAATTCACATTTGTGGCTCTTTGTCCTCTGATGCAGATCAAGAAGGAGAATCCAGAGGCAGAGTTTAAGGAAATCTCAAACATTTTGGGGGCTAAATGGAAGAGTGTTTCAGCAGAGGAGAAAAAGCCATATGAGGAGAGGTATCAAGCTGAAAAGGAATCCTATTTGCTAATCACTTCTAAAGAGAAGCGTGAGAGTGAGGCGATGAAGTTGTTAGAAGAAGAGCAGAAGCAGAAGACAGCCATGGAACTGCTTGAGCAATACCTTCAATTCAAAGAGGAAACAGAGAAGGAGAACAAGAAGAAGAAGTAAATACCATATTTTTACTCTGCCTCTGTGTTAACTTAAAACACCTTGGAAATTTTGCAGTGCGTTACTAATGTTTGATAAAATGCCCCTTAGGAAACAGAAAGATCCATTGAAGCCTAAACAACCCATGTCTGCATTCTTTCTCTTTTCAAATGAGAGACGTGCATCTCTTCTAGATGAAAACAAGAATGTTCTAGAGGTTAGATTAACATCTTTTCGAATTGGGATTTCTCTATGTTTGTGTATGGGGGATTTAATTTGCTTTTGTAGTCTAATTTGTCCACTGTTTTTTCCATTTAGGTAGCGAAGATAGCAGGAGAGGAGTGGAAGAACATGACAGAGGAACAGAGAGGACCTTACGAAGAGGTCAGGATTCATAGAATAAATTTGTCCATGAGTTTTCATCCAAGATCAATATTAACTCTTCAACATATGCAGATGGCAAAGAAGAACAAGGAAAAGTATATGCAGGAGATGGAAATTTACAAGCAGAAAAAGGAGGAGGAAGCAGCAATCCTGAAGAAAGAAGAGGAAGAGCAAATGAAGCTTCAGAAACATGAGGCTTTACTATTGCTAAAGAAGAAAGAGAAAACTGAGACAATTATGAAGAAAACAAAGGAGGAGCTCCAGAAGAAGAAGAAGGAAGGGAAGAAGGCTGTTGATCCTAACAAGCCAAAGAAGCCTGCATCCTCTTACATCTTGTTCAGGTTGAAAGACAAAACACCCTCTCTACCAAGAAGAATTGAAATTTGAGAGTTTTATGAACTGAACTTGATTATTGTGTTAATTGCAGCAAAGAAGCAAGGAAAAGTGTAACGGAGGAGAGGCCTGGAGTAAACAACTTCACAGTTAATGCAATGATATCAGTCAAATGGAAGGTTTGGACTTTTGATGCAAATCTTTTGTGTTAGTAATGTAGAAAGAACATCTAAGAATTTGATTTCTGGTTGTGTGTCTGTTCTTGTGATATGATTTGGGGTTAATAGGAACTAAGTGAAGGGGAGCGAAAAATCTGGAATGACAAAGCTGCAGAAGCCATGGAAGCTTACAAGAAGGAAGTAGAGGAATACAACAAAAGTGTTGCTGAAATGAAGGGTGATGATCAATAGGAAATGTGTTAGTAGTTTCCTTCACTGTTCAAGTGTTGTTTGAATAGTTCTAACAATTACTGGATTTTGATTAGTTGCTGCTAATCTTGGTTTTATTTCTTTGTGCTCTATTGATTTCTCAAGAATGTATTGATGAATCTAATGAGAAAGTTCTGACGCTATAACATTTAGTCGTCATCCTAGGGGTAGGCATGTATAGGGATACCTTCTAATGAGAACGGTTTTGTGCTCTTAAATCTTGTCAAGTTGCATCAATTTTTTATTAACCTTAAATTAGTTAATCAAATTCTCGCGTTTAAAAACCTACTAGACAAATGGTTCAATATTTTCAAAATGAGCATAATCTGACCTAACATAATATTTACTATTGTCTTAAAGACAGTATACTTTTTTTTAGAGACAAGTGTGTTCAGTTCAATCTTCTTTTAAGAAGCTAGCAATTAGAGTTTTTATATTTTTTATTTTTGGTTAAAATTTATTAATTTTGGTAAATGTCAGTCAAGAGTAAATTTGTGTGTTATCAAACTTAATTTTGTGTAAAAAACCTTATTTTTTATGATGATTTTTCAAACTAAACCATGAACTTTTTTATTTTTCACTACAATAGTAGGGAAGAACTTAAAATAATTGAGACACTAAAAAATATAGTTTACTATTAGAAACTCCTACTGGAAATTTTTGAAAAGCCTACTATTTGTTTGGACTGAAATAAAATTAATCTAGAGACCAATTTGAAACAAACTTTCAAATTTGGGACCAAAAGTATAATTTTAAAACAAACTTTTAAACTTGGGACCAAAAAGTGTGTAAATGTTTCAAAACAAAACTAAAATAAAACCTAATATTTTTTATAAACCCAAAAAAGGCAAAAACTCAATTTTAAAAAGGAAAATATTTAGGTTGTTTTGGGATTTCGAGACTAAAAGTCGAGGGTTGAGGATTCGACTAATGTAGAGATCAAACGTTGAGAACTCGACAAACAAAGAAAAACTTGGAAACAATACGTAAATTAGGGTTGTCGAGGGTTGAAGATCTCGCTAATTTTGTGACTAGGATCTCGCTCTAGAAGGGAATCTCGCTAATTTTGTATATTAGGTTGTCGAAGGTTGAAATTCTGGCATACATAAGTCGAAACTTCAACCCTCGACAAGGAAGATAAGTGGG
>NC_052349.1:72492624-72522227 GCF_009727055.1 Benincasa hispida
GGATGTTAGTGTAGACAATCTAGAACCATCAGGATCAATAAGATATATGTCATTCCCTATTTCGAATGCACAAGCTATGAACTTGATGTTCTCAATGGCAATGCCAGTGCCAAATGTAGTGCATTTGTATGTAAATGTAAATATGATAGGGGTGGATCCTGATACATCATTTAACCCGTTTGAAGATCCAACTCAATGTATCAATCCTGATTCAGAGTCAGTTGCATTGCCATGTGATAATGAAGATATGGCGGCTAACAACCTGTACAAAGACTTCATAATAGAAACGGATGACGAATTTGAAGAGTTGGATTTCGATGGTCATGAACATGAGATGCTTTCAGATACATTCAATAATTTGAATATGAATGTATTGGATAGCATTCGGGAACATGACCCAATTGTAGCTCCTGTGGACATTGACAATATGCAATTATATAAAGGAATGATTTGTCAAGACAAGAAAATGATACAACACGCGGTCAAATGTTTTGCTATAAAGCGTCACGCACCATACGCGGTTGTTGAATCTACACCGATGATTTGGACAATTCGGTGTAAGAAGTGGGAGGAAGGTTACAAGTGGAGACTTCGTGCAATAAAGAAAAAATCGCATGACTTGTTCGAGATCACTAAGTTGATGAGCAGCATACATGTTTTTATTTAGAACTAAGTCAAAGTCACGTGTAATTGGATTCATCAATGATTGCACTAGAGTTTTGTGACGCCGTAAGAGAAAAACCATCTATCAGTGTGGCACAACTACAGTCCAACATCAAATCAAAGTTTGGATATCATGTTCGGTATGGGGGGGAAAAAGAAAATTGTTGGCTAAAGTGTTCGATGATTGGGATGAGCCTTACAAATTATTGCATAGATGGTTATATATGGTTAAGCAGACCAATCCCAGAACACGCGTAGAGTGGAGAGTTAAAGAAATGCTTACTAAAGGTCATGTTATCCTAACTTCTGTATTTTGGGCATTTGGTCCTTGTATAAAAGATTTTAATAAATGTCGACCGATCATTCAGATAAATGGTACACACTTGTACGACAAATATAGAGGAAAACTGTTGATTGCTACATCAGTTGACTCGAACAGCCATCTACTTCCACTTGCGTTTGCCGTTGCTGATGAAGAGTCCGCAGACTCATGGGGATGGTTCCTGAAACACCTAAGAGAAATTGTAACACACGAAGAGGTGTGTTTAATTTCAGATTGACATGCTGGTATAATTGCAGCAGAGAACAATCCAGCAAATGGTTGGACGAGACCAAAATGTCACTATCGTTTCTGCTTACGACATATCGTCAGCAACTTCAATAAAAAGTATAAATTTAATTCATTGAAAAATTATGTTTATCATGCTGGGTGTTAGTTTCAAATTCGAAAGTTCAACAAAGCAATTGAAGATATCAAAAAAATAAATCAGAGTTGTCTGAGTTTTTTTTACATTAGTTTAGAGCAATGGAATCAAGCACATGTTGGAGGATTCAGATATGGGTGGATGATGCAAATCTATCAGAGTGCATAAATGGAGTCCTCAAAGGAGCTCGAATGTTGCCTATAAATGCTCTTGCTCAGATAATATCTTCAAATGCGTGAACTATTTCGAGAAAAGAAGAGAAGAAATAAGGGATGCATTGGAGCGTCAAGATAAATACACCCGGTAATATTAATTTTTATATTAATATATATATATATAATATCAATATATTATATATTTTTAATACCAATTTATTTTCAAAATCGAATATTATTAATACTAAAATGGCTGCACGAATCTCAATTCAAACATAAAGTACATCATACGATTTGGTATAGAATGTGTGCTTTCAATGTGAAGACCGGACGTCATAGTTCAATGCTAAAGGAGGAAACGTTCAAATATTGAGGCTAAACAGGTCCGAAGCGGTACTGTTCATGTAACAAGTTGGCAAGCATTCGGACATTCCATGCTCGCATTTTATGGCCGTTTGCTCACATTTTAACATAAACTACGAAGATTTTATTGAGGACTACTACAAATTCGTCAACGTATCGCTGAATGTTTACTCTCCTCAATTTCAACCTGTACCGCATGAAAGATTACTGGATCATGCACCCTAATATGCCCGTCCTTACATCCTGATCCATCGTTGTTGAGAAAACCTGGTAAGACCAAAAGTTCACGTTATACAACGAGATGGATTGGACAGAACCAAGCCACTTACAACGATGTGGATTTGTAACCAGTTCAGGGCATAATCGAAGGAAGTGTCCTTTCGTTACTAAGACGGGCTCCCAGATAGTTAGGATTGAAAAATAAATAATTTTGTTATTATATATTCATTTTTTATTATAATTTTATTTGTATATTCAATTTTTTTTATTATAATTTATTGTAATTCAATTTTTTTATATATTTATTGTATATTTAATTTTTTTATAATAATCTATTGTATATTCAATTTTTTTATTGTAATCAATAAAGTTTTATATTATTCTTTATCCTCACACTTTTCTCTACTATTCAATTATAGTCAATTTTAATATTTTTTTTTCAGATCATGGCTTTAAACCTAGGACCTGTTGATCCGATGTTTGTAACGACCAGTAGGGTGAACCTGTTGATTCAATGTTGTATGGCGAGATCGTACTACTGAGAAATATCTTGCAGACGTCGAGAAGGCAGTTCTCCAGCGCACTATCCCGCTCCACCCTCCGAATACTACCGCTACTGCGTACATCTGGATTCTATGGGGTTGCCAATATTAGGATTTATCAGTTGGACTGGCATCTGATCACCAGCCTTGGTCGAGAAATGGAGGTCCGAGATGCATACATTCCATATGTTGGAGAGCGCACTATCACTCTACAAGACATAGAAGTGTTGTTGGGGTTACCTGTTGACAGTGAGCTGGTCCGGAGTGATGTACGATGACTAGTTAGAAGTTTGTCAACTGTACCTCGGTACGAACTCTCCTGCCAACAAGATTAAAGGATCAAGGTTAAGTTTAATATGGTTAGGAGACACAATTTTGTGAGCTCACGATGATGCAGACGAAGAAACTGTCATAAGATATGCACGAGCATATATACTACAAATGATGGGTGGAAGTCTGTTTTCAGATAAATCAAGTCATTTGTTCACTTGATGTTTCTGCCACTGTTAGCTAACCTCCATGATGCAGGGCGGTATTCGTGGGTAAGAGCATGGCTTGGCATGGTTGTATAGACAACTATGCCAAAAGCACACAAGACCTGAGGTTCGAGAGATAGTTGGGCCTCTCATACTTTTGCAACTATGGGCTTGGGAGCGATTTCCGACAATGGCTCCACAGCACATCATGTTAATGACGCTCAGTTAGTTAGACGAGCCTACGGTTCTCGGTATGTTGTTTTAGTTCAATTTAATTTTTTTATATCACTAATCTAGTTAATTTAAATTCTAAATTATCAATTTAAAAATTTAGGTGGAAAGACAAATTTTGTGTGTGACTAGGATAGCCACACATGTAGTCAACCAATATAGATACATGTTTGATCTGCTTCAACCTGAACAGGTACATTACACTAAAACCTAATTGATTATTTTTATTCACATTTTTATTATATTTGTCTTTAATATTCTCTAATAATAATATTGTGTGTTTCAGGTTATTTGGGAGCCGTACAAAATTATTGTGCATATTTTGCCTATTTTTGTACGAATGGTCAAAACATATGGCGACGATGAGTCCTCTCATTGTTTCACATTGGTGAGTGGCATCTTTCTGACAGGGGTGATGAGACAATTCGATTTTCAGCAGAATGTCCATCGCTTTGTAATACTGAACCCGTACTGCATGATATTGACTTAAGAACTGGAGATTGGTCCGAAAAGTTGCACATTTGGTAGTGTGATGGCACTATCGTGCAAGGTTTATTGTAGTGGGGGTTTCTCTTGAACAGTTTGACACAGAGTCCACTCAATAATATATTCATTGGTATAATAATATCACAAGACGCTACGTCACTCGTCCGGGAGCAGCTGTGGGTCATCTGGTAAATGAATGAATATTATCTAATTTTTTTTAATTTAAATTTATTTTAAATATTGTCTAATTGTTTTATAATTCACAGAGATCGAACAACAATAAACTCCGTGAGGTTGCAAATGATCCGAACCAGGTTCTTGCTATATGTAGTGACAACCAAAGCTATATGGAGGAAATTCATTACATGTACGATATACCTATTGTTCCTCCACAGCTCCTAGACGTAGAGGACCTATTTAGGAAGAGGATGAGTTGATGAGGTTGCACATAATGTGGAAGAGTTGCTCCTATGACGCAGACGCAGAGTCAAACTGATTATGTTAGTTCGATGATGATGATGCCAGCATTTGGTTCAGGACATTATGACTCAAAGGCTGGTCCTTTCGTCTTTATACGTGCATGGACATGGTCGGGGTCTTGGAGAGCATATGAATATTTATATTATGAAGCGCTTGCAGAGGTACCAGAGCAACATCAAGAAAGACCCGAGCAACCTCAAGTTCGAAGTCGACGATAACAACTAGCTCGAAATCGACGACGTCCGCCTTGTGGGACACATTGATTTTTGTAATTATTTTTATATAAATGAGATATTTAATTTACATTTTTTTTATTTTTATGAGTTATTATTTTTGTTAATTTATTCTTTTAATAGTTTAAATAAAATAAAAAAAATATTTTTAGAAATTGTTTTTTATAAAATGGAAAATTAAAAAAAAAAAAAAGAAAGAAAGAAAGAAAGAAAGGATTAGAAAGAAGAAGGTGGAATGTGTAATAATTAAAAAGGAAAAAAAAAAAAAAAGGAAATTTGTACGGTATTTTCGCTCTCTATCAAAATCTCGCTATTTTGCTCTCGCTCACACTCACGCTCAAAATCTTGCTCTCGCTCTCACTCAAAATCTCGCTCTCTCTCATAATCTCGCTCTCGAATTTGATTGGGAAGTTCAGTGGCAAAAAGAAGGAGATAGGAATTCCAGGGGGACCTTATGAAAATTTAGAAATACGATCTTTTGATAGAGGAAGGTCAAGGTCGAGGGTTCAAAGTTCGACGTACAAATGAAAGGAAGGTCGAGGGTTCAAAATTCGACCTATCTAGGTCGAATTTTCAATTCTCGACTTATTTAAAAAAAAACAACAACAACAATATTTTTACAAATAGTTTGAAAACAACAATATTTTCCTAAATAGTTTCTAAAAGGACAGTATCCTTTTAATTTTTCCATACCAAATTGTCCAAACATTTTGGTCAAATGCTTTTTTTTTCGGATAATATTTTAATTTATTTTTTTTATCAATAAAAACGAGATACATAGGGATAAGTGCAACTAATCTTACATCCAAATATTACTCTTTAAAAAAAAAAAATTAACCATTAAATGGGGTAGACATGAAATAAGGATAAGGTTGAATACCCATTATGTAAAAACAGAGGAAAGAATAAGACTATCCGAGTAGTGGAAAAATGGACAAATATGGTGTAATTTTAACGTTATGCAATTTGGCTATAAAACAAATGTGCTTTTTTTTTTACATGATTTATGCTGGTGCAGTTTTTTAATTTGAAGTTCTAAGCCTATCCGTCACAACATTGAGTTGTATGTACTCTCAACATAAGCCTAACTTGTTTTTCTTTGAATCTTCCATATCACATGTATTCTTTTTCGATGTTCTTTTAATTTTTTTTTTTCTTTTTATATTATTGAGGAATCAAAACTCTTGATATCAACCGAATTTATACAACAAGTTGACAGGCCATTGATCTAGTGTTTGCAAGTGCAAATGATGAATACTTTTATCATTTTGCTTTATCATTATTATCGATTTTATTTATTTATTTTTTTTTTTTTTTACTGCTTTACACTTTACCCATTCAGGTAACTTTATCCAAAAAATAATGCACCAAAAAAACTTCAGAAAGAAAATATAAGTATTTTTTTTCCAGAAAAATATAAATGTTGTTCCTCAGTATTTCTCTCTTTTTTGTGGGACAAATTTTAATGTTTTATGTAACATCCAATTGCTTTATAATATCTAATATATAAAATATAATATTATAATAAATGATTGTATGTATGTATGCCGACATTGAGAGGCATCTCATTCTTTTAAAAGTCAAAAGTTTTGGATCTCTAACCCTTCATACTATATGGTTTCTTAAATTTTTTATATAAAAAAAAATCTAAAATTTATAAATATTTTTTTAGAGTATTATACATAAATAGTTTAATAGGACACCCAAGATTATGTTTTGTTGATTAAACATTCAAAAATTCAACTAAATATAGTTTTATTTTAACGTCCTGAACTGAATAAGTATTCTGAATTTTATTTTAAAATATAATTGAGTATTATTTTTAAATTTGAAAAGAAATATACTCCACAATTTGTCATTTACATAAATTGGTTGCCGACATTCTTATCATCCCAAAATAGGGATTATACACTATACTATCTAAAAAATGTATTACATTTAATGATATTTAAGCGAGGAAGCTTTTAATTTTCTCTTTTGTCATTTTTATTGGATGGTTATATAAAGCTAACATCTTCGTCTAATTCAAGGTTTAAATAACAACTAATTTTTTCAATTCTCAATATTTAACATACAAGTATTTTATAATTTTGAAGATTTAAGGAATTCAAATTGTCAATCTTCGATAATCTGTTTGATGTCATGTTCTGCTTTTATAGCTTTATGTCTATAAATATCAGATAAAGAGGGAGATTTATTGTAATTTATTGTTATGAGTTTATGTAGTTTTTTCTCCATTTAAATTTGTAAATGCACACAAAATTTCTATTGATTATGACATATTGAAGAGAAATCGTATGAAAATAAAAGATGAAGCAGAAAACAACAAATAAAGTAATGGAAAAGAGGCATGAGGATAAATATGTTGGATTTGTGTTTTCATTTGCTTTATTTTTTTTTCCTTCTCTCTTTTATGTTGTTTTAAATTAAAGTTTAAAATTAGGTAGATAATTGAATCAATCTCAATCAAAATAACAATTTTTTTTTAACTTAAAATAATAATAATAATAATAATATTGGTTTAAATTAAGGTTTGAGATTAAGTAGGTAATCAAATCTAACGAAATAAAAAAAAAATTATATATTTTTTTCAATTACTCAATAATTAATGCGTTTTTTAGTAACTAAATAATTGATTATTTCTTGAATATATATTTTTTATCTTTTTTAAGGGTATATGTGGAATACAAATTCAAGCCTTTAATTTAAAAATAAATTATTTGGAAAGAAATTGAAATGTTTGAAATTATATTTAAATAAAAATGAATTTTTTGAAAAGCATGTTACCACGAGTTGATCCAAATGAGAATGTATGGAAACACAACAATTTGCCAACTGGATAAACGACAAACCAAAATTTAAACGAAAAGGAAAAAGAAAAAGAAAAAAGCGGAAAAATGATGTGTTTGACTTATTCCATCTTTAAATATCAGTTGCCAGCTCCAGCACTTTCAATTTTCAGTTTCGCCTCGCTTTCTCCACCGGCCCTGGATTCCACCGTCCGTCGACGGCGACATCTACGATGGTGAATCAGCCTCCGATCAACGACGACCGATTCACCGACGCCGAACGCCAAAACGACGCCGGAGCAACATTCGTCCTCCAATCCAAAGGTAATGCAAACAAGAAGAGATCAATTTTGCGATCGTCTCTGTTTTCACACTTTTTTCGATTCTCTGAAAATTCAAAAATAGCGAGAGTAATTTTATCATAAATCGATGGATTAAGTTTCTTTGAAATTGACGATTAAGCAGGGGAATGGTGGCATGCCGGTTTCCATTTAACGACGGCGATTGTCGGACCGACGATTCTAACGCTGCCGTACGCGTTCAGAGGATTAGGTTGGGGATTAGGGTTTTTCTGCTTGACGATCATGGCGGTTGTGACTTTCTATTCGTACTTCCTCATGTCTAAGGTTCTGGATCACTGCGAGAAAGCCGGGCGCCGCCACATCCGATTCCGGGAACTCGCCGCCGACGTGTTAGGTAACTTTATTTTTATATATATATAATTGGTTTATTCCTCTTCATTTTCCGGCGAATTTCGATTTGCAAAAGGTTTGTTTTAACTATATTAAGAAAAATAGGTTTAGTTTTCTGCTCCGAAATTCTCTGTTTTAGAAACGTAAAATACTCGAAAAAGTTGTAATTCATTAATATTTGTTTTTATATTTACTTCTGGAAAGTGGAAAGTAATGATGCCAAAGTGAAAGGTNATAGTATAGACTTGTAGCATAGTGAATTCAATTCGGTAGATATTCTATTTTTTAAAACTTGGGTATAATCGGACTGCACTTATTTTAGTTACTAATCAATATAAATGCGATACTTTGATTTTTTTTAAGAATGGTATTTTTATTTTTTTTATGTGTAAATAAGAGAGATTGTTCTTTGATTTATTAATCTGGTCTCTATATTTTGAAATTTGTCCGTCCTTAGACTATTTTAGTTCATATGTTTCTAATAAATCTTAAATTTTTAAGCTTTTATTGCAAAAATTTCTTAACATAGTTCAAATTTAAAATTTATTAAAAGTATATATATTAAAATTAGATAATTTAAATATTACAAAAATGAACATATAGTACCAAAATAATACTTTTACTTTATATATATAGTTTTTTTTTTTTTTTTTTTTTTTTTTTTTTGTAATTGACACCTACTCTTTTGAAGTTTCATAGTGGAATTTTCCACTCACACTTTGTTGCACTAACAAAAAAAAAATTCATTTTCATCATTTTATAATGGAAATCTTTTAAGAAATATGTCACAATGTCATATTTATGACGACATGTTATATTCTTATTTATTTATTTATTTTAGGTGTTGGATATTCATGGTTAGAGTTTTCCCACCTAGATTTTCTTAGTGTAACTTTTAAAAGAAAAAAACACAATAAATACTTATTTTTTTTCTTTAAATTTTTAAATGTTTCTCGTTTTAGAAAATAATTTTGTACACAAAAGAGTCATTTTAATAAATTTTTTCTAAATTTTCTAAATACTTAATTAATCTTTTTTAGAATAATTACTTCATAAAAATTGATTTCTTAAGATTTAGGTAAAATGATTAATAAAATACAACTCTGCGAAGTCCCTCAATAAAAAAGAGCCTGAATCGACATAGGGATATAGTAAAAAGAATTTGAAAATTCAAAAAACTACCAAACTAGATTTTGTAGTATCATTAATTGAGATTAAAATTTGTAACATATATGTTATTTGAAGATTGAATATTAAAGGTATATATTTGGAAATGGTGACATTGGTTTGGTGGGTAAAAAAAAAAAAGAGAGAGAGACATTAATCCACGCGGAAATGCATACTCCATAAGCTTTTGGACTATAGAAACCGCATTTAATACATTAATGATTTGGGGTTGTAAGGTTTCCACTGCTAAATTACTCTTATGCATATTCAAATAATTTTAGAATATAGTTCACAAATGAAATTCACATATTTGTCTCTTTCATATATATACCAGTTTTATTTCACACCTCACCTCATACCATACCTACTATTTATAGCATCTCAAGAGAAAAAAAGGGCCTACTATTTATTAACCTCAATGTCTCCCTTTCTCCAAACATGTACAGAAAATCTAAATCATATATTTTTAGTGTTTTGATAATATTTTCGTGGTTTAAATACTATTTTGATTTATATACTTTTAAGATGTTCAATGTTTTTTTTTTTTTTTTTATGTATTTTCATGTTAAGTCTAATTTGGTATTTGTACTTTTAAAATTAGAGATGTACATTCAATTTGTGGAGACCCACCCTATATGGAGTGGGAGATTCTCGATTACATATGAAATGGGTGGCTAAATGGAGATAGATGGGGATTATATTCCTCAACCTTGATCCCACCTCGATTTTCTGTCTTGCCACACTTTTATACCTACATATGTATATATATATTTTGTGCTTTTAGATCTATAAATGTTAGTAATACTTGAACACTATGCTCTTGTATTGAAATTTTAACTTTTTAAAAATGAAGAGAATTGAACATTTTAATTGTATTTTTGCACATGAAATATTATTATTTTTGTTAGAAAATTAAATATATATATTAAATTGAAATTGTATTGTGAAGGATCAATTTAAACATTGAAAATTTTGAAAAAAAAAAAAAAGAAAAAAACTACTTGGTTGAGATTGAATTAATAAAACAAATGAAAAATTTCTCCGGTAGGAAATTTGATCTCCACGAAAATAAACGAAAATTTTCGTGGAGATGGAAATTGAAAAGGGTGCAAGGACATTTCTATTCAAAATGTTTATTTTGGTCTCTATACGTACATAAAGTGATCATTTTTATCTCTATATTTTAAAAGAATATTTTGAAAGTATATGTACTAAATTGAACATTTTTGTAAGAACCCAAACCAAATTGAACCAAGACCGAAAATACAAGAACCAAATTGATATTTAAACCTATAGTTGTATTTAATTTTTTATTTTCTTTTATGATTTAGCCTTTCTATTTGATTTTTTAAAAAAATCAACAGGATTAAATTGAACCATCAACCTTTAGAATAATAATCGATAGTATTACTTAATGTGTTAAACAATCTCTTCACTTTGTTATATAGCATGGTGTTAATATTAATCTCATCAAGTACATTAAATTGAACTTGAGGGCTTAATCATTGTATTTTGAAAAGATAAAGTGTTAAAAATTAAAATTAGAGAAGCATTGCCATGTGAGCTAAAGTAAAGAGACCACTAAGTTAATGATAATAGAATTTTTAATAATAATTTATATGCAAAAGTGGATGATGTTTTGATATCTGAATTCAAATAATCATTTTCTAAAGGTACATATTTGTATGATTTTAATTACGATTAATGTTATTTTGGTAGAATTGATGGTAATTATTTAGGTAATTTTGAAGTACAGGATCTGGATGGATGTTTTACTTTGTAATATTTATTCAAACGGCGATCAATACTGGAGTTGGAATTGGAGCAATTTTACTTGCGGGTCAATGCCTTGAGGTCTCTGTTATCTCTCAATCTCTCCTATTATTTCATCATTAATTTCTTATGGTAATCAAATCAATCTCATTCTTATTTATTTCTTACAAGCTTCACCCACAGATTTTCAAAATATTAATAATTACAATTTTTGCTTTAATCGACAATTAGTGTGAAATGTCGACCCATTAATGAGAACTTGTGCAAGTTTCGTATTGGAGTTTCCTTCTTTTTTTTCTCCCCCACTTTTTGAGTATTTATGAGTTGGGTCCCTCACTTAATTCACACTTAGTCTATATTTCTTTTTAAAGATTTATTAATAAAATATATATATATATATTACCTTTTAAAGATTATAACGTTTTTCCATCTTTTTAAAATAGGTCCAAGATATAAATTAGTCAAATTATTATTACACTCCTATAATTAGGAGATGTTTGGGAAGTTTAATAATAATGTTGTAGTAATTGTATATTATAATAGTTGGAAAGAACAACTATTATCATAATTGGGGCCTCATAATGAAGTGGGCTATAAATGGTTACATTTTTAATTTTGGTTAGAAATTACTTTTAATTCCTAAATTTTCATAAAAGTAACAATTTAATCTCTAAAGTTTTATTTAATCTAACTTTCAATCTTGTAACAATTTAGTTATTGAAGATAGGTACTTTTGAAGTCATGTATTGTAAGATGCTATGTAGCTGAAATGTAAAAGAAGAAAAAGAAAGAAAAATTGATTTGGTTTTGGATGACATGAAATGAACAGATAATATATACGAGCCTTAATCCAAATGGATCGATGAAACTATACGAGTTCATAGCAATAGTAACAGGGGTGATGATCGTTCTATCTCAGCTTCCAAGCTTCCACTCTCTTAGACATGTGAATCTGGGTTCTCTCATTCTCAGTTTGGGCTACACTTTTCTTGTTGTCGCTGCTTGTATCATTGCAGGTATGTCTTAATTTTTTAGTCAAAGTATGCACAAGCTGACATGCATAATATATTATATATACACATTAACTTTTGTTTGATTGATCGATTGATTGAAATTTGAAGGAAGAAGTAAAGAAGCTCCAACAAGGGAATATACATTAGAATCATCACCAAAAGCAAGGGTGTTCAGTGCTTTCACATCCATTTCGATTTTAGCAGCTATTTTTGGGAATGGAATCCTGCCTGAAATCCAAGTAAAATAAGTATATATTTCAATACGTGAGAGGCTAGTTACCTGATTTAACTTAATTGTGAATGAATTGATCTAGATTTAGGAGGGTCCGGTTTGATAACGATTTTAGGGTTTGAACAGGCAACTCTGGCAGCTCCAGCAAGTGGGAAGATGGTGAAAGGGTTAATAATGTGTTATGGTGTGATATTTGTAAGCTTCTACGCAATCGGTGGGTCAGGATATTGGGTGTTTGGAAATAAGGCAACGTCTAATATACTGCAGAGTTTGATGCCGGACAAGGGGCCTTCATTGGCTCCTACTTGGATTCTGGGCCTTGCTGTCATCTTTGTTCTTCTTCAACTCCTCGCCATTGCTCTGGTTAGTCTACTCATCTCTCTCATATTTCTTCTACTATCATCTCCAACTGTCGCTTCCTTATCAAATATTCCAAGAAAAAACTTGTTGCTCCAGTTTTCATTTGCCCAATAGATTTTAAAATGAGATCAGACTTCCTCCATAAAATTTTGTTCGGTATGGAACGATATCCACATCATTTTTTTAAATACTATGTCATCTTTTCGAATCTTATATATCAACTCTTACCTCTTTTCAATTTTTTTTTTTTTTTTTTTGTAATATTTCCCAAATCTTATATAAAATCTTGTGTAATCTTGCAAATCTTACACTCAATTTATGTTTTCACTCATTTTCAATTTGATTTCTTGATTATCTAAATGAATTTGCCAATTATCTTTTTAAATTTCTCGTAATATTTGGTAGTGTGATTGTTAAATTTTGGAAAATTTAATAAGATTAAGTAAAAACTGGAAAAATTATGTGAATCTCGATCGTCATCTTAGTCAAGATTCATCAAGAAATTTCAAAAGTTCGATAGTTTGGATATAAATTGAAAAAGTTAACTTTTTATACAAATTTCAGTAGTCAATTTCTGCTGAAAAGCAACGAGAAAAATTATTTTAATGAAATTTTCAAAAAAGAAAAAAAAAAAGCGGGTTAGTTTTAAAAAGTGAAACTTGAAAGGTTATTTCTGATATTTTCCAAAAAAAAAAAATGATTTACACCATAGACAAAATTTAAAAAGGAAAAAAAAAAAAAAAAACATCTGAATGTGTCGATATTTTGTATAAAAAATCATTAATAGTGCATTGAAAATGGTTCATACTACTGTCATTCACGGACTGCAATAAAGGAAACATTTAATAAATTTATAGGATTGATGAAATAAAATAATAAACTATTGGAAAAACTCTTGGTATTACAAGAATATCATTCACATTAAAAAATTTCTTTCATAAATATTTTTTTTAATACTAATAAACTCCACACTATTTTTAAGGGAAAAAAAACATGCTCATACAATAAACAATAAATAGAAGTAGTTTGAAAATACTCTATGGTACTTAAAACTTTTCATATTTCTATAGTATTGAATGTTTTCTTATATTACTCAAATGATATGTCAAATATTGAATAGAAGATGTACTACCGTATAATTGTAGGTGTATTCACAAGTGGCATACGAGATAATGGAGAAGCAATCAGCAGATGTAAAGAAAGGAATGTTCTCCAAAAGAAACCTAATTCCAAGGCTCATTCTTCGTACATTATACATGATCATGTGTGGCTTTTTTGCTGCAATGCTTCCTTTCTTTGGTGACATCAGTGCTGTGGTTGGTGCTATTGGTTTCATTCCTCTTGATTTCATCCTGCCAATGCTTCTTTACAACATCACCCACAACCCTCCTAAATCTTCCCTCACCTATTCCACCAATCTCATCATCATCGTCGTCTTCTCCGGAGTCGGTCTCATGGGTGCTTTCTCTTCTATTAGAAAGCTCATTCTCGATGCCCAACAGTTCAAGCTCTTTAGCAATGACGTCGTCGATTGAAACATCTGCGTCTAAGGTATATATGACAACATATTATTATTGTCATTGTTTTGATCAAACTAGGTGTATCTTTACCACCCTTGAAATAGGGTGGGGATTTTTACTACTCTACGAGGAGATGAAATTTGATTGTATCTAAAGTACCAAAGGGAGCATTTGATGATGTGTTGTTGTATAAGGAAAGGGGTAAGAAAGTTAAAATTATGAGGAGTTATATCATTACTGTGGTAATTGAAAAAGAAGGATAATGTAGGTGGCAAAATTTAGTGGGTACAGTAAAAAGCACATATCTTGTTTACCAAGTGGGTGAAAGGGAATGATGTCCATATAGAGAATAATTGTAAATTAGAATTCTTTTTTGATAGTGTGTTTTCGTATATATCTTTTATACTCCTAATGTGACAGGTTTAATGTTTATTCTTGTGGGAAAAAAAAATGGTCAAAACTAAGCTTCCTCTATGGATGAACTAAGAAAACAGGTTCATTAATCGAAACAAGCACCATAAAGAAACTACAATTCACAAGCTAGAAAGACATCTTTTCATATCAAAGAAGATCTATAAAAGAATGTCAAAGATGCTTGTATATATTTATGATAGAATGATATCAACTATGTATAGAGGCTTCGGCGCATAAAAATGAAATTGCTACATATAAACTCGCACACGCTGGATCATCTGATCGAAACTCAACACATTGGACACGAGGGCAACGAATATGAGCCCAATATATAGAAATCATAAATAGCAGTAAATAGAAGTTTCTAACAGACTTGGACCATTATCTATGGGCTACCTTTAATAGAATGGAAATTGTAAAGAATGTCTAAATTGTGGGTTGATTTTGAAAAAAAAAAAGTCTATTATGAATATTAATAATAATAAATAGATGTTCATTGCTTAGTGTCCTAAATTATAGGAAAAAAATGGAGAGAACTAGTAAAAGAGAGGAAGTGATATAAAACTGCAGTACCTTTATTTCATTCCAAATTAGGCCTTATATAGGCTCAAAGTAAACCATAAATAACAAACTAACCACCCAAAACAAATAGCACAAGATTAGCACAAATAAAGTAACCTAAAGACTAGCAACAAGAAACTAAATATAATCAATTCTATTTTTAACACCCTCGCTTAAACTAAAATTATGCAATTTAGTATTTAGTTTAAAGTAGTAGAGGAAACCACCCCAAGTAAGCTTCGAAGATTCACAAATGTTGCTAATTTGAGAGGCTTGGTTAAAATATCTGCTACTTGATCTTCACTTTTACAGTAGCTTAGATTGATAATTCCATCATTTGTAAGATCCCTCAAATAATGGCATCTTACATCAATGTGTTTGTTTCATCCATGTTTGATAGGATTTCTTGAGAGCTTGATTGTTGATGTGTTATCACAATGAATGATAGATGCTTCTTCTTGCTTATAATGCAAATTCCCAAGAATGTTCCTCAACCAAATGGCTTGACATGCACATGATGTTGCTGCTACAAGTTCAGCTTTAGTGGTAGATAATGGCTGTTTCTTGGAAGACCATGAGATAGCTCCTGAACCAAGCATGAAAACATATCCTGAAGTACGCTTTTTATCATTTAAATCTCCTGCATAATCACTATCGCTAAAACCAAAAAGGTTTAGTTTTTCTCCTTTTTGATAAAGTATGCCAAGACCAGGAGTCCCTTTTAAGTAGCGTAAGATTCTTTTGGCAGCAAGGAGATGAAGCTCAGTAGGAGATTCCATAAACCTGCTAATTAAACTTACAACATACATAATATCATGCCTTGTAGCTGTTAAGTACATCAAGCTTCCAACCATTTACTTATAGAGAGTACTGTTGACCTTCTTTCCTTCATGGTCCTTTGTGAGCTTCAAATTGGGTTCAACTGGAGTTGTAGCTGAGTTGCAATTCTCCATTTGAAACCTGTCCAAGATCTCCAATGCATATTTCTTCTGATTGATGAAAATTTCCGCTACTGATTGTATTACCTCAATGCTAAGAAAATAATGCATCATCCCTAGATCTGTCATTTCAAACTCTGCCATCATGGGCTGCTTGAATTCTTCAAACATTATCGAGTCATTTCCTGTGTAAATTAAATCATCCACATACAAACATACTATCAAAATTTTGTTTGGATGTTGGAATTTAATAAAGAGAATATGTTCATATGGACATTTTTCAAATCCAACTTTAATAAAGTAGGTCTCAATTTGACTGTACCAAGCCTTAGGAGCTTACTTCAATCCATACAAAGCCTTCTTCAAGCAATATACCTTTCTTGCATTACTCTGTTGAACATATCTAGGAGGTTGATCTATGTAAACTTCTTCATTCAAGTTGCCATGCAGAAAGGTTGATTTCACATCAATTTGAAGAATTTTTTAATTGCTTTGTGCTGCCAATGCTAACACCATTCGAATCGTATCACGTCTTGCAACCGGAGCGAAAACTTCATTGTAGTCAATGCCAATTTGTTGCTTGTACCCCTTTGCAACAAGACCAACCTTGTATTTGTCTACTTGGCCATCTTTATTCAGCTTCATCTTGTAAACTCATTTAACACCAATGGATTTTTTCCCTCTAGGAAGTTCTGATAGCTCCCAAGTGTTGTTTTTCTCAATCGACTTAATCTCTTCATCCATGGCCTGCTTCCATTTTATATCTTTGACAGCTTTTTCAAAAATTAATAGATCACATTCTGATAATAAAGTATAATGGACAAATGCCTCATTAGAAAGATCACCACTAACCTCATAATCTTCCATCCATGTTGGTCTCCTTCTAACTCGTTGTGATCTTGAAGAACTTGCACATCCTGTTTGAGACTCAATAGCCTCAAGCTCAACTGATTGTTGTACTGGATTTTCAAGTTGAGGTGTCAAAGATTCATCACTGTCTTCAAAATTCACAGGTACTGTTTGTTGCTCTAGAGTATCTTCTATCCAATTCCAAGTATTTGGTTCATCAAATATAACATCTCGGCTAATTACAATTTTACCTGTGATTGGATTGAATAGTTTGTAAGCCTTTGATTGCTCACTAATGCCAAGAAAGACACATTTTTTACCTTTGTCATCTAGCTTCCTTCTCTTCTCGTCAGGAATGTGTGCATATGCAATGCACCCGAACACTTTAAAGTGATCAACTGATAGTTTACGCCCATTCCAAGCTTCTTAAGGATTCATATTTTTCACCAAAAAAAGTCGGACTTCGATTCAAAACATGAACACCTAAATTTACTGCTTCTGGCCAGAATTTCTTTGGAACTCTTCCATTTGCAATCATACTTCGAACCATGTTGAACGGTTTTTTCTTTCAGCAACACCATTTTGTTGAGGTGTGTAGGTTGCTGTCAACTGGTGCTGAATTTCATGTTGAGCATAAAAAATTTCAAATTCTTGTGACATGTATTCTCCTCCACGATCCGTTCGAAGGGTTTTGATTTTTCTCCCAACTTCATTTTCAACAGACTTTTCCTGCAAGAAATAAACCTAAGTTTTTCTAGAAAAATCGTCAATGAAAGAAATAAAATATTTTTTCTTCCCATTTGATACTGGGTTTAATGGGCCATATATGTCAAAATGAATCAACACCAGGGATTTACGTGCTCTCCATGCTTTGCCTTTTGGAAAGCTCTCACGATGTTGTTTGCCAACAACACAATCTTCACATACTTTTGTGGGAGGAAAATTTTTGGGAAGGCCAACCACCATTTACAGAGAAAGGACTTGCAAACCTTTAAAATTCAAGTGGGCATATCGCAAATGCCAAAGCCATGTGGGGTCTTGATCTACATTAGTTTTGAAACATAACTCCAAACCTTCTAGTTTGAGCGGGAACAACCTGTTCGAGTCCATTTCAACACGAGCTATCAATCATCTTCTTGGATCATATATCTCACAGACGCCTTCTTTGATAGTTATGACATAACCCTTCTCTTGTAGTTTTCCAACACTCAGTAAATTGCTTCTCAAATCAGGAATATAAAACATATTTGATATGGTTTCAACATTGCCTTTTTTTATCTTAATTTGAATATTTCTTTTACCCACAACATTACTTTAGAATTATCACCAAATGTCACAGTAGAATGATAGCTTTCATCCAAATGAGAAAAGAGAGACTTGTTACTACACATATGATTGCTACAACTAGTGTCTATATACTATATGTTAGTTCCAAGCTCCTCGTTGTGGTGGCACGTCATAAATAGAGTTTCTTGCTCCTTTTCCTCTATAAAATTGGATTGCTATCCTTTTTCATGGTTGAAGTCGGTTGTGCATTCAGACTTGTAATGACCAAACTTATGGCAACAATAACATTGAATGTTGGACTTATCAAGTCTCGAGTTGTTGTTGGATGTTTGCTTGTGTGGATCATGTCCATCACCTCATCCTCTTCCTTGCCACCTTCCACAACCTCGACCACGTCCTCTATTTGATCCTCTCCCTGCAGAGTTTTCACCATGAGTTGAAGTTTTCAGAGCTTGTTCTTCTGTTGAACCTATATTTGACGTCATTCTCTGCTCATGCACAAGTAAAGAACTTTGTAATTCATCAATTCATAATGTATCAATATCTTTTGATTCCTCAATTGAACAAACCACATATGCAAATTTAGAATCCATCAACCGAAGAATCTTCTCAACCACAGCTATATCTTCAATCTTCTCTCCATGGATACGCATCTTGTTTGCTATAGCCAAGGTCCATGAGAAATACCCATCCACGGACTCAGCTTGCTTCATTTTAAGAATCTCGAACTCTTTGCGAAGAACTTGGAGCTGCTGTCTTTTCACCCTCGTTGTGCCTTGATACTTTTTCTTCATGGAGTCCCAAATTTGTTTGCATGTATCCTTTTGCAAAATGGTCTCCAAGATGGCACGATCAATGGCTTGGAATAAATAATTCTTTGCCTTGAGATCCTTTAATTTTCGTTCCTCTAGCTTCTTTTGGTCAGCTTCTGACAAGACAACTCCAGTAGCTGGTTCATTCGTTTCTGCTTTACAATGGTCCAGTACTCTTTGGACCGTAAGAAATTCTACATCAACATGCTTCAATGATCATAATGACCATCAAATCGGGGAATTTTCGGTTGCACATAGTTGTTTGAAGCCATTGTCTATGCTTGCTAGCTATTGTAGAAGATAAAGGAATGAGAGTTGGTTTAATGGCTAAGAAAAAGATGCCACAACCGGGCTCTGATACCACTGATAGAAAAAAATGAAGAGAACTAATAAAAGAGAGGAAGTGATATAAAACTGCAGTACCTTTATTTCATTCCAAATTAGGCCTTATATAGGCTCAAAGTACACCATAAATAACAAACTAACCACCCAAAACAA
Organism: Benincasa hispida; assembly: GCF_009727055.1. NCBI lineage: Eukaryota > Viridiplantae > Streptophyta > Magnoliopsida > Cucurbitales > Cucurbitaceae > Benincasa > Benincasa hispida. The sequence goes on from NC_052349.1 coordinate 72,512,082, forward strand.
ATAGCACAAGACTAGCACAAAGAATAGCAACCCTAAAGACTAGCAACAAGAAACTAAATATAATCAATTCTATTTTTAACACTAAAATCATGTGTCTCTCTTCATGTTGTCCATGTGCCTTATAATTGAAAAGGGTGCAAGTTCATATTTGGTGGATCTTAAAATAACATATACATTAGTGAGAATTCAACTTCAAAATTCTACTAATTTACATATTATCCAATTTTATAATTTTAGTTATTTTATGTTATATTTTATTTTATATATTTAATATTATTATATAAATATATTATTATATTATATTTTCTCCATATTCGTGTTCCCGTTGTGCTCCTCAATTTCATAACACGTTATCAGCACGAGCTCCTGTCGATTTTTTCCTCTTTGTTATAATTTATAAATTTAATGTTATTTTGCATATTCAATATCTATTAAATTTCTAACATAAGTACAATATTTTATGATAGTGCTACCATGATAAATTTCACAAAATTAGAATTTTTCGCCCTTGATATTAACGACAATAATTATTTGTCATGGGTACTTGATGTCGAAATTTACCTGGATGCTATGAACTTGGGAGAAACAATTAAAGAATAAAATACGACATCCAGTCAGGACAAAGCAAAAGTTATGATTTTTCTTTGTCATCATCTCCACGAAGGACTGAAAATGGAGTATCTTACAATAAAAGATTCTTGTATCTTGTGAAAAAATTTGAAAGTGAGTTATGATCATCAAAAAACAATTATTCTTCCAAAAGCTCGTTATGAGTAGATGCACTTGAGTCTACAAGATTTAAAATCAGTAAGTGATTACAACTCCATATTATTTAAAATTAGTTCAAAATTTTTGTTATGCCAAGAAAAAATTACTGATGTTGATATGTTAAAAAAGACATTTTCTATATTTCATGTCTTGAATATGCTCCTGCAGCAACAATATCGAGAGAAAGGTTTTAAACAGTATTCTAAATTAATTTCATGTCTTCTCGTGACCGAACAAAATAACGAGTTATTGATAAAAAACTACGAATCTCGACCAACTGGAACAATATCATTCCCTGAAGTGAATATTGTGAATGTTAATAATCATGGTCGAAGTCGTAGTCGTGGTCGTGATCGAGGTCATGACCGTGGTAGAGGAAGAAATAATTATTATTTTCGTGGTGATCGTTCTAATTATTTTGATTATTTAAATTTCAAAAGAACCACACAAAATAATGATCACAAAAGAAAAGCTCCACAAGAAAAAGTGTTGAAAACAAATGTTTCCGATGCGGAATGACTGGGCCTTGGTCACGTACCTATCGTACGTCAAAACACTTGGTTAGCCTCTATCAAGCCTCCTTGAAGGAAAAAGGAAAAAATGTGGAAGCAAATTTTGTATACTAGGATAATGATATATTTGACCCATCTCATATGACAAATTTAGATGTGACATACTTCTTTGAATCTCCTGAAGAGAAGATTGACGTAGCTGATGGAACATCAAATGTTTCTTTTGATTTTGGTTAATGTTATTGTTTTCTTTTACCTATCCTTCATTTTTTTTATTAACTTTTGTATATTTTAAGGGTTGTTTTTCTTATTGTAATTATTTTCATTTAATGAAGAAATATGGATCATTTTCATATGTTGGGTGTTTAAAAAATGAGCAAAGAAAATCTATATCTGGCAGATAATGCAACTACACACACAATACTTACAAATAAAAAATACTTTTCCAAATTAACAATGCTGAAAACAAAAGTAAATACAATATCAGGTTCTGCAAACTTGATCAAAGGTTTTAGAAAAGCAAATATTATTTTGCCTAGAGGAACACAATTGACAATGCATTGTTTCTATTCAATCAAAGAGAAATCTTCTAGGTTTTAAAGACATACATTGCAATGGTTATCATAATGAGACTAATAGTAAGAATAATGTGGAATATCTATATATCATATCCACTATCTCAAATGAAAGAATAGTTGTCTTCTTTATCTTCTGGATTATATTATACTCATATACGAATAATTAAAACATATGCAACAATGAACTTGAGTTCACGAATCCAGACATATTTACAATTTGGCATGACCGATTGGGTCATCCAGGATCTATAATAATGAGGAGAATTATTGAGAATTCAAGCGGACATCCATTAAACAGCCAGAAGATTCTTCAATCTAATGAATTATCATGTGATGCTTGCTCTCAAGGAAAACTGATAATTAGACCAACACCAGCTAAAGTGGGGACTGAATCACTTGCATTTTTAGAAGGAATTTATGGTGATATATGTGGACCTATTAACCCACCAAGTGGACCATTTAGATATTTGATAGTATTAATAGATGCATCCAGTAGATGGTCACACGTGTGCTTATTATCAAGTCGAAATCTTGCATTTCCAAGATTACTTGCTCAAATAATTAAGTTAAGAGCACAATTTCCTGATTATACAATTAAGATCATTCGTCTTGATAATGCTGGTGAATTTACATCCCAAGTTTTTGAAAATTATTGTATGTCACTTGAAATAAGTGTTGAACATCCTGTAGCTCATGTTCATACACAAAATGGTATAGCAAAATCATTTATAAAACGTTTGCAATTAATTGCAAGATCATTACTAATAAGAGCTAAGCTTCCTTCATCTGTATGGGGACATGCTATTTTGCATGCAGCATCACTTGTACGCATTAGGCCAATAGCTGATCATAAGTATTCGCCATTATAATTAGCTTATGGTCATGGGCCAAATATTTTTCATCTGAGAACTTTTTGGTGTGTAATATATGTTCCAATTACTCCACCACAATACACTAAGATGGGTCCTCAAAGAAGGTTAGGAATATATGTTGAATATGATTTCTCATCAATTATTAAATATCTTGAACCCCTAACAGGTGATGTATTTACTGATTTGCTGATTTTCATTTGAATGAGACAAATTTTCCAATATTAGGGGGAAGATTTGAGAAGTTGGAAAAAGAAATTACATGGAATGTATCGTTATTATCTTATTTAGATTCCAGTACAGATCAATGTGAACTTGAAGTTAAGAAAATAATTCATTTGCAAAATATAGCAAATCAATTACCAGATATATTTATAGATGCAAAGAAAGTAACTAGGTCACATATACCAGCTGCAAATGTCTCATCGAAAATTGATATCCCAACACAACAAGTTGTCATTAATGAGTCTGGAAACGTCAGAAGCATGGTAGACCAGTGGGTTTTAAAGATAAAAATCCTCAAAAACGAAAAATAATTAATAGTGAAAAAGACTTGGTTGAGGATGTAAATACCCATGAAAAAAATCACCGACATGGCTAGTGAGGAAGGTGAAATATCTAAAGATAATAATGAGATTTCAATCAACTATGTCATGTCAGAAAAAATATGGAATTGTACTAATGTAATTATTGACAACATTTTTTGTGTATAATATTGTTCTTGATATTGAAGGAAATCTAAACAGAGATCTCTATGAGCAGCGGAAGTGGATCGTTCCAAATTTCATTCAGAATGAACACAAACAATTACAGTCTTAAACGAAAACTAACAAGTTATGCATAAATTGATGCAACATGCTACAAGAAAACACAAGGGATAAAGTATGCATACCTTTGAAGAACCATTATTCAAGTATCCCTTGATCAGTGTCCAATGTGTCCAACAATGCACTCGAACGCAACGACCAGAACAACCAATAGCACGAACACGAACACAGATCCACGAACGTCTGAATGCTCCTCAAAACCAATCGAGTCCAACTCGATTCACGAACGGATGTAGAACACCACCACAAGTGTTACTTTGGTATTCTTGGTGTGAGAATCCAGGAGTTGTGGGCTCTGTATGATCTTAGATTGAGGAAGAAATGAGGTATACGATCAAGTAGACGATCGAGTAATTGGGAGATAAAGAACACTGTCTATCGCATAGACGATGTACTCGATCGTTTAGTAAACGGAAGCCTATCGCATAGACTTTGCTATTCGATCATGTAGCAACGATCAATGAGTAACTATCATATAGTTAACTCAGCGATTGTGTATGCTCTAAATGGCTATCGCTTAATAAATACTCTCGTGTAGCAACGATTAACGAGTAACTATCATTTAGTAACTTTAAGCGAACGTGTATACTCTCAACGGCTATCTCTTAGTAAAACTCTTTTTACTTGATAGCCTATTCCGTGATAATTTTTCGAATGGAACAACTGAAGGAAATCGAATCCGAGATTTTCATGAGCAGCGGAAAAAAGATCATTCCAAATTACAATCATGAATGAACATTACAAACTACAGTTGTACACAAAACATACAGTTATGCAATCTATACAGAAATTACAGCATGAACAACAAATGAACAAGGAGAAAACTCTACGAACATATGTCGGCTTGTCTCCATGCTCCTTGCTTACGAATGCTCGAACACAGCAACCTCGAACGCTCGAACAACACGATCGCTCTGCAGCACGAACACTGTTTACTCGTCCTTTGCGTTCGCCTTGGTCACGAACTCCTCAACAACACGAATGGCCTTCACAAAACTTCGACGGTGTCGAGTTGAGTATGCACCACCAAGAAGGCTACCTGTATTCTCGATGTGAGAATCCAAAGGGTGGGCTCTGTTCGGACTTGGTATAAGGCAGACGAAGGAGGAAAGAACAATCATGTACACGATAGGGCAAGTGGGAAAGACAGAGACCTATCATACAGGTCGATGCCTAATCGTTTAGCTAAAGCTAAGCGATCGTTTAGCTCATCGTTTAGCTTGGTGTCTATCGCCTCAAAACTACACATCGTTACTAAACATGTTGTCGCATAGTAAATTGTACTTACTTGACAAGCGCCCGTAGTTCTTTTTGCGTGAGAAATTCAAAAGAAAATTTTCCTTTTGTATTACTAAAAATTAGGAAAACAATTTTTCTTTTTAACTCACGGTTACCATGAAAATCCAATAACCATCCACTCAATTGGTTATTAAAGAAAAAGAATTAATTATCCAATAATTAATATTATATAAATATAAATGATAAACTAACTTATCATATTATATTTTATTTAACATATAGTTTTTAATATTTCATCTCATGAAACATATAAACCATAGTTCTTTTCTCTTTCATGGTACTTAATGTAAATCTCATATACATCAATCCTCCACTAGATATATCTCATATATCATACCAATTATATCATATTATAATCAAAATACCTCTTGTCAATTTGAACATTTCAAATCAACACCAAGAACAGATCCTCAACTGAATCCATTGAGCTACCAAGGGGACCTTATGGACCTTGTAGCTCGAAGCTCCAACGGTACGTGAATAAATCACTAAACTCTTTAGTCACGGGATCCACCATCCGTTAACTGCCAGGACACTCTACTAAAGATTGACAGCTGAACTTTCTTTACCATAAATATATTATGTGTCCTCTTAACCAATCAGCAGCGCGACAACCCTTCACAGATCGCTCGTAAGTACAGTTGCACCAATGATCATCCTGTATAGGTATGAAATGGATATTTAGAATAAAATGGATGAATCTGGTAATATTATTAGAAATAAAGTTAACTAGTTGCTCAAAGCTATAGTCAATAAGAAGGAAATAGATTATGAGGAAACTTTGCTCCTGTTGCTAGATTAGAATCTATTCGCATGCTGCTTGCATTTGCATCTCATAAGAATTTTTACTTTATTTCAAATGGATGTAAAAAGTGCTTTCTTAAATGGTTTCATAATGGAGGAAGTGTAGTTTGAACAACCTCCTAGTTTTGAAAGCTTTGATAATCCAAATCATGTTTTTAAATTAAATAAAGCACTTTATGTTTTAACAAGCTCCTAGAGCTTGGTATGACCGTTTGAGTAAAATTTGCTAGAAAATGGTTTTAAAATGGGACTTATTGATACTACTCTTTTTATCAAAATTAAGATAATGATATTTATCAGTCCAATCTATGTTGATGATATTATATTTGGTGCTACTAAACTCTTCTATTTGTGAAGAATTTTCTAAGTGTATGCATAGTGAGTTTGAAATGAGATGATGGGAGAACTTTAAATTCTTCCTTGAGCTTCAAATTAAACAACTTGAAGATGGAATCTTCATTAAATCAAGAAAAGTACACAAAAGATCTTAGTCAAAAGGTTTACGTTCGATTAATGCAAAAGTAGCAAAGACCCCGATGAGTCCACTACAAAGCTGATAAGGATGAAAAAGTAAAAACTAGATATTAAAGCTATAGAGTTGATCGATCGCTACTACAAAAAAAAAAAAAAAAATGCAAGTAGGCCTGATATTATCTTTAGTGTATGCATGTGTGCTAGATTTCAATCATGTCCTAAAGAATCACACTTGCATGCTGCAAAAAGTATTTTAAATATTTGCTTGGTACCATTGATTTAGGCTTATGGTATCCTAAAAATGCATCTTTAGATTTGATTACATATTCTTGATGCTGATTTTTGTTGGTAGTCTAACTGATAGAAAAAGTACTAGTGGAACATGTCAATCTTCTAGGTAGTTCTTTTAGTATCTTGGTATAGTAGAAAGCAAAATTCTATTGCATTATCTACCAATGAGGCCTAAATATTTTACTGTTGCTAGTTTGTTGTTCTTCAAGTTTTACGGATGAAAACAAACGTTGCGTGATTTTGGTTTAAATTTTGAAACAAGTACCAATCTTTTGTTGATAACTAGTTCAATTAATTTAACTAAAAATCACATTCAACATTCTAGACAGCAATAGATATTAGACATCATTTTCTTCGAGAGCATGGTGCAAAATAAGAATATTGTTCATTAATTATGTTAATATGAGAACCAGGTAGAGTATTTTCTTACAAAGACATTAAATGAAGAAGCCTTATTTGTAAAAATAGACTTGCACTTGGTATTATTAAAATTGCCTAATTATGTTTGATAGGGGGAGCATTATTCAATATTTTCTATGAATTTTATGCGTTTATAATATTGAGGGGAACCTTATTTGTATGATTAAGGGAGAGAAAAATCACTTGTATTCTTTTTGTTGATAACAAAGGAGGAGAAGTATTTTTTGGTATTATGGTGGTTTGTCTCATCATCAAAAGGGGAGATTGTAGCTTTAGGGCTTCAATCAAACCAGTATTTTGATGATAACAAACTCAGATTTTTTACCTAATATTTTCGTGTTTCAGAGTTACTATCTTGGAGATCGGAAAGAAAGAGTCACAACCAATTTGAGATGCTTCAAATCGGGTTTCAAACGACAGAAAGTTATAAGCAAAGAAGATTGGAGAGGAATTCCAACGGTTGACGCCCCCCCCCGTACCAGTGGCACTTACTGACGTGGCACACCACGGTCAATATTGATGACGTGACGGTTCCAACGTCACTTTTGCTGAAGTAGGACCAAGTGAGCGTAGGGCGACCGTGGACGATGAGATAACTGACAAGTGGTGGGCACCCAGTTCACGCGTGGACGCGTGCGTGCGACTCGCCGTGCTTGCGGATTTCTTCACAGAAAAGCAAGCGCGTTTGACCGCCTCAATCTCCTGCCCCTGGCACGTGTGCTCCATATCATTCGGTTATTTTTTTACTTTTTATTTTTATTTTCTATTTTTCTTTAATTTCTGATCAATTTTCTCCAAATTCTCACCAATTTAAGCCTTTTCAAATTTGATTTCCTTCCAAATTTTCATCCTTCAAATTTCCTTTTTTTCTCCCACAATCTCAATTAATTCCAATCTTTCAAAATCTTTTTCAAATCACTTCTTATTTCTAATATATATTATTCAATCTTCCAACCCTTCATTTGCAATATATCCTAATGGCAAAATTCTATCCCTCAGCCTAATAATCTCGACTTGTTTTTACTTTTATAGGACACCACCAAAAGCTATAAATCTTTAAGCTTTGCTTTCAATTTCTTTCTCCGTACTTAAATTCTTGTCTCCTTGTCTAAATTGCTTAGAGTTATTTTTGTGTTTTTTTCCGGAGTCTCAAATTGTGTATTTAGCTTCAAGAGGGTAATGATTGTGAGGTTTTTTTTTTTTTTTGGAATTTTATTTAAGGTGTGGGTACACCTTGGGTTTGTGAGGAAAAAAGATTTTGGTTTGATCCTTGACACCAGTAAAAAGGATTCTTGGGTTTCTCTTTAGCCTAGGAAAAGAGGTGTCATGTTCGGTTTGGTCCTCCCTACAAGAGGATCACTTAGTGAAATACCCAAAGAAGGTAGTCTTGGAGAGTGGAGTAGGCAATTTGTGCGAACCACTATAATTCCAGTATTTTCTCTTCCTTCTCTTTTATTTATTGTTTCAAATTTTTGACTCTTGTCTTAGTTTTATTTTTTTAATCTTTCCAAAGTTGCAATGATTTAATTTTAACGTAAGAATATAATATATATAAAAAAATAAATTACATATGATTAAATTGTCTTAAATTTGAAGTTATCATAGCTTTGACATTGGATTTTAAGTCTTGTTCTTGCATAAAATTTTCTTTAATCAAATTATGGTGGGTTAACTCTATTGAGCATTGTTTGAAGATAAAATTATTTGGAAAAAAAAATTGGTAGTCAACCCTAATTCACCTTCTTAGTGTTTGCTTTAGCATCCTACAATTGGTATCAGGTAGGGCTTTTCTTATTTAAAAAGTTTATTTTTTATTTTTTCTTGATTTTTAAATTGTTTTTTTAATTCTGATTAAATCTGGAATGTTTTTTAATTTTTTGAAAAAAGTTTGAAAAATTGAGTTTTAAAAAGATGTTTTTCATTAGAAATTGTTTGTTTTTGAAAATTGGTTATAAAAACTTTTTTTTTTATTCTACTTCTTAATCTTTGAAATCTTTTTGATAAAATCTAAATTTTCGAAAGATTTCTCTTTACAAAATCTTAAAAAAATTATTATATTCTCTTCTCTTTCGAAAAACTTAATTGTTCGAGCTTATGGCAACTACTGAAATAAATGGGTATGGTGAAGGTCAATCTACCACTAGGCCACCTTTGTTTGATGGAAATAATTATGCATGGTGGAAAACTAGGATGAGAATTTATTTGATTTCTATTGACTATAATCTATGGAAAATTGATTTTAATGGTCCTTTAATTCCTACTAAGATAGTTGATAATAAAGATATTCCTAAAGAAGAAAAAGAATTTAATGATGAAGATAAAAAGAAGTTTTTTATTAATGCTAAAGTCATGAACTGTCTGTTTTGTGCTTTATATCCTGATGAGTTTAATCAAGTCTCTACATGTAATTCTGCTAAAAAAATTTGGGATATGCTTGAAGTAACTCATGAAGGAACTAATCAAGTTAAGAGTCAAAGATTAGCATGTTAGTTCATAATTATGAATTGTTTAAAATGGATGCAAATGAAACTATATCTGAAACGTTTACTAGGTTCACGAATATTGTTAATGCTTTGAAGGGATTAGAAAAATCTTATACCACCTCTGAAAATGTGAGAAAAATTCTTAGATCATTGCCTAAGAGTTGGGAAGCTAAGGTGACGGCAATCCAATAAGCAAAAGACCTCTCAAAACTTCCACTGAAGGAGCTATTTGGATCTCTCATGACACATGAGATAATCATGAAGGCCAATGTGGAAGAAGATGTCAAAAAGAAGAAGAGCCTAGTATTAAAGTCTACTCAAGTTCAGGAGGACTCTGAAACTGAAGCTGAACTAAATGATGAGGAGTTTGCTTACTTGACCAAGAAGTTCAAAAAGCATTTTAGGAAAAGGAACTTCTCAAAGAAAGTCAACAATCAAGAAGGCAAAGGAGAAAAGAGCAACATAGATACAATCATCTGTTATGAATGCAAAAAGCTCGGACACGTGAAGTGAGACTGTCCTCAAAGAAAAGCCATTTCAAAGAAGAGTAGGAAGGCCATGAAAGCTACTGGGACGAAAGCAATGAAAGCGAATCTGAAAGCGAGGAAGAAGTAGCAAATTTGTGCGTTATGGCTTTTGGATACGACGACGATGATGAGGTAAGTCCTGAAAACCCTACTTTTGATGAGCTCATTGATGCATATAATGAAGTTAAAATTGAATTTGAAAAACTAGGTTGCAAATATATGTCTCTTAGGAAGAAAAATGCTAAATTAGCTCTTGAAAATAATAATTTATTAATTGAGCTAGATAATCTAAAC
>NC_052349.1:72526061-72654145 GCF_009727055.1 Benincasa hispida
CTTCACCTTGGTTCAATGTGTTCTTCCCAAACGCATCCAACACAATTTTTTAGGGTTTAAGAATTTCTCTTAATCGGACACCTAGATTTTAATTGACATTTGCCCTTACGTCTTCAAGCTTTGTTTGTATTCAAATTAGGGTTTTTACATGCATAATCCACCCTAACGCGTCCAAATACATCGCCCAAAAGCTTGCTCGGCCGTTCAATGCATAGGCGAGGCGTGGGTGTGACGTTCGAATCGAACAAAGCAAGGCTAACGCATAGGCACTCTCGCTCTTTTCGCTCTTGGCAGTGTCACTCAATCCACTCTCGGCAGTGTCGCTCACTCCACTCTCGGCAATGTCGTTCTCTCCCACTTTCTCGCTGGTCTCGCTCTCTTCACTCTCGCCCTCTCCAGCAATCTCGCCGGTCAGCTCTCTCCAATCTCGCTCTCTTCAGCTTTAACTTTTCTCTCCACTCTCGCTCTCTCCAACTTTCTCGCTGGTCTCGCTCTCTCCCATCTTCTATCCAATCTCGCTCTCTCCCATTTCCTCTCCAATCTCGCCGGTCTCGATCTCAATGATCTCGCTCTCAACGATCTCGCTGACCTCACTCTCAACGATCTCGCTCTTAGCTACTGCGAACATTGTTCTCCATACACGTTTGTTCACCACTTTGTGATACTTTTACACGGATTTTCCAAATTTTTCCAAAGTAATTTCCCATATTTTTCGCATTTCACATAAATTCCATATATTTCTCAGTCCTTCAGTCATAACGCATTTCACATAACTCTCTATACTTAGCCGAAATTTCACAAACTCAATTTCCATATTATTCCACACTAGCTCAACCTACTTATTATTTTTCCCCAACTTTCCCAACTCAATTCCATATTTTTCTTTTCAAACCTCCATCCCTTCTTCACCATTTCATACTAACTTTCTCATCAACCTACGTAACTTATTTATACAAATTTAAATAGAGACACACAATTAAGTGGGAAATTAAGACAATTTAAATGAAAAGACACACTTAAGTGTAAAATTGGGATTCAGGGTTCACAGAAATAATGTGTGTGAACTAGTCCCGCGTCCTAGTGATCATCCTGTTATAGGTACTAAATGGATATTTAAAAATAAAATGGATGAATCTGGTAATATTGTTAGAAATTAACAGTTAAACTACAGTTGTCAAAGGCTATAGCTCAAGAAGAAGGAAATAATTTGAGGAAACATTTGCTCTGGTGCTAGATTAGAAATCTTATATTCGCATGCTGCTTGCAGCATCTCAAAGAATTTTTACTTTATTTCAAAATGGATGTAAAAAGTAGCTTTCTTTAAATGTTTATAATGGAGGAAGTGTTATGTTTAACAACCTCCAGTTTTGAAAGCTTTTGATAATCCAATCATGTTTTTTAAATTACATAAAGCACTTATGTCTTAAACAAGCTCCTAGAGCTTGGTATGACCGTTTGAGGTAAAATTTTTTGCTAGAAAATGGTTTTAAAATGGGACTTACTTGATACTACTCCTTTTATCAAAATTTTAAAGATAATGATATTTTATCAGTCCAAATCTATTGTTGATGATATTATATTTTGGTTGCTACTTAATCTCTTTCTATTTTGTGAAGAATTTCTAAGTCGTATGGCATAGTTGCAGTTTGAATGAGCATGATGGGGAGAGCTTAAATTTCTTCCATTGAGCTTCAAATTAACACAACTTGAAGATGGACTTCAATAAATCAAGAAAAGTACACAAAAGATCTAAGTCAAAGGGTTTACGTTCAGATAATGCAAAAAGTAGCAACAGACCCCGATGAGTACCACTACAAAGCTTTGATAATAAGGATGAAAAAGGTAAAAACGTAGATATTAAAGCTTATAGAGGTATGATCGGATTCCTTGCCTTACTTAACTGACAAGTAGCCTGATTATTATCTTTAGTGTATGCATTGTTGTGCTAGATTTCAATCATGTCCTAAAGATCACACTTGGCTATGCCTGGCAAAAAGTATTTAATATTTGCTTTAACAACCAAACAGGTACCGTTGATTTGGCTTATGGTTATCCTAAAAATTAATCTTTAGATTTTGATTGCATATTTAATGCTGATTCTGCTGGTAGTACTAACTAGATAGGAAAAATACTAGTGGAACATGTCATCTTCTAGGTAGTTCTTTAGTATCTTGGTATTAGTAAAAGCAAAATTCTGTTGCATTATCTACACTGAGGCTGAATATATTGTTGTTTGGCTAGTTGTTGTTCTCAAGTTTTTATGGAATTGGAAACAAACGTTTGCGTTGATTATTGGTTTTAAATTATTGAACAAGCACAATCTTTTGTAATATACTTAGTTCAATTTATTTAACTAAAAACCCATTTCAACATTTCTAGAACAAAGCATATAGATATTAGACATCATTTTCTTCGAAGAACATGTGCAAAATAAGAATATTGTCAATTAATTATGTTAATACTGAGAACAGGGTAAGCAGATATTCTTACAAAAGAATTAAATGAAGAAAGCTCTTTTTGTAAAAATAGACTTGCACTTGGTTATTATTTTTAGAATTGCCTAATTATGTTTGATAGGGGAGAGCATTATTCATATTTCTACTGAATTTATGGGTTATTTAAATTTATTGAGGGAGAAAATCACTTGTATATTTTTCTTTGTTGAATAACAAAAAGGGAGAAAGTATTTTTTGGTATTATGGTGGTTTGTCATCATCAAAAAGGGAGATTGTTAGCTTTTAGGGCTTCAATCAAAACCAGTATTTTTGATGTAACAAAACTCAGATTTTTTATACTAACATTTCAGTGTTTCAGAGTCACTATCTTGATAGAGCTCGAAAGAAGATTTCCAACGCAATTTGAATCGCTCAATCGGGAGTTTCAAACGAGAAAGTTATAAAGCAAAGAAGATCGGAGAGGAATCCAACGTGGTAGTGACACGTGGCACCTTGCTGACGTGGCACCAAACGGTCAATATTGATGTCGTGACGCTCCAACTGGTCACTTTGCTTGACCGTGGCACATGATGTGGCAGTGACGTGCGACCGTGGACGAATGAGTAATGACAAGTGCGGTCACCCAGCCTCACGCGTGGACGCGCGCGTTGCGCCGCACGTGCCTGCGGTTTCTTCACAGGATGCAGGCGTGACGCTCAATCTCCTCCCCTATGCACGTGGTGCTCATATCATCCGGCTATTTTTTACTTTCATTTTTATTTTCTTATTTTTCTTTAATTTCCTGATCCAATTTTCTCCAAATTCTCACCAAATTTCAGCTTTTTCAAATTTGATTTCCTTCCTAAATTTTCATCCTTCAAATCCTTTTTATTCTCCAAATCTCAATAATTCCAATCTTTTAAAATTTCTTTTCAAATCCTTTCCTTTTCTATTTTTTATTCAATCTCCACCCTTCATTTGCAATCATATCCAATAGCCAAAATTTATCCCCATCGCCTATAAATTCGACTTGATTTTACTCTTCATGAGTCTTAAGCTCTCAATTCTCTCTACTCTCAAATCCTTGTCCTCCTTGCTCCTAAATTGGCCTAGAGTTATTTTTGTGAGTTTTTTTCTTAGTGCTCAACTTGTGTATTTAGCCTTCAAGAGATAATATTGTGAGGTTTTCTTTTATTTTTTGGGAATTGTATTAAGGTGTGGGGTACACCTTGGGTTGTGAGAAAAAGAAATTGGTTTGATCCTGAACCAGTAAAAAGGATCTTGGGTTTCTCTTTAGCCTAGGAAAAAGAGGGTCGTGTGTCGGTTGTGTCCTCACCTGCAAGAGGATCGCTTAGTGAAATACCCAAGAAGGAGTCTTGGAGAGTGGAGTAGGCAATTTGTCGAACCACTATGATTCCCGGTGTTTTCTCTTCCCCTCTCTCTTTTATTTCTTGTTTTCAAATTTTTTGCTTCATCTTAGTTATTTTTTTTAATCTTTCCAAATTGCATGTTTTAATTTTTAGTGTATTATATAAATTTATCCTTGATTAAATTGTCTTTAAATTTGAAGTTATCATAGCTTTCATGATTTAAGTTTTGTCTTGCATAAATTTTCTTTAATCAAATTAGTGGGTTAACTCTATTGAGCATTGTTTGAAGATAAAATTATTTGAAAAAAAAATTGGTAGTCCACCTTATTCACCCCCCTCTAGTGTTGCCTTTAGATCCTACATAGGACACCCCCTGTAATGACCCGAGTTCATGAGGGGTACATGAATGAACCGATATCACATCCGAATGAGAAGGATCTTGAGGACATGAAAGTATGGTTAAGAAAGGCTTAAAAGAATTGAAAGTTACTACCTATACCAACAAGATGCACCTTCCTTTTTGGTGGCTCAATCATAAGAACTCCAAAGTTAAGCGTGTTTAGCTTGGAGCAATCCTATGTATTTATAAAGAAATCACAATCAAGATTTGTTATTATAACTGTATATGTTTATGACTTGAATATAATTGGAACTCTTGAAGAGCTTTCAAAGGCAATAAAATATCTTAAAAAAGAATTGGAGAAGAAAGGTCTCGAAAAAACAAAATTTTTCCTTAGTATGAAAATTAAGCATTTAGCAGATGAAATATTTATTCATCATTCAACTTATATAGGAAAAATTTTGAGAGGTTTTATATGGAAAAAGCATGTCCATTAAATATTCCAATGGAAGTTCGTTCATTGGATATAAAGAAAGATATATTTCGACCTCAAGAAGATAATGAAGAACTTCTTAGTCCTGATGTACCATATCTTAGTGCAATTGGTACACTTATGTATCTTGCTAATAATACAAGACCAGATATTGCATTTTCAGTAAATTTATTAGCAAGATATAATTCTTTTTCAACAAAAAAAAACATTGGAAGGGAATTAAAAATATACTTCGTTATCTCTGAGGAACAATCGATATGAGTTTGCTGTTAAATAGAGCAAGCTCTGAATGATGCTCCTGTATAGACTCTCATCAACTTAAGTTCCACTACAGTCTTTTTTAAATTTTCAAATGAGTTAGAGCAGGAGTTCTTTTAACACTAGAATTTTCAAAGCCAAATTTCTTCACTAAATTCTTGGCATATTTGCTTTGAGAAATAAAGATTCCCCCATTCAGTTACTTTATTTGAAATCCCAGAAAATAGGACAATTCTTCTACCATGCTCATCTCGAATTCTTCCTGCATTTTTTCCACAAAGAGCTTGGCCATCTCTTGTGACATCCTTCCAAATAATATCGTCAACATAAATTTGGACAATCATAAAATTCTCATAAGATTTTTTTCACAAAGAGAGTTTTATCTACTGCTCCTCGTTTGTACTCGTTGTTGACAAGAAAATGAGTTAAACATTCATACTAAACTTTGGGTACCTGTTTGAGCCCATAAAGAGCCTTATTGAGTTTATACATATGGTCAAGATGAGTAGAATCCACAAAACCTTTGGGCTGAGCAATGTACACTTCCCCCTTTAAATAATCATTCACGAAAACACTTTTTACATTCATTTGATATAGTTTGAATTTTAGGAGGTAAGAAATACCGAGCAAGAGTTTAATGGCTTTAAGTCTTGCAACAAGAGTGAAGGTTTCATCAAAATCCACGCCTTATATCTGAGTATACCGTCGAGCCACTAATTTGACTTTATTTCTGGTGACATTTCCATTCTCATCAATCTTGTTCTTGAAAATCCACTTTGTGCCAATTACATTCACAGATTCAGACTTGAGAACAGGAGTCCAGACATCATTTTTCATAAATTGCTCAAGTTCTTCTTACATAGCATTGACCCAACATTCATCTTCAAGAGCTTCTTTGACATTTCTTGGTTCTACAGGGGAGGCAAAACAAATATTACTGATCATCTCAAGATAATTGACTTTATCTTTCCTTATGGTTGTCACACCTTCTTCAAGACCACCAATTATGTTACTAGCGGGATGATTTTTACGAACCCTACTGGATGATTGCTTGTTACTAGCTTTTACCTACTCAAAAGCATTTTGGTTGACCTCCATAGAAATTTTCAAATTCATATCTGAAGGCATGTCAAACAAGATGTTAGGAATATCAGTATTAACAAATGGAGTAGTGCTGGAATTTTCTTCTTCCATAGAAGTAGAATCGAAAAAGGCTACATCATCATCGATCACAATATTAATAGACTCCATAAAATACAAGTTCATTTATTGTAGACACAGTAGGCTCGATTGTTTGTGGAATATCCAAGAAAAATTCCTTCATCTGATTTAGAATCCCATTTTCATCTAGCCCAAGTGGTTCCAAAGATGTGGAAGTATTTCATAGTTGGTTTTCTGCCTTTCCATATTTCATAAATAGTACTCGAGGTACCTGGTTGTAAAACAACTCTATTGAGGATATGACATATTGTGTTTAGAGCTTCTGTCTAAAATTGGAATGGCAGATGTTTTGCATGTAACATTACTTGAGCTATCTCCTGAATTGTCTGATTTTTCCTCTCCACAAGTCCATTCTGTTGAGGAGTAATATGGGCTGAGAATTCTTGGTGAATTCCAACTGACTGGAAGAACTCAGGAATTTAAGAGTTTTCAAATTCCCTACCATGATCACTTCTAATGCGTATCACATTCAGATCTTTCTCTCGTTGTAATTGAAGGTAGTGAGCTTGAAAAGCAGTAAATGTATCTGATTTTTTATGGAGAAAACGAACTCACTTGTATCGTGAGAAGTCATCAATAATAATTAAAAGATATCATTTTCCTCTTAGAATTTCTGATTACATAGGACCCATAAGATCCATATGAAGAAGTTTCACTATACGGGATGGACCCGAGTGACCTATCTATTTGTACAGAGAACGAGTTTGTTTTCTTGATTGACGATCTTCACAAATAATTACAGTGGAGGCAGGTAATGAGGGGAGTTTAGGTATAACATTTTTGGATAGAGCCTTTTGTTTCGTCTTCATGCTCACATGCCCTAAGGTGTTTATGCCATAGGCTAGCTTCATCTTTTCTAGAGAGATGACAAAACTACGAAGTATTGTCAAAATTCCACATATAACAATTATCAGAAGAAAGCGTACCTTTCATGACAAGAGCTTTGACATCGTTTGTGACAACACATTTGTCTTTGATAAAACTCACTTGATTAAATAGTTGACTGATGCTAATGAGATTGCTAGTAAGTTCTTCAACTAACATTACATCATTCAATGGTGAAAGGCCTTGGTAACTAAGTTTCCCTTTCACAATGATCTTACCACAAACACTGTCTCAAAAGTGACTGTTCCTGAGTTGACACATCTGATATTAGACATATAGCTCTTTTCACCAGTCATATGTTGAAAGCTTCCACTATCAAGGTACCAATCTTCTTTAGCAAAAGATATGAGGAATGTCAATACAACATTACATTTGTTCTGAACATTCTTCTCTCTCCAAACCTATTTTATTTTTGTCTGTCTTTGATGGTAATTCTGAGAGAAATAGGGAGCCATTATGGAATAAGTGGGTCTGTAAAGAATTTTCAACAACTGATAGCAAAAAGGACATTTATGGTCCACTTTGTCACAATAGTGACAAATCCATCTTGGTCTGAACGAGCGATTGTCTTTCCATATAGAATTGCTAGAGGAAGTTTTTGTAAAACCATAGGACTCTAGATCCTCAGCTCTAACAAATTCAATTTTAAAACCAGAACGCAAGCGTACCTAAAATCCCAATTAAAATTGGGTACTGTCCTCAAAGACTAGCGTGGATAGTTTCTCCTAAACTTAGCTATTGTAGTTATTTATTGATTTTAGTTAGGCAACCAGAATATTGATTTGTGAACGAACAACTAATAAAAAGAAAGAGACAATCAAGAGGAGTTCAATTCCAAGGTGTCGTTTCATTAAGGGTGAATAAATGGAAATTGACATGCAATTAACTAATAAAGATTGGTTGAGGCTAGAAGTTCTAAATTCAGGAAATTATTTTTCAAGCTCAATCCGTTCTAACCCTAGTTTATCAAGTTTGAATTTATTCCTATTGCTTAAACTAGTATTGAATTTAAACCCTTCAGTTAAACCTCTTATTATTCTTGAATCATTCTCATGAAATCTTGAATAACAATCTAAATGACCATGTCCAGCAAATCAATCTCTTTCTCAAGCAGAAGGATTAGCCCTATATCAATTGATTAATGGCCAGTTAACCAAAAACATTAAGAATAGATAATTTAGAAACCTAATCAAGAATTAATCAATCATATAATAAAGAATTCATTCAAGATACCCAAAAATCAACAACACCCTAGAATTTAGAGTTTAGTTACTCATGATTCTACTAATAATAATCCCTAGATAAAGAGAATTCATCATGAAGAAAGAATGAATTAAAGAATTAAAGAAACGATCTCCCTTCACCGTAACCGGGTCTCAATCATGATCTTCTTAACCTTCACCAACGAATTTCAGGTTGACCTCCTACTCAGAATCACTTTCCAACTGAGTGCTCTCTACCCTAGGTCGAACTCTCTCCTAAGAACTCTTCTCTAAAACTCATCTCTTTCTCAGACGACGCTACTACTCTTTAAGAAGAATTATTGCAGCGTTGCACGCTACAATTGCTTCGAACGTCAACATTGCAACACTACAATTCAACGTTGCAACACTGACATTCGAAGCAATCGTAGCGCGCACTTGCCATCGAAGCATTGCAACACTGCATGGCAACGTTGTGACACTACCCTGTTCTCTACTCTCGGGTCTTCAACGTTGTGGGGCAGCATTGCAATGGAAGCTCAACGCTAACCCCCATTTTTTCTTCTAAATTCTGCCTCTTTTTCTTCAATTTTGGCCTCTAGCTTCCCTCCTAATTCCATAGTTGACCCCTAGATACTCATATTTGGACTTTTGCCTCGAGTTTTGATCATTTTTGCCCAATTTGCTCCCAATGTTTAGTTTCCTAAAATCACTCAACAAACCACATCAAACCATACAAAACTAGCAATAGTAATTCCATAATTGAAAGTAACTAAAGCACTTTTCAAGTGCTTTTCACTTCCCTTTGGAATTTGACTGATTATTATGTTGACTTCTACCCTTTGATACTGAAAGTCCTTCCTTTTAAAATTGTCTCCAGGGAATCGTGCTAGCATTCAACAATATGACATTCTTGCACATTGAATTCTTCTCAGCCTTAACTTGAGAAAGTTCACGCTTCAAATCTGCAACAGTAGACATAAGTCTATGATTGTTAGCTATCAAGGTCTCAATTCTTTCTTTTTACATATCAAGATCTTTCTGATCGTTTTGCCATTTGAGAAAAGAGCATCATAAGAAGGATTTGCAGACTTCTGACTTGCAAGATTGTGAACATTTTCTAAATACACATCATACTCAGAAATCTCACATGACAAGGTGTTTAAAGAAATGTTACTAACAAGTGCTTTGACATCATCCTCCGAGTCATTACTATCTTTATATTCAGCATCAGTCAGGGTTAAAACATTGCCTTTGCTCTGTCTTTTTAGAAATTTGGACATTCAGCTAGAATTTGACCATATTCGCCACACTTTCTGCATTTGAAGTTCTTTTCTTTATGAGAAAATAAATTACCTAAATTTTCATCTTCCTTCTTACTATTCTAAGATCTGAATTGATTGAGAAGAGTAGAGCCTCCAGACTTATTGTTGCTATATGCGTCAACCTCTTACCAAAGTGTTTTAGAATACGATTAAATTTTTTTAAGAGCAATGATATAGATTCAGCAAGAGAATCTTCTTACTCTTTACCAACGTCAACAAGCACTTCTTTAACTGAGGATTGAAGAGCAATTTCCCTATTCTTCTTCTCGGTCTTTCCATCTAGAGACATCTCAAACGTGAGTAAGATGCCAAATAGCTCTTTTACTCTCATCTTTGTTATGTCTTGAGCTTCCTCAATGGTAATGACTTTCATATCAAATCTCTTAGGTAGAGACTTGAGAACTTTCTGGACAAGTTTTTCTTCTGAAACTTTCTCTTCAAGAGCGAACAACTTGTTTGCAATGTCTAACAGACAAACATCAAATTTAGTGATGGATTCTTCATCATGCATTCTAAGGTTTTCAAACTTCGATGTCAATAATTGCAATTTTGACATCTTGACTTTAGAAGTTCCCTCATGAGCCATGGATAAGATATCCCGTGCCTCCTTAGTAGAGATACAAGTATTATTTAGTCTAAATATGTTGCGGTTTACTCCATTAAATATGACATTCAGCATGAGAAATCTCCAACGAAGCTTCATCTTCTTTTTAAGACCGCTGAGAATTTGACTCCAAGATTTTCTTTCCATCATCAGTTTTGATGGTAGGAAGAGACCACTTAGAGACCACAACCTTCCAAGTTTTTCTATCTATCGACTTCAAAAAGGTTGTCATTTGAGCTTTCCAATATGAATAATTTGTTCCATCTACTGGAGGACGAGTGATAAAGCCACCTTCTTTGATCCCATCCATGATTGAAGCACCTGAGGTAAAGGTGACCCGCTCTGATGCTAATTAAAGTAGTGTTAGGATGACTCGTCATCTGATATACGAATATTAAATGGAAAACATTGACAACCATTGTATTAACAAAAATATTAACAACAAGTAAAGACACACAGAAGTTGGTAACCCAATTCAGTGATGATCCACCTACGTCTGGGAGCAGTGTACGCAGGATAGATAATTCACTAATATTAAAGAGTTAAATAGTTTAAAATGTAGTACCTATCTGTCGTGACTCACGTAGAGCTCAACTCACTAACCATCTAGGCTCTCCCTAGATGTGAGACTCCCTCTCAAGTGTACTTAGCCTCCCCCTAAGTTTAATAATATTAGTGTTAGACACTTCGGCTTTCCACAGTGTATGAGACTCACCTCATTGAGATATCTACCCCTTAGTCTGCGAAGTCCATTCACTAATGAATCTTAGGATCCCCTAAGATGGAGAATTCCTTTTCCGCAACTGAGTCTTAAGGTGACAGCAATGGCTTAGGTTCTCCCTAAGACCATGATTTACTTCAAAATGTTGTACTTCAACAAATGAAGAACTTGCGTAACGGAATAATGAACAACGAACAAGAACACAATGTAGAACAATTCAACCGTTGAATAGAAATCGTCTTGCTCAATAAAACAAAATATGGTTGACCTAAAAGGACAACATAATTCTCCTTTAAATAATGGAATCCAAGATAGGAAACAAATCTCCATTTGGAATAGAAAGATTGCACTTCAATAAAGGAAAGTACCAGACAAAATATTACAACCGAATAATTCCAAATAAGAACAATATTGTGTAGAAAGATACACTGTTGTCACAAACAGGTGTTAAGAATTTATTTGAGACATCTGCAAAAATCACTGCCTTAGAAAAAATATAAAGCCAACTAAACAAAACTCCAACAGAAGAAAACATTTTTTTTCCAAAATTAAAAGAAAATACAAATTAAGCATGTTGTAGAAATAAAAATTAAAAAAAAAAAGTTAAACTTTGAAGAACTATTCTTTAATTTTCGCCAAGACTTTTCGCACACTACTACTCAATAGCTTGAACACCACCAAAAAGTTCGCTATGTCTTAGATAAGAATGCAAGTTTATTGGAACCTTTTCTTTTGGAAGAGGGAAGAAAAAATATAGAAGAAACCTTTTCTTCAGTAGGTTGTCAAAGAGTATTACTGAGAGAGATATCTTTTGCAGAGAAAACTAAAAAAAAAAAAAAAAAAAAAAAAAAAAAAAAAAAAAAAAAACGTATATCTTTAACAAATAAAATTGACTTAAATGTGAAAGAGAGAGGGGAAATTATTGTAACTCTCCACCCCTTCCCTCCACTACTTCCTACAATGGGAAGTTAACAAGATTTTTAATTAAAATAATTAAACTAAATCTAATCTAATTTAATTGAAATTTAATTAAACTAACTTAATTAAATAAATAAATTTAAATAAAATTTTATTTAAATCATATTCAAATTCATATCTATCTCATAATCTATAGTTTTAATATGAATCTCAATTCATATTAATTTTAACCTATATTTCTAATATGAATTTCATTCATATAATTTATTATTCGAATCTTATTCAAACAAATTGAATATCTCATATTATATAGTTTAATTTATTGTTATTCAAAATTAACTTTATGATATAATGTATCTATATACATTACATTCATTTATTTGAAAATAAATAATACTTTTTATTTATTCAATAATTTGTTTACAAATTTATAGACTATGAGATTTAGGACATAAATTTCAACAATGTGATTGCAACTAGCATAATAATAATAAAAAAAAAATACCAAGAATTACATGTGTGACTGCAAGAGAGGAGGAATTGGAGGAGATTACCAGTTTTAATAATTTTTTATGAATATTGAGTAAAAACCTAAGAGAATGATGGTCATCAAAGGAGAATGTAGCGGCAATAGGGAACAAACCAGATAAATAAGTCTCTTGGCTTGATGGATCTACCTAGAGGACAAGGTGGTCGAGTAGGATAATTATCCAAAATATGACCACTTTTCTGGTAATACCCTGTACTCAATTTTAGGATAATTAACAAATTTATGACCATATAGTTTACAAAAGATGTTGATAGAAGATTCATAAATTATTGTCATTAGCAATGATGGAGAGAATTAAATCGAATAAGCAATTGAACCAAAACTATTAACCATTCACGGAATGGTTGATCGTTGACTAAATTGTTGACTGAATCAAACCAGTTGAATCAATTTTAGTCCATCATAAAAAAAACCTTTGTAAAATTCAGTAGAGGTGTGAATGGCAAACCTGGGCAAAGCTGGACAAATGCTAGAGAGTAAGGTTGGTAGAGAGAGTTGATGTAGGACGATGTGTGCTTAGTGAATCTAGAAAACATATATGAGACACGAACAGAGATGAGTCTAGTACATGAACAGAGGCCTATAATGACAAATCTAGTATTAGGGATGTTCGTGGGTTGGATTGGGTAGGGTTGAAGGACTTTTTGGACCCAACCCAATTGTTTGGGTTGTTAATTTCTTCAACCCAAATAACTCTCCTTAAAAGATGAATCCAACCCAACCCAACCATGAAACATTTGGGTTGGGTTGGTTCAGGTTGATTGGGTTATTTTTGTTCTAAAAGAAAGTAAGTTGTTAATATGATTTAATTATTTTCATATATTGAATTAAGATTAACAACTCAATTTCAATTTATATAATGAATATTTTCTTTCCGAAGTGCTAAGAAACTGTTTTTAGGAGTTATTGAAGAAAAAATTATCTAAAAAAATGATAAAACTTAAATAAATATATGTATATATGATTGTATCATAAGTAAAAAATATACATTATAAAATTAATAATAAGTTCGAGTTGGTTCGGGTCATTTTAGGTGAACTTATGAACCAATCCAATCCACAAAATTTTCATTTATTTAAACCCAACCCAACCCAAGTGAATTGATAACACAACCCAAACCGCATGGGTTGGGTTGGGTTGATCGATTTCTTTGGATCATCGGGTTTTTTGAACACCCTTATCTAGTATAAGCGGCACAGGATGAGTAGAGATGTAACAATATTGAGCTTTGGATATGGGAGTTTTAGACTAATTCGAAATGATAACAAAATGCAAGATGTTAGGCAATAGTAATAGGAGTTAACTAGAAAACTCTACTATGACTCTAATACCATGTCGATTTCTGTATATTATTGATATATTTGTTGCATTTACAAAGATGAATACAAGTGTATATAAGTACACAAAGATATTACAAATAAGAAAAACATAAATTAAGAATATATAATAGAGACTCTAATTTACTAATTTATAGCATAACATATATGGTAACTATACCCTAGAATGCGAATTACTTGTGAAAAAATACTAGGTCCAAAGAATGGTGTCTTTTTCTTTTCTTCTTTTGGTTGGGTTGGTTAAAAAAAAAGTTAATGTTGGAAGTTGGGTTAGAGATATAATAATGTTTAAACTAATACTACAAAAGAAAAGGGGGAAATTTAGTCTTAAA
Organism: Benincasa hispida; assembly: GCF_009727055.1. Lineage (NCBI taxonomy): Eukaryota > Viridiplantae > Streptophyta > Magnoliopsida > Cucurbitales > Cucurbitaceae > Benincasa > Benincasa hispida. The sequence continues at coordinate 72,540,053 of NC_052349.1, forward strand.
TTTGAGGATGGCTTGCATTGATTAATGAAGTTTACCTAACATTATCTTAATGGGGTTTTAAGACAACAAAATACAACTAATATATTCACATGATTTTGTCTCTTTATGTTAGTTCCAAATACCCCTCCTCATTTTTGTCTCTACTCGTGTCTTTATCTGTTTTCATAAAAGAACTTCCATAAATAAATAAATAATGAACAATTATAAACTGTAAAAGAATAATGTCAAAATCAACCGATATAATTTTATAATATCGATTTAGAGGTTAGGGGTATTCGTCTACCACATATATTGTAAGAAAAATATATAAGTATAATTGTAATTGTAGTTATTTTAAAAATATATGTTTAACTATATTCAACTTTTTATTAAAAAATATTTTTTTAAGTATATAAAAAGTTATTCCACGCAAATTCATAAGATATGATTTTTGAGTCGTTCTTTATATATAATTTTTAAAGTCTCGTTTGGTAATCATTTGACTTTTGAAAATTAAGTCTACAAATCTCACTTCTATCCATTGGTTTCTTAGTAGGGTTGGCAACGAGGTAGGGCAGGACGGGAAGGATTCCCGTCCCGATCCCGATGGGGATTTTACCCCATCCCTGCCCCCGTCCCCACCATTTCAAGGCGGGGACGGGGCGGGAATTCCCGTTTTCGCTTTTGTTTCCTCTTGGGGATTTTTTTTTAATTTTCTTTTCCTAAAATTCTCTTTAGTTTGGACTTGGACACTTTAGTTGGGTTTAAATTGAACTAAATTAAAAATTAGGCTAAATGTAAAAAGTTAAATACCTAACATATATATATATATGTATATATAAATCTGTCTCTTATACACATCTAGATGTGTATAAGAGACAGGTCGAGTACGAGGCGGGGATACCCTTCCCATCCCCGCCCTGTCCCTAGTTCGAAACCCTAGTCCCCGATTTGGCCCATCCTCGATCAAACCAGGGATTCCCCACCCGATCGGGTGGGGCCCCGCGGGAAATTTTGCCAACTCTATTTCCTAGTTTTGTTGGATATATTTTATGAGTGTTTTTAAAAACCAAGTTAGATTTTGAAAACTAAAAAAAATAGCTTTTAAAAATTTTGTTTTTACTTTTGAAATTTAGCTAAGAACTCAACTGTTTTACTAAAAAAAGATGCAAATCAAGCTAAAAAAATTGGAGAAAATAGGTTTAAACTTTAAAAACTAAAAACAAAAAACGAAATGGTTATCAAATAAAGTCTAAGTAAAATTGAGGTTTTTCAAATGAGAAACTATAAAGTTTCTATGCTAAAATTTGTTCTCAGTTCACAAAATCTAGATTCGATAGTCATTTTATTTTTAGTTTTTGGTTTTGGAAAATTATGTTTTTTTTTTTTTTTTTACAATTTCTTTATCACATTATTTCTAACTAAACATAGTTAAATTCTTAACCAAATTTAAAAAACAAAAGATGAGTTTTTCTTTTTAAAACTATTTTTTTCCCCAAAACTTAGTATGGTTTTTGAAATCATTTAGTAGATAACAAGGCAACGAAATCAGTAGGAGAAAGTCGTATTTATAAATTTAATTTTAAAAATCTGACAATTAAAAATCAAATGATTATTAAACGAGACCTTATATTGTGGGAGAAATTAATTTGATATTAACATGAAAATTTTCCAAAAATAAAAATGAAAGTTGTTCATATGTATACTCAACAACCATCATAATTATTTAAAGATTAAAACCAACCAGGATTAATATGCAAGTCAAAGCAACACAAATATAATTTCAGCAATAGGTATATAATATTCAACATCTTATGATATCATTTTCCAATAAAAATAATTAATAATTAAATAAATGAGAGGAAAATATCAGATGTGGGCAGCCTCATCTAATTCAATGTTTTATCTTTTTCTCTTGTCTACTCAATAAGCAAAACATGTGAACCAATAAATGAATGAAGAGTTTAAAAACAAATATTATGTGTTCGAAAACAAAAATAAAATTAAGCATTTTTTATTTTATTTTTCCCCTTCTTTAAAAAAAAAAATAATAACACCTGATCAAATTCATATAAGAAACAACCAATTTTAAGAGAGTTTCACACACGAGCATATATAATATGAAAATATGTGAAGTGGAGTAATTATTTATTTTGAAATTGATAATATAAATATTCTACGATAATTTAATTGATCAATTATATTTCATTTTATTTTCAAATTAAAACCAAATTTACAAAATCACATCACATTCTTATCAATCTACTACTAAATTTGTATGCAACAAACTATTGACAATAATTTTATTGGAAATACAATCATAAAAATCACATCTCCCTAATTTATATGGATACAATTCTATGATTTAGATTCTTATCGATTTCAACAACTTGTACCTACAGACAATCTCTTTTCAATTAATTTTTCAGTTCACAAAATTATTAATACTTTTATTCTAATAATTACAAGTAAAAATAACATGTCTTATGAAAAAAATAAAAATATAGGTAACAACTAATTTATTAAGAATAATGTTTAGGTGCAGTATAGACTACACATAATCCATGCTTCTCTTTTCTTTTAAACAAAAAAACAAAATCAATTTTTTTTTATAAAAATCAATTTCTTTTTATGAAAAATACTATATAACAAATTTTTATTGGACAATTGCCTGGTGGAGTCCATTTAATACTTAAATAAAACTATCGATGAAAGACCTCATTTAAATAATCATTGGATAGTGCAAAATCAAAAGAATTATAGGTTTCACTTCGAATATAACTTATTTAGTTCTAATCAATTTCAAAATAGTTGAAATACTACTTCAGTCTTTGTATATGGTACTTTTGATTTTGTCTAATTTTGGTCTTTATACTTTTGATTTTGATTTATTTGAATATGTGTATTTTCAAAATATTTATTTCAGTTTTTAAACTTTGAAAAACGGACTATTTTAGTATGTTCTTTTTCATTTTTGTTTCATTTGATTGGATTAATATTTAAACCATTTCAAAATTAATCCAACTAGATACCTACTTATCTCTCCAACCTCCAACCTATGATGGTTAAAAAAGAGTCTATTTTTTAAGGAAAAATAAGTTTTAGCTGGAAAAAGAAACTCAAACGAAGTTAAAACGATAATATTGCAATAAAGGTAGGGATTATGATTAATTGATTAGTAAGATATGTATGGGAAATTAATTTTATGGCTATTATAGCATGGCCGTGAACTATAATTAATGGAAAGTGCCCCTCTTTTTAGTTTTGCTTTTAAATCATTCCCTTTCAAACTTCACCAACCAATTTCTCACAAACACAAAATCAAAAACAAAGAGAGAGTGAAAGAATTAAAGAGAGAGTTTCCCTCTTCTTATTTCTCTGAAAAAGAAAAAGAAAAGGATGGAAAAAAAAGCTCATCAAACCAAAGACAATCACAAGCCCAATTCTCCTTTGTGGGATTGTGGAAGCTCTCTCTATGATTCCTTTGAACTCAATTCTTTCAAACGCCATCTTGACTCCGCCATAGCATCAAGAACTTTCTCCATGCCTCACTTATCCTCCGACGACCGCCGACCGCCACCGCCCCGCCCTTGTGTCCCGATGACGATGCCCATGTCCAAGGCTTCTTCCAAGTTCTCCCGGTCACTCTCCAAAATTCTCCGCTCTCTTTTTCGACCGAAACCTAATTCCAACACCTCGATTTTTCGGGCTCAAGATCAACCCAAAGATGGATTCTATGTCTTCTATGAAGTCGGGTCTCTCTCGACCATCCCCGAAGTCCCCGAGGCCGACTTCGGAGCCGGTCTTTCGCCGGAGATTAGCTCTTTGGTGAAGAAGACAGCTTCTGAGAGGTTCACGCCTAGCTCCCTTGGCATCTCATGTGCTTTGAATATTTGAATATGGTTTTTAATTTAAGTTAATTACACCCTAGATACTACTATATATTTGTAGCGTTATTAGATTATATATGGTTCATATATGTATAGAATAATTATGTTCATATGTACTCCTTCCCCTTTTTGTTTTCTTGTAATTTTTGTTTTTAATAATGTTTAGGGATGATAATTTTGCAGCTTAAGCTTGCAAAAGTTTAAAGTATCTCATGTCTTTTTTCTCTCTCTCTCTCTCTCTTTTTAATATATAATTTTGTTGACTCTTTTGGTTACAAAATAATATATTTTTGTATGCAAGCTTGTTTCTGTTTATGGCAATAGAAATAAGCTTCATCAGAGAGGCTTAATTTTTTTTCTTCTCTGAAATGTATTTGAAGTTAATTTCCCAATTTTATTATTCGTTTGAGTGATAAATTTCAATCAAATTTGATTTAAATAATTTATGGTCTAGTAAAATGGAGAGTTGGTCAATGATTTCATGAAGACTCAACTTTTTTTATTTTTTGAAACAACTTGAAATTAAAAAATATTAATTACCCATATCATGAGTTTTCTAAATGGGATAGTTTTACTAAAAACTATTATTAAGTTTCGTCATAGTTTCTTGGAGGACTTTAACTAGTAAAACAATAATAATATATATTCAATTTGATTAACTAAAAGAATAAATAAATTAAGATCTAAATAACCTCAATTAATGTAATTTTAATGCCACTTCCAGTTCCATCTATTTATTTGGGTTTTGTTAAAATATAACATAGTATTATTGACCAACACTACACTATAAGAAAAATGAGTTCTCCCGACGCTTAAATCGAACGTTGGGAGTTTGGTCGTCGGGAGAACAGTCTCTTCGACGCCATAAAGGCCCATCGGGCATTTAATATGATAGTTAAGATATTTTATCATTCATTGGTTAGCCTTAACGCTCACATATTTTATTACTTTTTTTAAGAAACAAAAAAATAAATTTGCTAATATATATATATTTTTTTTTTAAAGTGAGCAAAAAATTTTATTTAAAAAAAGTTGATAAGTTAAAACGTGTATAACTCAACCGACATATGTTATCAAGTGATAGATTTAATCCATCTCGTATTTTAAAAAAATGGAAAGATTTGATCTCCACTATTACGTTTAACTTAAAAAGAAAAAGAAAAATATAAATTTTTTTTTTAAAAAAAACATACTTTGTTTTCTTATTTTTTGTTTCACAATAAAAGGTATGCTTTGTGATTTCAATAAAACAAATGTAGTAGCAATCTCACATAAAATATTCTACGTTTTTTTTTATATGATTAATTATACAGGGACAAATTTCAACTTAAAGAAAAATTACTTTAAATTTCATAGTAAAAGAGAAATTATTGCAATTAAAATCATTCATTGACTATTTATTTATTCATCTTTTCTATCCATCAAATTATTCATTAGGAATGAGTTGTATCACCGCTAGTTCCATCTTGTTACATTGATTATTTATTTGTTTTGATCTTTCTTAAGCTTACAAAATACCAACTACCACGTGGGAGATCCAATTTTCAACCCTAAAAAATATAATTTGGATTTTATTGTTAAGTTCAAGTTAAGATTAGTAAAGTCCATATGTCTTACAATAATGTTAAAATTGATGAACAAAGTAATGATAAGGTCAAAATATAATTGCCAAAACGAGTATGACACATTCAAAATATTCTATGATAATTTCGCTGATAATGTTGTTAAGAAAATTGGGTTACTTGGTCTTAATGATGTATGGATGAATTCTTATCCTACATGAATTCAAAATCTAGCTGTAAATTATTTTGATTCAGATTTTGTCCTCGAGACTTAATAAAAGTATTCCTTCGTTCTCAAACAAAAAGAATGTTAATTGTTTTTAAAAAATTATGTTAAGTATATATTTAGAATTTTTTATATTGCAAATAAAATAGAGAGGTTTTTTTAATTAAAAATTCAAAGAACTATTTGACACAAAATTGAAAGTGTGTAAATATTAGACACTTTTTAAAATTTAGGAATCTATCATATATATATATATATATAATAAAAGTTCAAAAACGAATTAAACATTTTCGAGAATTAAGAAACTTAAGGTATGTTTGGATTGACTAGGAAAAAAGTGTTTTTCAAAAACTAATTTTCATTTAGATACTTTTGAGAAAAACTGCTTAAAATAAGAATACTCATGTGTTTAGTTACACTTTATCAAAAGTGCTTTTATATACAAGTTTGTTTAGTTTGCTATATACTAAAAATGTTTCTATTGATTTCAAATTGCTACCAACAATGACTATCAAAACATTATGAAAACTAATAATTTAAAAACTTTTTCATTGGCCAAGTTTTTTTCTTTTGTTATTGTTTTTTAGCATATAATCAATCTAACTGGTCATTATAGTCGTTAGAAGTTGGTTGTTGGAGATAATCGATGTAATTGGTTGACAGAGTTGATATTAGAGCTAATAATTGAAGTGGTTGTCGGAGGGGTTCATCAGAGTAGGGGTGTTCAAAAAACCCGGTAACCCAACCCAAACCGCAAGGGTTGTGTTGGGTTAGATTTTATTTTGGGTTAGGTTGGGTTAAAAAAGTTAAAAAAATATTAAATTCAGGTTGGGTCTTGGGTTACCCCATTTCAGGGTCAGGTCAGCCCGACTCGAACATATATAATAAAAGTTTAAAAAAATAGTCAAATTTAAAAAAAAAAAAAAAAAAAAAAACCAATGACTCAACCCGGCCCAACCCGAAATCCGAAAAAATTTGGGTTGGGTTGACCCTCAAAAAAGAACTAACAGGGTTCATTATTAGCCCATCCAAATTTTTGGGTTGGTCCACAAAAATCTTCCAACTCTATCCAACCTACACCCCTAATCAAAGGGGGTCATCAGAGTTGTTGCTAGTGAAGTCATTGGAGTTGGTGGTGGAGTTGTCAGTGGTGGTCGTTGGAGATGGTAGCCATAAATTTTACCAGAGTAGGATGTCGATGGTGGTGGTCGGAGGTGATCAGTGGAGAATAGCGATAGTCGACGAAAATCATGGTGGAAGTGAGATAGGGACTAGTGAGAGTATTTGATAATTTTATGTATTTTACAAATTAAGCGGTGATTAACTATTAAACACTCAAAAAATCATTTTTATAAAAGTTGATTCAAAGTATTTCTCTCGTATCAACTTATTTTATAAACACACATTTTTAAAACTTATTTTGAGTTGTTGTGAAACCATCTAACTTTTCCAAAATAATTATTTTTTTCATAATTAAACACTTGAAATTAGTTGAAGAAACAAATAGACAAAGTCAAAATCCTTAGATCCACCCTCAAATATTAGCAATACAATACTTTAGAGATGTTGATACAAAATTGTACATCAGTAATAATATATATTATAATAGAAATATTTAATATATATTTCTTATAATATATAAACTAAACTATAAAATATATCCTTGAACTTTATCCGTTGTTTAAAGAATATGTTTATGCTATCAATTGTTACGAAATTATTCTTAGACTTTTATAAACATTTCGAAACTATCCTCAAGGGTCGTTTGGATCGCAGATGTTGTTTTATGAGTATAGATATTAAATGTTTAAGATTCAATTATCTAGGTTTTAAATATATGAAATAATTAATGTTTGTGTTTGGATATAGGATAATCAATATCTGAAAATTAAATGAATATGTTTAATTAATCAATTTTATATATAGAAGCCAAAACTAAATAATTATTTAATCAGATAAGAGAACAAGTAAGGTAGTCATAATTAAATTTAATTATTTAATCACTTGAAATATCAATAAATTTAATTTTTAATTAAATATTATTTAATAATAAAAGTGATTAAATAGATATAAATTAATTAGAATATTAATAGTTAATCATAAAATCTTATATTAAATAGTTAAGATAAAATAAAATATCGATGATAAATGTATTAATTAAATTTATTAAGTCTAAATAATATATTTTTATTTGATAACTAATTAAAAATAATAGTAATGATTAATTGATATTAATTTTTAATTAATTAGTCTCTATTCATCTCCTAGATATAAAAATCCCACAATTTGGAAGGTATTAGGTGGTTTTTATTGTTTCTTAAATAATAATATCTTGGTTTTTAAATAAGGATGTTTAATGTATGTTTGAAATTCCATGAACAATATCTGTGAAACAAACATGCCCTTAGGATAGAATTCTTTTAGAATTTCGATCAAGAATTGAGACTTGAAACGGTGTGGTAATGACCTTCAACAGTGTACATAATTCAAATTTTTGTTCAATGTTACCGCCACAACATTTCTTGTCTCAATTTTTGTTCGAAATTCTAATGAATTTCTACTCATGATGTTAGTTTTATAATATTTATGAATTTTTTGGGGGATAATATTGCTTAATTTAAAGTATAAGGATGTTTTTGAAACAAATGATTGATAGAATTCATGAAGGTTTTTTTTTATTAATAGTTTAGCCTAATGTATAATATATCATCAGAGATGTTTTTTTTATATACTATATATTTACAAATTATTTTTTCTAATAACAAATTAGCAAATGTAATTTTATAACATTGTTCTTTTGGTCCATTATAATTTATTTTTTTTTCTTTCCAGTACTATAATTTCTTCGCTTGATATATTAGTGCATGCTTCTTTTTTAAAATATAAGACCTAAATAAATGGACCTTTAATATTAATATTGTTGTTTTCAAAACTTATTAGAGAAATATTATTGTTTTGAAACTTATTAGAGAAATATTGTTGTTTTGGGAGTTCGAGACTAGAGGTCGAACGTTGAGAACTCGACTGATGTGGAGGTCGAACGTTGAGAACTCGACGAACAAAGAAAAACTTGGAAACAATACATAGGCCGAAACTTCAATCCTCGACAAGGGAAATCTCGCGAATCTCGCTTAGGTTGTCAAAGGTTGAAGTTTCGATACACATTCACCCTCGAGATTGCAAGTTTATTACTTTTCTTTTTCCCTCATAGAGGAAATAAAGTAATGAGATGGTATACTATATGTATCTATGTACTCGAGCTGCTTCTAACAACCTATGCATTTTGTTATCATTTCGAATTAGACGGAGTTTTGTGGGATTGAAGTGAGGGGGTGGGGATGGCTATATTTCTAGGAGCGAACTTGAGGCGAATATGAAGCGCATGGATACAAGTTATACCTTGGAATGAAAGACAATTCCGAATTAGCTTTGTCTACGAACAAAATTTTGTATATTAGGTTGTCGAAGGTTACACACACGTCGAAACTTCAAAGCGATTAAGAAGATAAGTGGGCTGAAGCAGATTAAGGAGAGAACGAGATTCAAAGCGAGATAGTAGGAGAGAGTGAGATGTTGAACAAGATTTTAAGAGAGAGCGAGATTCAAAGCGAGATTTTAGGAGAGAGCAAGATTCAAAGCGAGAATGTTGGAGAGAGCGAGATTTAGTTTATATTGACTAATCTGACTAACATTGAACTTGCTAAAATGAAATGATTGAATAATTGAAAAATGAGATTAATCAGGAATACACATTGAATGCTAAGATTAGGCATTGAGTTTCTGGTAGTAGATCCATAATCAAAAAAGTGTTTGTGATTGTTCAAGAAGAAATGAAAACTAGTAACCATTAATGGAAAAATAACAACAATAACAGAGAGAGCGAGAGGGTGAGAGGGCGAGATCTTAGGAGAGAGCGAGAGCGAGAGGGCGAGATCTTAGGAGAGAGCGAGAGCGAAAGGCGAGATCTTAGGAGAAAGCGAGAGTGAGAGAGCAAGATCTTAGGAGAGAGCGAGAGTCTTCACTCTATTTGAACTTTCCATAGAAATATATATAAAAAAAAAGAGAAAAAAAAGCTAATAATCATACTATAATTGAATAATCATTAGACAATAAATTGAATATATTAGATTATTATACTATAATTGAATAATCATTAGACAATAAATTGAATATATTAGATTATTATACTATAATTGAATAATCATTAGACAACAAATTGAATATATTAGATTATTATACTATAAATTGAATATATTAGATTATTATAATGTAAAACTTTATTGATTACAAAAAAAAAAAAAAAAATTGAATATACAGTAGATTATTATAAAAAAAAATTGAATATAAAAAAAATTATAATAAAAAAAATTGAATATACAATAAAATGAATATATTATAAAAAAATTATTTATTATTCAATCCCTAACTATCTAGAGCCCGTCTTAGTAACGAAAGACACTTCTTTCGATTATGTCCTAATTGGTTACAAAATCCACATCATTGTCGAGTAGCTGGTTCTGTCCAATCCATCTCGTTGTGATAACGTGAAATTTTTATATCACTAATCTAATTAATTTAAATTCTAAATTATTAATTTAAAAATTTAGGTGGTGAGACAAATTTTGTGTGACTAGGACAACCACACATGTAGTTAACCAGTATAGATACATGTTTGATCTACTTCAACCTGAACAGTTACATTACACTAAACCTAATTGAATATTTTATTCACATTTTTATTGTATTTGTCTTTAATATTCTCTAATATAATATTTTGTGTTTCAGGTTATTTGGGAGCCGTACAAAATTATTGTGCATACTTTGCCTAATTTTTGTACAAATGGTCAAAACATATGGTGGACGATGAGTCCTCTCATATGTTTTCACATTGGTGAGTGGCATCTTCTTGACAGGGTGATAGAAACAATTCGATTTTCAGCAGGATGTTCCATCACTCTGTAATACTAAACCCGTACTGCATGATATTGACCTAAGGACTGGAGATTGGTCCGAAAAAATTGTACATTTGGTAGTGCGATGGCATTATCGTGCAAGGTTTATTGCAGTGGGGGTTTCTCTTGAATAATTTGACACAGATGTCACTCCAGAATATATTCATCGGTATAATAATATCACAAGGCGCTACGTCACTCGTCCGGGAGTAGCTGTGAGTCATCTGGTAAATGAATAATATTATATAATTTTTTTAATTTAAATTTATTTTAAATATTGTCTAATTGTTTTATAATTCACAGAGATCGAACAACAGTAGATTTCGTGAGGTTGCAAATGATTCGAACTAGGTTCTTGCTATATGTAGTGACAACCAAAGCTATATGGAGGAAATTCATTATATGTTCGATATACCTATTGTTCCTCCACCAGCTCTTAGACGTAGAGGACCTATTCGGGAAGAGGATGAGTTTGATGAGGTTGCACATAGTGTGGAAGAGTTGTCCCCTATGATGCAGACATAGAGACAAACTGATTATGTTAGTGATGATGATGATGCTAGCATTTGGTTTAGGACATTATGACTCAGAGGCTGGTCCTTCGTCTTCATATGTGCATGGACATGGTCGGGGTCGTGGAGAGCATAATGAATATTTATATTATGAAGCGCATGCAGATGTACCAGAGCAACATAAAGAAGAACCCGAGTAACCTCAAGTTCGAAGTCGACGACGACAACTAGCTCAAAATCGACAACGTCCGCCTCGTGGGACACATTGATTTTTGTAATTATTTTTATATAAATGAGATATTTAATTTACATTTTTTAAATTTTTTATGAGTTATTATTTTTTTTAATTTATTCTTTTTAGAGTTTAAATAAAATAATAAAATATTTTTAGAAATTGTTTTTATAAAATAGAAAATTAAAAAAAGAAAAAGAAAAAGAAAGGATTAGAAAGAAGAAGGTGGAATGTGTAATAATTAAAAAGGAAAAAAAAAAGGGAAAATTGTACGGTATTCTCGCTATCTCGCTATCTCGCTCTCGCTCACTCACGCTCACGCTCACGCTCACGCTCTCGCTCAAAATCTCCCTCTCTCTCATAATCTCGCTCTCGAATTTGATTGGGAAGTTTAGTGGTTAGAAGGAGATTCATTAGCTCGTTATTTAGTCAGACTTGCTGAGATGACAGAATCCGTAAAAATTATTCAACAAGCTTTGGAAGGAATTCCAGGGGACCTTATGAAAATTTAGAAATACGATCTTTTGATAGATGAAGATCTCCAGAATGATAATTAAACAGACTCATAATAATGTTAGGAAGGGCAAGATCGAGGGTTCAAAGTTCGACGTACAAATGAAAGGAAGGTCGAAGGTTCAAAATTCGACCCTCAATTTTTTTTTTTTTTTAAATAATATTTTTACAAATAGTTTGAAAACAACAATATTTTCCTAAATAGTTTCTAAAAGGACAATATCCTTTTAATTTTTCCTAAATAAATCGAAGAGAAATTATTCTAAATGTCAAACTATTTAAAATATTTTTAAATATAATAAAATATCACAGTCTATTAATAATAGATAGAGATCGATTACATAACGAAACTTTTTGTTATATTTATAAATATTTTGATTCATTTTTCTATATTTGAAAACAATCACAACCATACTAAAAAAAATAAATAAATAAATAAAACCTTTTTTTTTTGTAATTACATGTTTATACTTAAATTTAAGAAAATAATTTGATTACGTTTTTTATACTTCATTTTATATAACTATACTACAACTAAAAAAAAGTCAAAACTTGAACTTTTTCAAAATTTGTGATTATTTTTTTCGTTAATTTAAGAAAAGACTGTGATTACATTTTTTATGACTATGGTAACGCTAAAAATAACCTCAAATTTGAAAATTTTTAATTTTTTAAATTAGATTTTTCTATATTTTAATTTAAGAAATGAGTTTAATTACATTTTCTTATGCTTCATTTTTTCTTATAAATATGCTAAAACCAGAAAAAAAAAATGTCAAAGTTGAATTTTTTTGCATTTTTTTTGTAGTTACATATTTGTATACTTGCATTTGAGAAATTAATTTGATTACATTTTTTATAACTATACTAAAGCTGAAACTTTTCTTAAAAAAAAAAAAAAATTGTTATAATTATATTTGTATACTTTAATTTAACAAAACATTTTTTTTTGGTTAAATTATAGATTCTCTTTTATTTTATATTTAAGTAAAATATAAAAACCATCCAAAATTATGTGAATATGTTTCTATGTATTTAAACATACAAAAACAAAACAAAAAGTTATATGTCCATTATGGGCAAAAAAAAAAAAATTATGTGCTCAATATAGCTAATTGTAAGTTCACTCTAGCGTAAAAGAATTTTCAAATAGTGTTTATAGTAGACTACTCTTGAGAATGACAATTTATATCAATTTGGTATTTAGATTTCAAGATTTACATTTTTAATTTCAATATTTATCAAATATTAAATACCAACCTCAATATTTGGAGTTAATGCCTACTAATTAATTTAAAATAATTATGAAGTAAAAATTTAAAATTAATTTTAATATTGATAAAAAAAAAGTATGAAACTTAATTTTTAATAAAAAATTGAAATTAAAAATGTAAATCTTGAAATTTAGGGACCAAACTGAAACAAAACTCAAATTTCAAGAGTAAAATTATAATATTTTTTCATTAGATACTCAATTTTAGTCTTTAGCATTAATATCTAATATTTAATTCATATAATTATAAAGTGAAATTTTAAAATTAATTTTCATAGTATGAAAATATAGTGAAACTCAATTAACTATCATTATTCTAATTTATTTAAATTAATTAATAGGCATGGATACTAAAAACTGGAAATTGGTATTTAATAAAAAAAAATCGAGATATGTGATAAAATTAAAATCAAACGCAAATCATAAAAACTAAAAAAGAATATATTTTTTTTTCACCTTCCTCAAAAAAGTGAAAAGGAAAAAGGAAAAAAAAAAGAAAAAAAGAAAAGAAAAGAGAAAAAGAAAAAAACAGTGCGCCACAAAACCCCGAAGTATTAGAAGAGGGGTGAAGCAAGATTTTGTAACAGGCGAAGGCGCGAACAAGAGATTAAGAATTGAGATGGAGAAGGCTATGGCGACCCTCGGCAAAGGCACGCTCTGTTCAGCTTGGAACTACTCCGCCAACAGATTAGCCACCGGTTCTGCCGACGGAACTCTCCTCATCTTCGATTCTCCCGATCCTTCTTCCTCCTCCACCTCCTTAACTCGCACCTCAAACTTCAAGGTTTTTTTTTCTTTTTCTTTTTTTTTTTAATTATTTTTTACTTTCATTTCTCTGTTTTTCTATTTCAGTTGAACTTCATCATCTTAGGTCGAGTTAACGGTTGCTTACTCTTAGAGACAATCTTACTTTTCTAAGTGGTTACTAGTTTAAATTTCGTATTTGGGCGACATTGAAAATTTTTGGAGATACCTCCATCATGCTGTTAATTTCCTGCTTAGATTAGATTTAATGGAACCTTTATGAAAGCTGTGTGTTCGTAGGTCAAGAGAGAGAGAGAAAAAAATAAGAGTGGAGAGGGTGCAATGGAATTGTTGGGGGTGAAGGAGTGAAATTGAGTTAATGACGGCTGGAGGATAAAATTGTTGATATGAGACTTATTTTCATCATTGCAATGCTATTCTGGAAATTGGGTGTTATGACACTTTTTGCGAACCGGAATAACCAATTCAAGCTAGTAGATGCAAAATCCAGGGGAACATTCAAAGCCAACAATGAAGTTGTACTCATCCTTTTTGTTTCATTTTGGATGGCTTTTGTTTTATGTTTTTTTTTCTTGATAGGTGCAAGGGCTTTAAGCTTTTTGAAGGTGTAAAGGGCAATGGGCACTTTATAAGATTATATTTGGTATCGAAATTGAATAGACGCTGAAATTGTTTCCTATCCAAAAATAATAATAGATAATAATAAAAAACATTGACAGAAAGCTTGCAGTTGATGGATTCATTAATTTCAATAGGTCTGCTAACATTTCCCAAGCTGGTACTGTTAGAGTCATTTTGAGTTCTTGTTGGGGCCTCTCTTTCCCTCTCTCTCAGATTTTGGCCTGTTAAACTTTGATCCAGAAAAGCTGTTACACAGTGAAGGTTGCTCTCGCCTTAACCAGGTGAAACTTGAAAATGGTATTAATATCTGGCCTTTGGGGAGTTTGAGCTTGGTAAACCATAAAGTTATTGCCCTTTAGGTATTTGCCTTCCTTACCTTCTGTATGGTGATCTCAAAAAGTTTAGATTGCTCCATAATTTATTATTTTACACTAATAGATTCTCTTGTTTTCAAAGAAGCTATCTAGAAGTCATTTGTATGTAAAAAAGGGAAGAAGCAACAAGGGAAAAACTAGTTGCGTACACTAACACATTCTTGATATATAGCAACATGTCAAATTAAATGAATGGATATTTTTCATGTCTTTTAAGAAGACATGTTTACTGATATATTTTGGATTTTATTGTATTTTCTTAAATTAATAATTAATATGAACATCCATGAATTTATAACCTATCTCAACTATTTCTTTCTTTCTTTTGTTTTTTTCCCCTTGTGGGGTGTGATCCATCTTTGTAGGTACATGAGGCCGCAATTATTAAGATTGTTTGGGTTCCTCCGGAGTATGGTGATTCTGTTGCATGCATTTGTTCAGATGGAACTTCATCATTGTGGGAGGAGGTTGTTGAAGGTAACCGTTTGGTTTTTGAGGACCCTGGGTCCTAAAAAATTTATTGTTACATTAGTTATGTCTATTTCTTTCACCCTATCGTTCCCTTCACTTGGTCAATGTGTATGGTACATAAACCCTCATTTGACTAAAATTCTTAGTGTGCCCTAATCACTGTGTAAATCCATTACCTTTTGCTGCTTTGTAGATGCCCAGCCTCTACAGTGGAAGCTATGCAAACACTTTAAATGTAATTCATCTCAAATCCTAGACATCCAATTTGGAAATTCCTCCTCTGGTCTTAAAATGGTAAGTTATAGTATTTCTTCTGATTCGCTTTCTTGAAGTATATCCCAGAGTGCTGTTACGGACAGGTGAATGATGCCTGTGTTTTATACTACTTGACAATTCCCGTTGGTTTTTATTGCATACAATTACTTCGTTTTGATGACCTTGGAACATAACATACCATCATTTCTCCCTCCATGATTACAATGGTTTATTTGAATATGAATGTGATAATTGAATCAACAGTAATACACTAGCGATGGTTTAAATATCTTCTCATTGGTTCATTTTCGTTACATTTTGTTATGTTCATGAAAGCTTATTTCCTACTAAAAATACCCTTTACATTTTTTTTCTTCAGATTGCTGCATTTTCAGATGGTCATATAAAAGTTTACGAGCTTATGGATCCTTTGGATCTGAAGAGTTGGCAACTTCAGGTGATCAATCTTCTAATACTTTAACATCTTTTCTACTTTTATTTGGCTGCGGAAGTTATTATTGGAATAACTTATTCCTGTGTAATTGTCCTTCGAGGATGTCCAATAAATATGAAACTTATTCCTTGGTAATCTTACAATCTGAGGAAAGATATCTTGTAATTATTTTGGTCAGACTTCAATCAATAGAATTTCTTCTTTTATAATAAAGGAAACTGACCTTTTGGTTTCCTTTAATTAAAAAATATCTTTCTTTTTAACCTACTGATGAATCACATCACATCTATATTCCAATGTTCTAATGCCTCTCCCCTCTGGAAATTCCACAACTGTGTAACTGTATAATTAGACATGGATATTTGTGTAATTTTTTGGTCAATTGTCTATTATTCGCTGTGCTACTGTTCTCCCGTTTTGTTAGACACTCTGCAGTCAACAGTATTATGAACTATTATTGGGGCGTCACTTGACTTTTGATATGAAATACTTTTCATTTCATTGTTTTGAAGATTGTGTTTAGAAAATATGGACATCTGGAATATTTTGCAAAAACAAACTTCTTCTTGTTCCAGTTTCTTCATCTTCCCTCCCTTGTTTCTTTATCTCTCTTTATAAAAAGGAAAAAGGAGAAAAAAAAAAAGAAGTGTGGTGTGCACGCACACATAAACTCTTCTGAAAGGAAGTACTTAGTTGAGGTCCTTTACCTTCTCGATAGCCTGTTTATTGACATAATGTCTAAAAAAGAAACAGATCATGAATGGCTGCCTAGTTTTATGGTATTCATCTTAGAAGCCCGATGAGCAAACATCTGCTGGGTGCTGAATTTTAGGAATTTAAGTGCCTATTTGTTTCTTGCCTTTTGGTTAAATGAGGACGATGATGATTAATCCGCTTGAAATTTCCAAGTTAGCAATGACCTATTAAATATTTTGACTCCCATTTTTACTTTTGTTCAGGCTGAATTTCAGAATGTTATTGATTCCATTTCTACAGTTAGGAAAGCTTTTTGTTCATCTGCAAGTATATCTTGGAATCCACATCGAGGGGAACAGCAACCAAGCTTTGTTTTGGCTTTTAGTTCCAATACACCACAGCTTAACTCTGCCAAGGTATTCCTAATTTTTCATATCTTATCACTGCAATCAAAATTGTGATGCGGCCAAGTGCTCGCAGCTTGCTGGGAGTCTACCATGATTGCGTTAACTATAAAAATTGTATACCATAGTTAAATGGTACTTGTCCTACACAGGTTTGGGAATTTGATCAGGCGCATCAAAGATGGCTTCCTGTTGCAGAGTTGGCTTTGACTGCAGACAAAGGTGATGAGGTTTATGCTGTTGCATGGGCACAAAATATTGGAAGGTAATGAACTAAATTTCTAATGGAAATACATATGATATAACAGGTGTGTCTGTGGCATGTTATAACTTTTAAAAGTTTAAAACACATAGATTCAGCAAATATATCCTTTATAACTAGACATTTGCTCTTAACAAATCTGATTAATTATTTTGTCAAGTGCTAATTAATACCAAATTATTAGACAGAAAATTGCCTGGGGGATTTAAAAGCGTTCCTTTATTGGCATTATTAAGAAAACGAACTTCATTCAATATCACAATTGTTTTTTAAGAGAGCTTGAAAGGGAGACTCCAATATGTAATTCTTCCCAAATTTCTTTTTTAATTCTTTGATGATGTCCCTGAAGATTCTGTGATTTCTCTCCATTCGAAGCTCCTGGGAAATTCCTTTGATAGCATTTCTCCATGGACCTGTGGCTCAAAAGCCAAAGGTGCTTACCAAGGGAAATATCATGCTATATTGAACTCTTTCTATAAAAAGGCAAATATTTTGAACATAGGAGCAGTGGAGGAGTAGGTTATTTGACTTCCCTCATTTTTCCTTTTACGAAGACAACCCATACTTGGAAAGAGGTGATATTTGGGATGTTGTCTATGCTTATATGAGTAACATCAGTTCTCTTTAGCTCAACCAGTAGCGATTTCTAAAAGGAATATATGATCTTAAGAGTTACAAAGAGCCAAATACGTTTGAAAATGTACTGATTTATAATATGCATGATATTTCTTAAAAATAGGGAAAGTAGGCAGAATGGAGTAGCCAAATCTACAATTTCTTTATCATATAAAGGTCATGTCGGACCTGAGTTCAGATGTAGGTCTCAACATCCCAAGGTATTCCCATTACCCTTTCATTCGAGAAGAGTATCTGAACAGTCTGGAGGAAATTAATTTTAGGGGCCTTTCCATCCAGCCAACTCGTAGTCTAGAAACTGGTAGTCTGTCCTTGCTGGTTTGTATCATCATGCAGGCCTTTCATTTCTCTATACGTCACAAACTTCCTGGGGAATTTCTGATAACTGTTTGTAAGGATCACCACGACGAATCTTGATACAACACATTTTCTTTTACGTGTTACTTAAAATCCTCAAAACCCGTGGAATAAGCTTTAATAATAGTGTTAATAATCGTGTTGGTTATTTGACTACTGTTGTTATTTCATTTCGAACTCTACAATTTCTATGTCTCGTTGCATCTTGAGCAATAGTCTCTTTTCATTATATCAATGAAAAATTTCGTCTCCGTTTTTTATGAAAAAGTTTTAATAGTAGTGGTATTGTGTTGTTGAAGTACCTTTTAGGCCATATGAAGTAATAGCTGTTGCAACCCAGAAAGGAATTGCAATATGGCGCCTTGGATTAAGCCCGGACACGGATGGAAGGCTCTCAACAGAAAGAGTTGCTCTGCTTTCTGGGCATAATGGGGAGGTATCTCTTCAAAATTTCACTCTGTTCTCTTGTTCCTCTTTCTTTTCTTTTTTATTTCTTGAAAATCCGAAGACGGATGAATTCGAAACATCCATTTTGTTAAGAGAAACACCTGGTGGAGAAGTGTTCATTTAACTCCACGTCACCTGGAGCCTTCTAAAATAATTCAAAACACTCATAGTCATAGATAATTGATTGCAAGTGTTGCTAGGATTAAGTTCATATTATTTTGTGAACTGCTTGTTTAAGATTTTGTCTGTTTTGTTTATCCTTAGATGGGGGGAAAGAGGTGGTAGGTAATTGATGATCATGTTTTAACTTGACTGTCAGGTGTGGGAGATGGAGTGGGACATGGGTGGTATGACATTAGCATCAACAGGAAAGGACGGGATGGTACGGTTATGGCAATCCAACCTCAATGGTGTTTGGCACCAACATGCTACATTTGAGCCCACTTCTTAAACTTGAGAACGTTTTATTTCTTTATGATGTAACCACTTCCTGTATTCACTGTAAGGAAGAACTTCGAAATAATATTATGTCTTGCTGAGTGGGGTGCTAATGTCAGGAATACCTTATTGGAGACCCTTCGGGAAAATCAATTGTCGTTGATACTTTTATTTCTCCAAATTGCTTTTGCTGAGTGGAGACTTGTTGCGTGAGTATGAAGTTCACTCAGACAAGAAAGAATAAAACTTCACTTGAATTAGAGATTGAGAATTCGAAGGAAAATAATCAGAGTGTGAGTTTAAAACTAAGGACAATATAGTATTTCTATCCATTTTGATAACAATTCTTAAGAAACACTTAAAAGTAAATTTCTGAAATCTAACTTTGAAAGTGGTTTAATAATAGCTGACAGCCCAATGAAACTTCCACTTTAAATTCGTTGGCCTTTGCAGAATTTCACATCAATTTATTGAAATGATCTTATGATCCTGCTGGATAGCTGCTGGCCGCTCCGCCTTATTAAGAAGCTCCCAGTTTGTCTGGGGTTTTCCTATTTCCATCGGTGTTTCTTTCATTGAGAACCGTTTGGAAATTTTGTAGTTGTCTGAAGAGCATTGGCATTGGTACCTTTAAAACTTTTCTTCGTTATTTTACTCCACACCAGCTTCTTCTACTTCATTCGCAGATTGAAGTATGCCTCACACTCAGTGCTGCTTATTTGTCCCCGAAGCTTGTGAGTCTCTCAGATACTCTTTAGTTTTTAACCACTATTATGAATGCTATTTGAAAACTGTGAATAGAATTTTGGATAAACTATATATTGGTGATTAGTTTCCATTAGTCGTATTGTCGGTTTTATACCTTTGAGCAGCTTGTTTATGAAAATTTTGTTTTTGACAATTCTATGTTTTTACTTAATTAGCTTGGCGGCCGTATGAATCCGTAGTTCTAGCTTGAATTCGTTTTCGGTGCTATAATCTGTGGTTCTTTCCTGTCTTCTTTATATGAGCCATAATCTGAAATGTTTATTTATCAAAAAAAAAAAAAAAAAAAAAAGAGAGCTATAGTCTGCTTGGACCAGCATAGTTAAAATGTTTTTGTTTTTTTTTTCCCCTTTAATTTCCCCCCCTAGTATACTCTCTTTTTCTTTCATTCTTTCCATTTTGGTTAAAAGTTACCTTCTTTGGTTATATTGATGAAATTAATCTACAAACTTTGGCTTGTAACAATTTAGTCCCCGTGCTTTTAATTTTGTAACAATTTAGTTTTTGAATTTTAACATGTAACAATCTAATCTAGTCCTTACACTTTAAAATTTGTAATGATTTAGTCTCTATTATGAAAATTAATGTTAAGACTTAATAAGATTTTAATAAGATTTTTGCATAGGTGGATCATAAACTAATTTGGATTCCAATATGTTTATAAGCTACACAGTCTACCTCCTTAGATAAAAACTGACATTTAATTTGGATGAAAATTTTCATGATAATGATTAAATTGCTATAAATTTGAAAATATATAGACTAAATTATTGCATACTCAACTTTAGAGACTAAACTATTAAAAAATTGAACATATTGGGACTAAATCGTTACAAACTAAAGTTCAAAAACTAAATTGTTATTTTCATAAAAGTTTAGGGATTAAAAGTATTTTTTTAATCAACGTTTTTCTCATCCCAATGTGAGGGTAGCTCAAATTTTACTAGGTAACATACTTCTCCAGCTATAGTCCATCCAAGTGATTAAATCAGTTTCTTTTAGAACTCCTGGCTTCTTTATATTGTTTCTGCAGGGGGATATTGGTAGCCTCTCTCTATCGAGAAGGCATATTGAAATTTCTAGTCTGTGCTAACTGGAAGTGGTTTTTTGTTTATTTATTTTTTATCTTCAGCTTGGGTTGAGTTTTTCCTCAACCTCTTCATTTTTATATTTCCTTTTACTTATGCAGTAGTTTCTTATCCTGAAAAGAACAGCATCCTTATGAGTCACATTTTTTCAATGCACAATTTCTCGACTCTGTTTCGTTAGTTGAATTCTGTTCTTGATTGAAGTAGGCTCTTACCTTTCTTGATTAAAGAAGCTTAAGAAGTGGCCTTCATTTTTAAAAGGAACCAATAAATTTACTTCAGTAGCTTCTTGGCTTTTACCTTTTATCATTGCTTGATGATCTTGTGCTGCTCATCCTTAATCATGCCCTCCTCCTGACAATGAGAAATGTTGGTTAGTAATTCATTGACAATTGAAGCCCGTTTCCCTTTCTTTCTTTCTATTTTTTTCCTGATCAATTTGACTATCTGTTCAAGTTGTCAGGGTCTTCGAAGAGGTCACAATTTTCAAAAAGGGAATAAAATGCGTATGCCTTATAAGTTACTACTTAAAGAAATTTTTGGTGTCAGTGTCCAGATATTCTTCTTTTGTTATTGCTCCTTTGTTTTCCAAGTAGATTGGAGAAGATGATTTTGTAATCTTATATTATGTAAGATGTTCACCTTGAACTGATTCATCTAAGATTCTCATATTAGCCAAGTATAGCGAAGAACAATTGCATCAAAATGAATCTTTGTGGTTTAGTGAGTTTTTATAGTAGATATGCTCCTCGTGGTGTGAAAATGATCGTTGACATTCAGGGTTTTGTTCATTAACAAAACACGTCTCTCCTTTTCTTTTTTCGATCTCCTTAACATCATGATGATATTTGATATAATATTAATGTACATGTCATCTCACTCAAATCTACTAATATAAATAACAACTTAGATTATAGAACGTGCACGATAAACTACAAGGATATATTTTTCGATTACTATTATTGCTTTGAAGTTTCCTAATTTTAAACAGGTGCAGTTGCTTAGTCTAATGTTGATGCAATTAATTGGGATCAAAATTAATAAAAGAACCAAAAATGAACCTGCTAGTTATATTACTAATCCCCATGCTTTGCTAACATTTTAGAAAATGAATCTGGGTAGAGAGAACCTTGTTTTCTTCTGTCTTGGTGCATAATTGAAGCTACATTCTAGAGGATTTGTTATTAGCCAGGATGCAATTTTATTCTCATGCCTAAGTGGTTTAGTAGAAAAACCCTTGGGAATTAAATGGGAAATTTGGGTTGATCTGCTCTGAATCAAATGGAAAATCCCAATCCAGGATAGGGGAATTGGTAGCTGAAGTGTTGGCCGAGAAAATCTCATGAACATCAGGTTCTTGATGTTGCACATTATGAGTCCCTCCTACGTTGCTCCTTTGGCATGCGGATGGAGTGAAGTAGTTTGAGTCGGGTGTGGTTGGGGAGATAAATGACTGGGTAAAGCTTCCCAAGGAAGCAAGCGTGTCAATGGCTAAATTTGAAAAGCCACCATTTATAATATCCTTACATCCAACAGAAGTTGAGCTTGAGCCAAAGCAGAAAGTAGATGCCTTGTTTTCGAGCTTTTCGATGTTCTCAATGGTTTGATTACTGAATAGATTCTCTTGCAAAGGCTGCAGCTGATGATGGTCGTGGATGTGGCTGTGGTCCTGGTCATTTTCCTTCTTTTCTTGCTTATCTGGTGAATGACATGGTAGGGCTAAATAGTTCCCTTGGGAACAAGTGTGCTTTCCTCGGTATGTAATCTCAAACACAGAAGGGTCTTCATCTGATCTCTGCACTTGCTTTACTGCCCAACAATTCTGAGTATTGCGGAAAGTGCATCTATAGTAGCTTCTGCAAGTATGCAACAACCAGGTATTAGATTATTTGATGGAGAAATCTTATTATCTTTAATAAGATTATAACTATAGTTCAAGTCCTAAATCATGTTTTGATATGGAAAATTAGATTTATTTTCCCTTATTTGAAAGTAATTCTTGTACTTTATTTAGTTTAGTTTATGATGTTTTTCATTTTATTTTTTTTATATTAAATTAGCTTCTTGGCTTATTAAAGAAGTGGACGTTTACTTTGAATTTTGAGTTAGTTGACATTTCTGCCTCATTTATTTTTCTGTCAAACTCCTACTCAGTTCTCTTTCTATTTCTCTTTTGGGTTTCCTTCATATGGCCTATTGCATTCTTCCATTACAAAAACAATAAAACTTTAAGATCTCCCCTCCCGCTGGCATGTTTGTATTTATACACTGAAGGAATGATATTTATTAAAATCACTATGTGGATATTTGAATAGATTTTCAGTATAAGTCTTGCATGTCTCTCGAGGAAGAGGAAGAAATCATCTCACCTGGGATATGTTGCACCGAGGATGTCCTTTTGGCCATATTTTCTCCAGCTATAACCATCCTCATGGGGTCCTTCGAATCCGGTCTCAGAGTTCACTTTCACTTGTTCTGTCCATCTGGGCTGTGTCTTTCTGTAATCACAGATAAAGTTGTTTTAATTTTGTTTTTTAAAAAATTTAAATTTGTCTATCAATCAAATTCTTTTTTGTTTTAAGGTTGGCTTAGAAAAGTTGGAAAGAAAATTCTTCTATTCACCTCTTCTTTGATTCTTTTCTGGGGTCCTGAGGGTCCTTGAGACCTCTACCAGAGTCATCACTAGAATGGCTTCCATTGACAGAAATTGGAGAGCCTGGCAAACCAGGGGTTGCTTCAACCATCTGAGGCTGATTCATTGGTCCATTCCATTTCAGAATCAAAAGAGCCTTCTCATAGGACGACAAAATCCCTTGCACTAATAATCCTCTGCTTTCTTCTGCAGATGCTGAACTCAACTCTGCTCTCAGTTGCTTGGTAAGCTCCATCCCTTGAATTAGCTCACCAATGAGTGACTTTTGATCCCAGCTCCACCCACTTTCCATTTTCAATTCCTCTCAGTTTCATAAAACAAACTGAACTACTTTACTACTGTGCTAGTTGATGGTGGGAAGAACAAGAGTTGAGTACATTTATGTTTGGATTTGTAGGTTTGTCAAGAAGCCGAAGCTTCTATCTAGAAAGAAGAAGCAAAAGCAAGAGGAAATGGAAGACCCAAATGGTAAAGAATCAGAGACAACAAACATGGAAGTAGGCAGATGAGGTAATTTGGTTAACTGGGTATATATATATCTAAAACTGAAGTGGAAAAAAGGTAGAAAAAGAGAGAGATAGGAAGAGAGAATGAGGAGCTTTGGGTTTAAGAAGAACCAGAGATGGGTTTTTATAAAGAAAGGAAGACAAGTTTGTTTAATGATTTTAAAATCTGGTTGAAGAGTTAGAGAGTTGGGGGAAACTTTGACTGAAATCAAACAACCACCCCGAGTTGCTTTCTGGTCTTTGGTCATTGGTAGAGTGGAGACTGAGAGATTAGATTAGTGTGGAAGTCCAAGTTCAAAAGCTGACCAAGTCCACTTCCACTTGGATTTTAACTTCCAAAAGGGGTTCTCTTTCTCTCTCTAGATCCTACGGCTGTGATTTGACGAAGATGAAATTCCATGATTGAGATAGAGAGATAAGTAGAAAGTCAAAGTTCAAGCTTGGAGAGTAGACCAAGAATTTTCAAACCTTGCATCCGCGTTGTGGTATAATAGTAAACATGTGCTTTTGTAAGTTCTTTTATTATTATTATTATTATTTCTTTAAACAAAGAATTCTAAAGCTTATGATTGTGAATGGACAGCCCTTCTCATAACACCAGCTGGCTTGGATTTTTTGCATCACCAAATTCCAAGTGTTGAGACCATTTCTTCTCATACATTTACTAATTTTTCCAAATCCTACGTAAATTAGATCTTAGACCTTAGTCTTAAAGGAACTTTGTAGTCAAAATTAATGTTTTTCCTGTCTATTTATTTATCTTTATAATTTTGAATTTTGGTCATTCTCTTCACTATTCTATCTGATATGATGCCATAGTAGTATGATGATATGATGCAATTACAATTTGCTACACTTTTTAGGTTGTATTGTTTTAGTTAATTACATATTTGGTTCATGAGTAATCTTTTCTTACTTTCTAAACTTAAAATTTAACACTTTTCGCTTGTAAAAAAAAAAATCTAACTTTTATTTTCATGAATCGAACTCGAGTGTTGGCATTTTTATCATTCGTTTTTTTTTTAATATTAGGTCATATTATATTTAATAATTCTTTTGAACACATGTTATTGTTTTTTTCTTTCCATTTTTGCCTCCCTATCATTTCCAACCTTCAATTAATTATTTACCAACTCATATGTATTAAAAAAAATAGTCGCGTTTGTGTTTAATTAATTACTATGAGCAGTGTTTCCTCTTAATTAATTTAGATGCCGGTCTCATTTGATTATGTTTGTTGTTGTTTAACATTGTTTTATAATCGTAATTATTATGTGGAATCTACACTCCCTTTTTTACTAACTTTTCATCATTTTCCTTTTTCATTACGTTTTCCTATGAAAGTAAGTAACAACAATGGATTTTTTAGATTCCCTTTGCACTTAGGTCAAAATGTAAACCTATCACGTTTGTGGCAATTTTAATTATTGATTAGTAAGCATAGCCTCAAACCAATTTTAATTCTAACCCGACCAACCTGGACTACCCAACCCAAACCACAAGGGTTGGGTTGGGTTAGATTTTATTTTGGGTTGGGTTAAAAAATGTTAAATTCGGGTTGGGTCTAGGGTAGACCATGACCCGACCCGACCATAACCGGTGACCAAACCCGATCCAATCTGGTGACCCAATCTGGCCCAACTTAGTATATATATAAGTTTAAAAAAAATAGTCAAATTAAAAAAAAAAAAAAAACAGAACCGGTGACCCAATCCAGCTCAACCCGGAAATTTTGGGTTGGGTTAGGTTGGGTTGACCCTCCAAAAAAGAAATAATAGGGTTCATTATCAATTTTTGGGTTGGTCTACAAAAATCTTCCAACCCAGTCTAATCTGGACTATGTACACCTATTTTCTATTATACCATATAATTTAATTCTCCAAAAATAGGTGGTATTTTGATTAGAAAAAAAACCATGGGTGTAGCATGCACTCATCATCCGTTGTGCAACTTTTGTTGCACCCAATAATCCATTTTGTTAATTATTAACAAGTTATTTTTTGATGTGTGCATAAAAAAGGGTAGTATGAAACATAGGTGCAGCCAAGATTTGAAATATCGATGGAAAATATCGAGGTCTCAATTTTATGGAAATATCTATGAAAATTGATGAGAATTGTTATAATTAGTTTATGAAACTTTGATTGTGGTTTAATTAGACTATAATTAACAAATTTTAATTCACAATTTCTATAAAGTAAAATAACATTGTCTATTGTAAATATCTCTGTAAATGTTGATTGAGAGTAGAAATTTAAAAAAGAAATGGAAAATAATTACAAAATAATATAAAATTTAGGAATATTTTGAGATGAAATGATGTGAAAATTATGAAAGTTTTTTTATGGTTAAAGAAAGAAAACTCACATCAATTCATTTCGAAGGTGAAATAGTGTGAAAATTTAATGAAAAAAGTTTGAAAGAGGTTAAAAATATATATATGTTATTTTTTGTGGTTTTTACAAATTCAATTTCTTTATAAATGAAATTTTGGGTTGACAATAAAGCTAAAAATTGAGGAAAGTTGGAAATTAGAAAAAGTAGTCCATAAAAAGGTTTAATCCTTTGGCGAAATGACGTATTTTTTTTGAAATTTTCTTGAAATAATTTCGTTGAAATGGGGGAATCGGAATATTCTCTAAATTTTGAATGTCCTCGAATTTTTTTCAAAATGTTTCCAATCAAAATTTCTAGATATGGAATTTTTAAACCATGGATGTAGGCACCTAAGTATTATTATTTTGTTATCATTAATTAATTATGTAGCGGATGTGTCCATATTTTTCTAATTCATTTTACACCATCTTCTCTCCTACAAACTTCCCCAAGCTTTTATTATTATTTTTTCTCTCTATGTAGCGTTTGGCATTTGCTCCTCCTCTTTCATTCTAGAACGTTTAAGAAATGTTTTAAATCTTGTGATTTAAAATCTAAAAAATGATTTAAAATTAATTATTTTATTGAAACAAAAAAGTTTTGAAATGAATGTATTTAAAATTTTGCGTTTAGATGGTAACTAAAAAAGAAAAAATCAAGAATTTACTAATACAAATTTTTAACTATAATATATTAATTAAAAATTAAAATTTGACAAGATTAATTAAGTAATTTATTTTCAAATCATATGAAATTCCGTAAAATCCTAACATTTTAGTCCAGAAACTTTTTTTTTAAAGTAAAAACTGAATTTGATATCACTTTAAATTTTAAAATCATTCTATTTCATGTAGTACCAAAACGATGGAATTTATTAAAATCCATTACGAATTGAGATCCATCAAAACATGAGGTTCCAATCAGACCATAAATCTTTATTTAAGAGGGTTTGTTGAAGTTATTGCGACTAAAATACTCTCAAGATTTGACAATATTCTCCTTCACTAAACCAATTTCTGAAGAAAAAGAAAGGAAAAGAAAAGAATAGAATAGTGAAAGAGAATTAATAAACAAAATCTGAACAAAGATTTTTTTTTAAAAAAAAAAAAAGAAAAAAAACTAATAAACCCAAAAGTAATCAATAATACAACAATTGCTAATTTCTTCACCTATCTCAAAACTCACATATTGTTTACATGTTTGTTGTATATATGCATAGATACATGTCAAGTGTGGATATTCTTGACAATATATAGTGGATTTGTTTTTATTTTTGTTGAATTTTTTTTCATGGCTGTATAGATAATTTGATAAGTCAATGTTTTTTTTTTTCGTATTTTAGAATATGGTTAACCAACATGTTAATTAATCAATTATGATAAATTGGATCAAATATTTAAAAATAAAATGTGGAAAAGTGTGTACGTAATATGCATAAATGTGGGTAAGTATGTAACATGCTAATAAATACAAGCAAACAAAAATACAGGTAAATAAAAAGACAACCTCACAAACTAAATACTCATTAGTAATAATGAATTTCATGAAATATATATGCATAAATATATGTAAAATTATAATCATATTCAAGGAAAATGAGTGCGAGACCTAACTTTTGCCTTTAAAAATTTAAAATTATAATATGAGAAAACGTGGTAGATCCTAAACCCTTATTGAAAACAACATTTTCAAGAACGATGATTTTTCATGCTAAAATTAAAGTTGATTTTACACCTATCTCCGATAGCTTTGTAAACCGCAAAACTTTTCTATTGAAATTTAATACAATGAAAAAAATCCTCCAAATACCTATCCATGTATCAATTAGAAACCCCAATAAAACAGAAAATCTCCCAACCCCCTCACTACAAGAATGAAGCCATTTTCCGATGCGAAAAAGCATTGACAAAGATAAAAAATTTGTCGGAAGTATTTATGCCAAAAATATGAGTACCATTTGGTATTGACAAATATTTTATAACGCAAGGATAAGTCTATTTATGCAATAAAAAAACTGTATTAAATTTGTATTGTTTTTTTATTTAGAATATTATTAGATCAAATTGACAAATAAAATATCTCAAATAAATACCAAATTTCATTCAATACTGTCATATACGTCTAATAAATGTTTTATATGACACCTAATTAAAAAATAAAATTACATAACACCTAAGAAAAACTTGACATAGAAATAAAGTTACAAAAAAAAGTTAAAAGAAAATAAAAGTTGCTTGACGATATTAAGTGTTCACTCTTCATCTAGACAAAGAACATCCCACCGTACAGTTCACCCGCATTTAAGATAAAGATACAATATTTAAACTTACAACTTTCAAATAATATCTCACCCCACATTTAAGACAAAGATACAGCATCTAAACTTAGAGACTTCTAAGTCTCAAACAATGTTTTATACAAGTACTCCTTAAAATATTAGTTACCTTAGTTGCTATCATAATTGCACGATAGCAATAAATCTCAAACAATGTTGTATGTACACACTCCCTAAAATATTAATTATCTCAATTGTTACCATAACTACAAGATAGCAATAAATCTCAAACAATTTCGTATATATACTCTCTAAAATATAAACGATCTCAATTGTTACTATAACTACAACACATAGTAATAAATCCTCGTTATGGGATATTTTTTTTTCATAATGTTAGAAAATCATGATAGGATGATTTTTGGAACAAAAACATCCACTTTTGAAAGTTAACACCTACTTTTTCCTCTCATCTACCTCATAGAGATTTGTTTTTATTACCATCGAAGAAAATATGATGATACAGTATGAACATTAACACACTGCCACTCCCCATTTCAATGTGACAGTGACAAAAATCAAATTGTACATATCTTTAACTTAATATTGATAATTGATATAATTTAAATATAAATATTGTTACGAAATCGACAATTAAAGAATACAAAAAGAAACGTAGAGATAAAGAAAATCGATACACAAATATACGTGGTTCAACGATATGTTAGTTCTGTCCGAGGGAGAACAGTATTATACAGCGCACTACTCTAAACCCTAAGATCATAATCATAAATAACTATAAATAAAAAAATATGCTAAATACGAATTTATTAGCGATGCCCGTACTTAGTTATTTGAAGCGCCAACAAACAAATTCAAGGTATTCTAATAAATATTTAAAAGATTTTGTTTATCCTGATTAGAACACGAAATGTTAGGGATTTTATACGGTTACATTGTTTTTTAAAATGAAAATTTGTCAAACAAATTTTAATTTGAGAGGATTCGGCAAATATCAAAGTATAATAATTGAAACACAATAATTTCACATACCCCCTACTCAAACGAAATGTTCTTCCATCAACCTTATGGCCTCCTTAGGCCCACTTGTAAAATGTAACGGGCCGTGTAAAATGGACGGCCCATTAACAATTAAAAAGAATGAGATTTTTACGTAAAAAGAGACCATATTTTTCAAAAATGTCCTTTTAAGTCTTATTTTTTTTTAAGAAAGGCTTTTAGTATTATTTTTTTTTGGATAAATTTAACCTTTTTTATTATTTTTATTTTTAATTTTTATATATATTTCTCTATTTATGAAGCTTCTTAACGATAGAGAAGAAAAATGTATTTAATATGATTTTTTTAACATTTTCAAATGAAGGGAGAAAATTTGAGATTTTTTCTTTTATTTAATTTAATTGGAGAGAGAAAATGCATTTAATGAAATTTTATTTTCTGTTTTCATTGGTTTCACGTATTTTTTTTTTTTCCCGGATTCATGATTATTTAAAATATACTTAGAACATTTTGTTAGGTATTTAAAAATATTCTAAAGAATATATGAAATATACTGTAGTATATAAATTAGAGATTGATTCAATTCTTCACATAATCATCATTTTGTTTTTCACGTTGATTTTTGATATAAATATGTTTTGATATGTATGTCAATATATTTCGCCCTGATATGTATGTCTGTATACCTTCGAACGTTATTTTAGATGTCTACAAATATTCAAACCAATATATAAAATAACTAGTAAAATGGGTTTAAAACATTTTTAAATATACTAGTAAAGTAATATATATATATATATATATATATATATATATATATATATATATATATACCATAGTTTAGATACAAGTTATTTTTAAATATACGTTAACATTTTACTTAGATGTTTGTAAATATTATAAACAATATACAAAATACACTAGTAAGATTGGAAATGAATATATATAATCATAGTATATATAAAAAAACCACTTTATATATTGAAAAAGAAATATATATATATATATATATATATATGTATATCACAGTATATATGAAAAAAAACCATTCTATATATCGAAAACTAAAAGTATCATACTACAATTATATATATATATATATATATAAAACCCTCATATGACAGTATATATCTAGTATATATACAAAAAACCACCCTATATATCATCATCGACCGTCATCATGTAGAACACCACGCAGACGGTTCATCCCGCATTGGATATGTCCACCCCATGCCGGAGAAATAACCCTTTGGATCTGCTCGCCCCATGCTGGAAAAATAATCACATGTCGGATCTCCTAGTCTGAGTCGAAAAAGATGCCTCACGTCATATCTTCTCGCCATACGCCGAAAGATGCACCGGATCTGCTCGCCCTGCATCGAAAGATTCGCTCCATGCACTGAATTTGAGGAAGAAGGTGATGGCAGCTAGTTAGTAGCCTAAACAGAGGGAGACAACGGCTGGATCGGGAGGCGTGTTGTCGACGGTGGCAAGGTGAACAGAAGGAGAGAGGTAGCGACGGAAAGATGAGAGAGAGACCATAGATGACGGAAAGACGGTCGGTGGTGTGTGGAAGTCGACAATCGAATCCAATAGGTGAATGGTGGCGGCGGCGGTTAGCCGAATGGTGGCAACAAACGGTGAACTGGTGAACCACGACGCTGGCATCGGCCAAATCTGACGGGCAAATTGTGACAGTGGAGGGGTGTGAAATCGCTAGAAGGAGAAAAGAGAGGGAGGGGGAAGAAAGAGGAAGTGACAGAGTCAATGATTTTTCTTTTTTGAAAAAAACATTGATGAGCATGAAGGCTACCATGGAGGAGAGAGAATCACAACTATATATATATACACACCAAGGCCTAAATTGTAAACATGAGTGGAAAAACAAAATCCAATAATTCTTTTTATATATAAAAAATGAAATATTCAAGACATAAATGTAATATAATCCTATTTTAAGGTATTTTATGTCAAAACCCCTTAAAAAAATTATGTTCCATAAGAAAAGCCCATAAATCAAGTGGCCTTCTACAAACAAATTAGACCAGTATTTTCTTGAACATCTGCAATGAGACATAAACTTTAGCTGCAGAAAAGGACGAAAATGTCCCTTGAGGAACAAATATTGAACATGGGCTGCCTTCTTTGTGTTGATGGATTATTTTTTTTAATTACACTATGTTTTATGATATTATTTTTGGGTATATATCTTTTATTTTATTTTTGTTATGATCAATATATAACTTTTGAGTAAAAATTATTAGATTTTATAGGTGGATGCGGTCAATAGGTCACGTGGTTAAAATTTTAAATGAAGATCACGGTATTTAATTTAATTTAATTTTTTTAAATATCATTATATAGGAAAAATATCAAAAAGAAGTTTAACACTCGTTTGTTTGAGAATATGATCAATTTTGACATCTTAATTGTTTTCATTAAAAAAAAAGATAGAACCAGTGTAAATTCTAAAATTAATAAGATGAAATCAAAAGATTCAAAATGATCATTAAATTTAAAAGTTAAACCTAATGTTATATCCTCTTAATAAATATGAAAAGATTCGTATTGAGACTTACAAACCGAAAACATTATGATATTGAAACATTAGCTTCAATGTTGTAGGAAAAATATAGGGAAAATAATATATTTTCTATATTTATTTTCTTTTTGTGAAATACAGATTGATGAGAAATATGGAATGTAATTATTTTTGTCAAGGACGCCTGGTTTAATTTGGATGGTCTCTAACTCTCTCGAACGAAATTAAAACTCTAAAATCTTAAAAAAAAAATATATATATATATATATATANAATAAATTAAATTTCAAAAGTTACATTGAAAATATTTGAAACCATAACCTACACTATCAACAAGTGCCCACATTATATATATATATTATCAAACAAATATTTTCTTTATTTTGGGAGTATGATTTTTTTTTTGAAGGCAATATTTTGTTCTCTTTATTTATAATATTTGCATTTGAAGAATTTGGAAGAATAAATAGAAGTGGAAACTTTAAAATCTTACTCTCAAGTCTTTCAAAAAGTAAACCATGTTAGTTTAAATACTATTTTACTTTTTTTTTTTAAATTTATTTTAGTCTATATACTTTTAAAACATTCAGGTTAGTCCTTATAGTTTTAATTTTTATTCATTTTGCTCTCTATATTTTCAAAATGTCTATGCTGGTCCCTTAAAAATGAATGGACCAAAATGGTCACCCTTTAAAAATTCAAAGATTGAAATGAATTAAAATTGGAAGAACAAAGATCAAAATTGAGAATTTTGACTGTACAAAAACTAAAATAAACTAAAATTGAAAATATTAAGACAAAAATAAATGTTTTGAAAGTATGATTATCAAAATGAATCAAAACTGAAGATATAATGACGAGATTTGTATTTAACCTTCGAATTCATTTCATAACTAATAATAAATTTTTGGCATTTTTCGTAAAAAATAAAAATAAAAAATATTATATTTTTTAAATTATTTTTGAGTAATTATTATTTTAAACTTATTTTCTTATCGATATGCATTTTAGTAATTGAATTAGAGGTCTGCAATTGAAATGTCTCCACCTCTATTAACTGAAAAAAAAAAATTGTGGTTCCATTGCACTCAACAAAATTACTTTTATTTCGACTACATGGATTTTAATAAAAACTAACCTTTTTTTTCCCATTACTTGTTAGAGCTTTTTTCTTCTTCTTTTTTTTTTTAAAAAAAATAGATTTCAATAAGATCTTAATACAAGAATTTAGCTAGTCATGATTACCAATTATTAATTGAAAAGAGGAAATTATGTAAGCACTATATTATTTCTATTTTCATTTTTATATATAATTCTTCATGAAAGACAGAGAGCCTATTTTAGTTTTTATACTTCTATTTTTCATTCTATACTTTCAAATTATTTATTTTGATCTCTTATTTTAAAAATATCTATTTTATTCTTTATGCTTTAAAAAAAATAATTCTTATAAATAAAAAAATTAAAAAATTATTTACACTTTTAAGAAATAGTTTCAAAATTGTGTACTTTTGAAACTTTTTATTATAAAAAATAAATATTTTTAAATATTCTTTTATATTTAAAAAGGTCTCTTATTATGCCAACATTATAAAATTTTAAAAGTACAAAGATGAAAAAAGTAAATAAAAGATGAAAATATATAGTTAAAATAGAATTTAAAGTTACAAAAATTTATGTCACAGGCCCCACATATTCTTGAAATACTACATTAATACATATTTTTATTTCAACACAATTTTAAATGATATATTATTTTATTTCGTGAACCTCACACTATTCTTAAATGTTTCTTTTATAACTAACAATAAACGATGATATAATATATGTTTTTTTTTTCATACTATGATAGTACTAAAAACGTTTTTGGATCATTGTTCCTCATGCAAGGGAATTTTTTTGAACAAACACCTAGCAACACCCTAAATGGTGAACTGAATTTTGGCAATAGAATAAATAATTATTGAACCAAATCTCTTCATATTATAGGAATTTTTAGATATAATGCAATTGGGAAAAGGGTAGATAAAAGGGAAAGAGATAAGGTATATATAACTAATAAAATGTGGAATGTCAAATAGGGAAAATGCCATTTTGTATTGACTTTCTTTCCATCCTTATTAAGAATAAGGTATTAAATTCCTAAGAATAAAAGGTTAATATGCTCTATTCCCTTATTTAATTGCCTCATGGAGTTTCCTAAGAGGCATTTTTTTGAATGATAATGGAAGAAAAGTAATCTAATGCTTTCAATTTTATCATATGTTATTTATAAAAATATTATTCTCTCTTTTTCGATATAATTTTGTTTGAGCTAAGTCACTTTTAGTAAATTCTCTACCAATGCAATCCACATGTGACAAAATATATATATATATATATATATATATATATAAATAAAAGTGGTTCCATTTAGATTTGATTCATATTTTCAATCCATTTGAAATATGTTTTTGAATAATTGAGTATCTTTTAGATAAATTATTTTAATTATTTAGTTGTATAAAATTGAGATATATAAAAGATCTTACATTTTGTTAAAGACTCAACCTTTGTTTAGAGATGGTTAAAAAAATGAAGATATTTACTATCTTTATGTAATTCTCAAAATTTCGGATTACCATTTATATATGGATTATATTATTTATTTAAATTAAAAATGTTGAAAATTAGCAACTATGCTAGAGTATATTGTAGGGATGTATTGTTGCCCTAAGAGCTAATTTTTAGCCTTCAACAATTGGTTGTCTTGATTAATTAAGTCTAATTGTATTAGGGTATGTTTGGAAGTGATTTTGAAATAGTCAAAATCATTTTTCACATTTTCAAAATTACTCCAAATTATGTTTTAATAATTATTTTGATGATATAAAAAGTGTATTAAAAAGTGTAAAATGAAATAATAAATTAATTTTGAGTGATTAAAGACGAGTTTCAAGTAATTTTGAATATGAAAAAATGGAACAATTTTAAAATCACTCTCGAACGTGAAATTAAAAAAATCGATAAAATTGATTGATCAAGATAAAATATCGTTATCAAACAAATCTTACCAAAAACAAAAAAATAGGATTAGTGAATTTCACTCTTGTCCATAGTTCAAAAAAAAAAAAACAAAAAAACAAAAACAAAAGATTCCAAACTTTAATTTGGTATCATAAAAACTTCTTTTTGAACCCTATAAAAGAGGGTATAACTTAAACCAATAATCTCATTCAAGAAGGATGAAGTAAATAAAAAGCAATGAGGCTCCTCAAAAAAGATATACTCTTTGCTTTCTCTCCCTCAAGGGCTTCGCCAATGGCGATTGACATGATTTCAACGCTTTGTTCGAAGCCCTGGGGAGGGGACGCTAAAGGTATGTCTTCTCCAATAAGTAATGAATAGAAATGCCACTTCAATAGATTTCAAATTTTATTATTTTTTAATTATCATTTCAATATTTTTTTATCTTATTAAAATATTTTTCTTTTAACCTAATTTTGATGTCTTATTTTATGGCAATATATTATGTCAAAATTTGCGTAACTTATTAACTTTCGACGTTTATGTTTTGTATTGATTCTAAACTTTATAGTAAAAGACTATTTTACTCCCTGTCAACCGTATATGTTACATGTTATTGAACCCTAATTGAATATATATAATTTGAGAGGTAGAATTTAGAGGCCAAAATGTTTACTTTCTAAAATCAACAAACATGTTACTTAGAGTATAGTGGCTAAATATAATAATTGAGATATAACCTATCTTCCATCCTTGAAAAAAAAGGAAATATAATATAAATGAGGGGAAATCATTGATGAAAAGCTACTCAACTTATTCTAAGGGCAATGGGAAAGGGCCAATGAAATTGTTTTAGATGCATGTGATGAACTGAGGTGGACATGGACCCACAAATGACAGTCTTTTTTCAAGTTTGATTTTTTTTTTTCCTTACTTCTTTTTCAAAATGCATTTCATTTTAACCTTAACTAGGAAAAGCAACCTGCAATGAGAGATTCCCATGTTCCATGGCAATCAACTAGAACAGGAAATTACAACTTTTTCACAATTGTTTTTGTTTTCTCCCATCTCTTTCTATTAGTTGTTTGAAAAAAACCCTAAAGACTGATAATCAATTCAAAGCTGAAACAGTCTCGGAAGTGATTTTTGAAGGATTAAAATCATTTTATCATTTTAAAATCACGTCTTTATCATTCAAAATCTTTTTCACTTTTAAACATAATGTTCATACGGTCAAAATTGATTTTCAATGATTAAAATAGTATTTTGAATAATTTTTTGAACTTGCAAATGTGATTTTAACAATGTTAAAATCATTCTCAAACATACTTAAATATTCTAGCTTATATATATCTTTAGCTGAAATGACTATGTTGAAAAACTACTATGATTGTATTAGGTTCAACTCCAAGATTAACACAAGATAAAAGTTTAGATATCTTTTGCATGATTGA
Organism: Benincasa hispida; assembly: GCF_009727055.1. Classification (NCBI taxonomy): domain Eukaryota; kingdom Viridiplantae; phylum Streptophyta; class Magnoliopsida; order Cucurbitales; family Cucurbitaceae; genus Benincasa; species Benincasa hispida. Next base: position 72,577,057 of record NC_052349.1, read on the forward strand.
AAAAAGCTATTGTAATTTTTTCACTTTTATAATTCAATAATGGGAAGATGAAGATTCAAACTCCTTGAATTTTATTTTGTAGTAGATGTATATATGACTTCTTATCTTTTTCTTTTTTTTTTTTTTTTTTTACAATAATGCATATATGACATATCTCTTTGAGTTTTGTTTCGGTTTGTGATTGATTTAAGAAACTTTATTTTCATGAACTAACAAGACAAATCTATTTAATTCTTCAAATATGGTGGAGATTACGAACCTTTAACCTCGAAGTTGTTAACGATACAAGATTTGATTTAGAAAATTCCAAATATAATTCTCTAATTTTCTTTTCCCTTGTGTTTTAGTCACCTTCTTCCCTTGATGTTCCATTAATGAGAGGCTGGTCTTGATTCTTCTCCACCACCCTCACTCCCTCTGCACATCTAAGCACATTTGCCTGTTTAATCATCAAAAAACCAAACCATTTATCATTAAAAGAAAATCTTAGTTGTATCTATTTTGAATCATTTTTCCAAGACCTTTTTTTTTAAAACTATTTATGTGGGAATAGAAAGCTGAAGTTAATGTGTCCTTTTCCCTTTTACAAATCTAAAGGCTATCTTATTTTCTTTCATTAACAACCTAGAAAAAGAAAATGAAATACCATCTAAATGTTCACTTTTGGGACAATAAGGTTTCTTTATAAATTAACAATTTTCAATAATTTCCTAATTTATTTTCAACAAATCTTTTTTAATCAAAGTTTGACAAACTAAACTTTATGGTAACTAAAATCAATTTTTCTTTCCTTTTTATACTTAGTACTAACATCTTTAACCCAAAAGAGAGAGAAAAAAACTTGTTTTGGCAATGATTTTGCGTTGGGGTTTGTGTTTTTAGGACAATGTTTTGGAAGTTATTTTTTCTATTATTTTCAGAATAATTCAAAACCAACTTTGATAATATAAAATTATATTCAAAAATATAAAATTAAATATTAAATTAATATTAGAAGTGATTAATTGTATGTTTTGGAGTGATTTAGAATATAGTAAAAATGATTTTAACAAACTTCAAAATCACTCCAAAATATAAACTTATATCTTATAAAATACTTCTTTTAAGTTATAAGTTATACCTCCATTTTCTTTTTCACTATCTACCCATTTTAAAAATCTTAAGAAAACTTATAAAAAAATTAAAAATTAAAAATCTCGACAAAATATTAAAGAAAAAATGCGTATTTCTAAGAACTATTTCTTAATTATCAAAGTTGAATTTGATTTCAAAAAGTGAATGTGAAAGTAAAGGAGGAAACATTATAAAATAAACAAAAGAATATAATCTGAATTTTTCTTTTGTAATGGCTTGAATATTGTATTAAAATGGTTAACAAATGAAACCTTAAATACCTGATCTTCGGTAATCTCGACCGAAAACCCGTCAACGATGAGAAAAGACGAAATTTTTCTGTAACTTCCGGGCTCCAACCACCTCCCCAGAATCTCATCGTGTTTTCTACTCAGATACAGATCAAGCTCATCTACCCCTTCCCCAGATCTTCATACCAAAAATAATATCAAATTAAAAAAAATGTTAGAAAATTAAAAACTTGTTTTTTTTTTAATAAAAAGAACCGATTTTAGATTGTTGTCCAACACTTTTACTAACCGATCAGCCCGAAGACGTTCATATTCAGGATCATAGTTCATGAAAACGAAGTAACATTCGCCGCCGCATCCGCCACCGCCACCGCCGCCTTGTTCGTGTCCACCATCGTATCTGTTCTCCTGCATTGTGGCTTTCTTCTCGGTTTCCGGCAAAGATTTAGAAAATATGGAGCTATTTAATGCATGAACTAAAACCATCACCAGACAAATATATATATATATAATATTTCCTTTTTTCTTCAATATATATAATGATTAAAGTACAATTTAATTAGGGTCGGTTGGATATATACTTGTTTAAAAATATAAAGTTTAATTTTGGTTAGTGAGGGGGAGGGCATCGAGTTCCCAAAAAATTCAAATGATTAAAGAAAGTTTTTTTGCTTTTCTTTTTTTTTTTTTTTTTAAAATTGACATTTTGCTAGGGGTTTTGATCATCTTCTAGGGTTTCGTGTGTTCATGAACTTGAAATTTCTTAAGTTAAGAGCAAATTGAAAAATAATGGAAAAATATTAGGTTTATTTATGCATTTTCCCCCCTTTATTTTATTACTATTATTATTTTTAATATGAAGGGTCAAACCCTAATCAACCATTAATTAATTAAAGTGGAAAAAAGACCCCACATATTTCAAGATATATGGAATATTTGGATCTCTACGTTAATTATTGCTGTACTTTTAAGTTTGGATGGATAGATTTCTTTTTATATTTTATTTAGATCGTTTTGTATGTTAAAAATGTTGACTTTTTGTACAAATTCTATAACTTTAATTGCTCTCATTATTGTCATGATAGTAAATACACTTTGTATATTTAGAAAATTTGAATTTAAGCACATTCAAACGGTCTCAAAATAGGGGGTCCATGATGTAGAAGTCTAACCCAAAAAAAAAAAAAAAAAAAAAAAAACTATAAATGAAGGTAAAAAAAAAAAAATTCACAACTTCATCTATTAACTAATTTATTACATTACAATTGCCCTCTACAAGTTTTCATGTTTTGAAATCGATCCTAAATCTTTACTTACTTCTGGTTTGAATAGATAACAACATAAATAGAATGTAGCATCCTTTGAAATGTTATATTCTAACTAATTAGAATATTCACTTAACCCAGTTATATCACCTTGACTTTGTACCAAAATTCTTAGGTGGAAAAGTATGATTTCAAGGCTGACCTTTTAGTAAATATATTATATGAACTTGATCTCGAATATTATAATTATAATAATAAATTTTAGTTCTTAGACCAAGATGTGTAGGTAGTTTTTCTAGATTGATTTCCATTTAAGATATCATTCATAATCTAAAACATTTTTCTTCTTTGGATAATATTTTTACCGTCTCTATTGTTGTTTTTTTTTTTTTTTTATAATATCTCTGCATATTAATTTTTGAACTAACTCTACAAAATTATTAATAATAAGAATGTTACATTCTATTATATTGATTTAAAGGCATAAAAACTTAAAGTCTAAGAAGATTTTAAAACTTATTTGTCAAGTTTGCATGTCTAAACGAGTGACAACAAATAATTCTCTTGCTTGAACTCTGAAATTAATTTTAAAAACCTATACGAGTAAATGTGAATGTAAAAGTAACATGTAAATAAACAAAAATATGTAAAATGTAATGTGAATATAAAAATTATGTGCAAAAAATGAACGATATTTCTTTAATCGAATGTTCTTGAGATTGAAAAATAAATCTCAAAAAGAAGGAAAAAAAGTCTAAAACTGTCCAGTCTTGTTGCTATAAAAAATATTGTTTGATTATTTTTCTTTATATGACTTGGGCTTTAAAAGCTCATTAGAGATGAAAAACACATACAAAAATTTGAAATAAAATATTGCAAATAGTAAGAATCAAACTTCTATTTACTACCATCCAAACAACATCACACACCCAACAAGCCAACTCCATTTTTGTTACTTATCTTGAACTTTTATATACATATTAATATATATTACTTTATAATTTATATTAAAAATAGAAAAGAAAGATAAACTGAGGGGGGACACGTGCCTTGCTTAGCTCCTATGTGACTCCGTCCATGTCGATGATTTGGTTCATTAAGAGTTTATTAATATCTTGATGTGTGACAATTTTGATTAACTTTTTTATCTTGTTAATAAAGATCAGTCCTCTCTTATTTCTTTGTAATTGTGTTTAATTTGTAACCTTCGTAAGAAAAAAAAAAGAAAAAAGAAAGAAAAACATTTCTATCATTTAAGTTCGAGAAATTGTTCAAATTCATCCTTAAATTATTGTTTTGGCAGTTAATTACATGATAGTATGTGTTTGCATTGTATTCCTTTGTCAATTTCTAATGACTAATAAATTTCTGAAGAGAGTTTTCATTTTCTTACTTCTCTTAAAATTTTCAAAGAAATTATATATTTAAATTGGTTTATTTATTTCATTGTAGCTAGGCATACTTAGGGCATGCTTTAAAAGGTTTAAAAACACTTTTAAAACATTTAAAATGTTATTATAACTATGCTATTACTTTAATTTCAATTCAAGAGATAGGTCCCATTTGTTTTTTAGTTAAGTTTTATAAACACTATCTACTTATGAATTTTTATTTGTTTCTATTTTGTTATATATCTACTTTATAAAAATGTCTTTAATTAATCTCAAGTTAATAGAAAATTAAATGATGTAATTATTAAAAACTTGTTTTGTTTTCTAAAATTTGGCTAAGAATTTAAATGATATCTTAATAAAGAAAGATGAAGACCATGATTAAAAGATTATGAAAAATAAGTAACCATTTTTAAATACCAAATGATACCATCATTATTAAGTTTGACATTTGTATTTTCTATCCGAATCAAATTTGTATTCACATCAATTGTATAAGATAATTATTATATGAGATTTATTTCAAAACACTATAATAATTTTTTTTTTCTGGCAATGTGTATATAGGGTGAGAGAATTGATTATTTCTCACTTTTAAGCTCTTTTACTACAATATGCGGGGATGAGAAATTGAAATTCTAGTCTCAAGATCGATAGTAAAAAACGTTATAATAACAATTTAGTATAATGTAATAAATGTATTTGAAAAAAAAAAAAGAAAAGATGAAGGTAGACATTTTTAAGGTGTTTAAAATGAAGCTTGGTAAATAATCATTAAATATATATTATTAAACTAGGCAATTATTATCTGTTAGAGTATTTTATATATTTTAATTCTAATATGTAGAAGGCAATTGAGCTTTTCAGCTTTTAGAGTATTTAAAGTCAGTTTCAATTTTATTGTATTGTGAATAAAACCCTAATCTAATAAATAATCTTTATGTTCAAAACCTATTTTACTTCCTAAAATGGCAGTTAATTAATTATGATACTTTGATTTAAAATAATATATTGGAGTTGGACTTAAAAGTTTAACATAATTATTTTGTTTTAAAATGTAAGCTAAAAATGGTATGGAAGAAAACGTGAAAATGTGTGATGGAAAAAGCCCGTGTGTCAGAGCAGATGAAGGACCAACATGTGTCATTGTCGGAATGGTCAGCTCATGAGAAAGCTCCACGTGTCAATAGGAGAGGGGACAAAGGTGGGGGACCCTGGAAATAAACATGGGCCTAACCACAGGGAATCTTTGACTACTTTTTGCTTAATTTTTCCAACTAACCCAAAACTAACCTCCTCTTCCTAACATTTTCAACCAATTATTTTGGATTTTTTAAAAAAATTTATATCTGAAATTAAATTATAAACATTGACAATGTATATATATTAAAACTTTTAAAGGACCAAAATTACTAGCCAGTTAATAATTAAAAATAGTTGTCGGCCTGAGCATAAATCAATTAGTTTATGCAAATAATCTTGATGATCAAAAAGTCCAATATTTAAAATCTCCACTACACATCCTTTAAAAAGAGTCTCGTGTAAGATAGGTTTGGGTATAGCCACTATCATCAATAAGAAAATCCTTAGGCCCTTTCCCTAGTTTTAGAGCTAGGTAATGCTAATGAAATTCCAACACCTATTATAAGCCCAAATTTACATCTAGTTAACTAGTTTCATGTATATAACCAAACCATTCATTTACCTACCTTTTGTGCATGCATTTCATTTAAATCACGTATATACCAATGATCGTACATTTCAATGAAACCTACAAGTGCCAACTACACGTTGAATATAAATGCTAAAAAATGGATAGTTATTACAATGCAAATATCAGTTGCATATTTCAAATGAAAAATACTTGAATTTTCAGAACCATCTTTTTCTATTAGAAGAGTGTCAATCACATTGAATAATTTTTTTAAAGAAAGGGTTCGATCGGACGGTCTCGTGTATCCGCCAGAGTGTTGGGGCAGAGGAGGGGTAGGATTGGGTTAATTTAATATTGGTGGTCCTTTTCCAAATATCCAAAACAGTGGGTTGTTTTTCATCAGTACTGCAAAGAGAAGCACACCTGATCAGCTGAAGCTATTTCCATGGCCATGGGTTCAATGAACAACGCTTAGTTCTCAGTATACACAGCCTTCTGCTCCTCTGCACCATATTTCATGGTCAAACTTATTTTATGTTGCTCAATTTTATGGATACTTTTTTAATATGTATTATATATAACTGTCACTTTCATACCAACTTTAATGTCTAATATTACAATTTTATTTTTTTTTTTAAAAAATTGTTTATTTTCTATTATTTATTTTTCAAATGAAACTTTTACTTTCTTTTAACTTGGCATTTTAGATAACAAAATGTAATCTCGTTTCTTTTCTAAGAAAAAAAAAAAAAACCACTAATGAAACAATTTAGTTTTTTTTAGTATAACAACGGCGTAGATGAGAATCAAATCTTTGACCTCTAACAAAGAAGATGTGAATTATCGTTGAGCTAAATTTAACTAAACTTCACATACCTACCTTTTAACTACTTTTTGGGGGTGAGGGGACCAATAGAAAAAGATATTTTTAGTAATTTATTGAAATTCTCAAATTATCATTATGGTCTTTGTTCACATAAGATTTCCAAAGAAATTTAATTCGTTGAATTTTGTATTGATTTCAGTATAGTATCGTGGGTACAATTTCTAATGTTTGATTCTTTGATGCCGTCTCTCAAACAAGGGATATCGTGGGTACTTAAACTTGTATGTGGAGACATACAGGTGGATCATGTTTAAGTGATAACCTAAATGACTTGTAGTAGATGGATAAGGCTAGGTACCTTATCCTGGTGACACTACGAGTATGTCTCGCTTTATAGATGTTACAAATGTTGTAAAGTGCTACAAATGATCTGATCCTAATCATTCTTGTATTAGACATGCGAGCGGAAATATTTTATACAAAGGAGTTTGTATAAGACCGAACCACGAAATGTTTAATCTCATTATATAATATCGTTCATAATAGAGACTTTCATTTCACTAGGATGACCATAGATAGCATGACCTTAATCCTGAGTGAGTTGTGAACTCTTGCATATGAGGACGATCATTTGATTTGTATGGGTGAGAGTGACCAGATCGCCGACTCAACAAACTTACCATTTTGGAGATTCGTCTAATTGGGGAGCTGGGAACTTAGCTACATAAGATAGAATTCACTCATTCCCAAATGCAGGGGTATGTAGATAAATTGCTCCCTTAAGGGCTGATTCTGGGTCTTGAATAATGTAGCGCCACACCCTCTCCTGGCCCGAGAGGGGTTTAGTCATAATGGGACTATGATCTATTGTTCATTAGAGAAATCAATGGTATTTAAGGAGTTAGATGTAACAACAGGGGTAAATCGGTGATTTGGCCCAGCTGTACTTACGAGCAATTTGTGAAGGGTTCTTGTATTGTTGATTAGTTATATTCGATGGACATAGAAATATATCTGTAATACGATGAGTGCAGCTGTCAGCCTTTAGTGGACTGCCCGATAGTTAACGAATGGTGGATAATGTAATTAAAGAGTTTAATTAATTATTCACGTATCGTTGGAGTTTCAAGCTAAAGGTTTAGATCCATAAGGTTCCCTTGGTAGCTCAAAAGAATTTAGTTGAAAATCAATTTTTTGGTTAATTTGAATTGTTCAAATTAATAAGAGAAAATTTTATTATACATGATATAATTAAATTGATTCAATTATATATGATATAATTGACATAATGTATTTGATACATTATTGTTTAATTCGAGGATTAAATATTTGAATGGGATTCAAATATATTTTTTATGAATGAGATTCATAGTTGTTAAATTTAATATAAATATGATCTATATTAAATGCCATAAAATAGAGAAAAAATAATAATTTATATTGTATATAATGCAATATTAAAACTAGGTTATAAATATAATATGATAGGTTGATTATCATATTTATTTATATTATTTATTATTTTAGATAATAAATTCCTTTTTCTCTCTAACCACCTGGTTAGTTGATTTTTATGGCAAAATAGAATAAATAAAATATGATTTTATTTTTTCATAACGAATAAATACGAATTTTACAGAGCCTATACGATAGAAGCTTTGAACTACACTATTGGAGAATATTGTTATGCGATAGTGCTTCTTCCTCAATTGTCTTCCTCCTCCAAACTCTCTAAAACTCACTCTTAACCAAAATAGTCAGAGTCCACCACTCTTGGATTCTCACCCTGAGAATATCGAGGTCTCCAAGAGGTAGTGTCTTCACACTTTTGGTTCAAATTTTGTTGCTATTCGAGGAGTTCGTGACTGTTCGAGGGTTGTACAAGAAGAAGTGTTCTTCAAAGGTATAATCACTTGAACCTTTTTTCTTGTATTAAAAGCATACTGTAATTTTGCTTAGTGCATAATCTGTGTGTTTGCTGTAAATTTATGTTTTCAATCAAAATGAGATTTGGACGATCCGCTTCTGCTCATGGATCTTTTGTATATGAGTTCCTTCAATTGGTATAAAAGTCAGGTTGTAGTTCTGATTCCAAATTCTATTTTCTGTATTGAAATCGTTTACAGTTTTGGTGGGTTTTAATTGTTCTGCATTGCATTTAAATGTTGAATGTATGTGGATCGTTGTTGATAGATGTTTCAGAGTAGTAATCTCTGTTTTTGCTTTCTGTTTGAATTACAAAAGTTAATTTGTATGGGCCCCTGCATTTTTTTAGCATTAAACTTACAATCGAGTTTGTATTCGTTTTAGTTTTGAGTCGTTCGTGAAGCTTTAAAAGTGAAGGTTGCAGTGTGTTTCGATGCAGAAGAAGAAATGGTGGACGACACATCGTGTAGCTGGAGCTAAATAGTTGTTTAGATTTTACTATGCATTCGTGTAGAATTTTCTGTACGATCGTGTAGCTTCTGCTAAATGATTGCATAGCTAAATACTACATGATCGTGTAAAGTTGTTACACAATCGTGTTGCGTTGGCTGCATGATCGTGTTGGCGCACGCAAAGTGGACGATCGCGCGGTATATGTTACTCGACGCAAGGCATATCGCATAGTCAGTAGCTATATGATTACATAGTATACAATACTCGGCACATGCTACTCGATTGTGTAGACTATCATGCTCATCGCATAGTCTTTAGCTACACGATCGCATGGTATACGCTACTCGATACACACTGCACAATCATGTGGTCTTTCATGCTCACCGCATAGTCAGAAGCTACTCGATTGCATTTACATAATTTTTTATACTCGACGCTCGTTGCTCAACGATAAGAAGTTTACTACACTATCAAGTTGCAAGACTTCAAGGCGAGCGGTTCAAGACCCGGTTCACTTGTTCCGAACCGATGGACTCAACTTTTATAATAGTTTAACCTTTGTTTTTCTGGTTTTTGAGATTAACTATCCCGGTCCATCAATTTTAATTAAATATGCATATGATATATGTTTAATTTATATGCCATAATGTATGTCATATAGTTTTAGAACCCACCATAAGTTATGCATTCTTTTCATGCATCATTTTATATTATAAGTGGTATAATATATTAGTATGCATGATTTAAATTACATAAAGCATGCTCATGCATCATTTATATTATAAATGTTATAATATAAAGTTGAATGTTTGTATGGAATGTATGCTATAGTTTAATTCATTACTTATTCATATAAAAGTTATATATTAGTAATGAATGAACATTGCATGAAGTATGACACTATCTTAGGTTAATTTATCATTGTTATAAATAACTTATGTATGTTTAGCTTGCAATTTTTTTTGGTTTTAATTGTTTCATTTCTTATAAATGTTATAATTAATGAAATTAGAATTAAAATCAATAATAAAGAGTTACATGAAAACCTTAGGCTTTAATCATTTTTTAAAAGTGTTTTAAAATTTGATTGAGATAGACCTAAATTTACGTTTCTAATAAGATAAGAAATCTAAGTTTAATCTTTTAAATCGGTTTAATAGGATTAAATTGATTCCTAATAAAAAAATTAAACATGTAACGAATATATCTATAAGGGACCTTTTGTCTAAGGTGGTTCTGGCTAGGATGGGGTACTTAAGTTGATGGAAACGTCGCATCCCTATCTGGGAATCTACCTGGAAAGGTAAATTAGATAAATTTGTTACATACATGAAAATTTGATGAAAGTCTGTTAAAGAGTTTAATAAGACTTGAATCAAAGTTGTTTAATTATCAAAAGCAAGTGTTGTTTTTTAGCAACTTAAACAAATCACTTAGATAAAATCAGTAGCCAGATTTTCTAAGTTAATGAACCCTAAGTAGAACATTTAGTGGGAGAAAAATGGAGTATATGATACTTCACTTTAACCTCTATACATTTCTCCCTAAAAGTTCACACCGTGAGATCTATCCTCGACCTCAAGGCACCTGGGTGTCCCCCTACGGGTGGCATTTAGGTAGGTCAATACCAAGGTGAATGAAGAGAGTGTTCATAGTAAGTGGAAGCGAGACATGTGACAATATATCCCTCAGTCTCTCTCTCATTAGGTTGGATAAAGTTTTATGCATTGCCTCGTGGCATCGTGGGTGTCCCCCTAAAGGATGGTAGTTTTGCATAACTCTATATTTGATCTCCAAAAAATGGATAGAGTTGTTTTAGTCTCTTGTCCTAATCGAATTTTTCCTAAGGTTGGCTCATTAGGGCGGGAGTCTAGGACCTAAAATGAGGGGTTACACTTACACAAAATTGTTAAGAATGTTAACAAATTCTGGACCAAACAATGGTAACAATTAGATTCAGTTACAAGGAGTTGTCTCTGTCTAATGGTTGAGATTGTCTCATTTCAGTGAAGGGGCACTTGATCACGAAGGTGACTTTTGTCCTGTCTCACCGAAGTATCATTGCAAAATAGATGTAACTTAGGGTATACTAGACTATTTTGCTAAAACTTGATTGGTTTTATAAAAGTGGTTTAATGCAAGTAGACTTAATTAAGTTTGTACATTTTTCAGCAATTTAATTATGGCTACCACGACCTTAAGTTTGTTTGCCGTTGATAAACTAATTGGCAAGAATTACACTGGTGGAGGAAAGTCCTCCTATTCCAGCTCCTACTGCTCCTCGAAATGTTCGGGAAGCATAAGAGCGATGGACACGGACGAACGAAAAGGCCTGAGCATATATCTTGGCCAGCCTTAACGAAGTTTTGGCCAAGAAGCATGAACCCATGGTCACTGCAGGTGAGATCATAGAGTCTCTGCGGGAATGTTCGGACAACCATCTGCACAGCTCAGACATGACACTCTAAAGTACATCTTCAAGTCACGGATAAAAGAGGGGTCATCTATTCAAGAACACGTTTCAACATGATGATCCACTTCAACGTCGCTGAGATGAATGGGTCTAGCATCGATGAGGCCATCCAGGTTAGCATTATTCTGGAATTCTTGGCAGATAGCTTTCTTCACTTTCGTAGCAATGTTTTGAACAAAATTGACTACAACCTTACAACTATACTCAACGAGTTACAAACTTTTCGATCCTTGCTGTAAAGTAAGGAGAAGAAGGGTGAAGCAAATATTGCTTCACCATCTAAAAAGTTCCACAAAGGTTTGACCTTTGGAACTTACACCTCTTCTTTCGGCACCAAAATGTGGAAGAAGAAGAAGGGTGGTAAGGGGAAGGCTCATGCTAACCCACAACCTGCTGCTCCAAGGGTAGACCACCAGGGAGGGTTGACAAGTGAAAAATATTTTCATTACAACCAGGACTGGTAAGGAAGAAGAACTGCCCAGATATTTGGCAGAGAAGAAGATGGCCAAACAAGGTAAATATGATTTACTTATTTTGGAGACTTGTTTAGTGGAGAATGATGATTCTGCTTGGATTATTGACTCTGGGACTACTAACCATGTTTGTTCTTCATTTCAGGGAATTAGTTCTTGGTGGCAACTTGGTGGTGGTGAGATGACGATGCGAGTTGGAACCGGACACATCGTCTCAGCTGTGGCAGTGGGTGGTCTCCAGTTAACTTTACAGAATAAATTTCTCATTTTGAATGGTATTTTTTATTCTTGGTTTAAAAAGGAACTTAGTGTCTGTAAAGTGTTTGTTGGAATGTAAATATCAACTTCATTTTTCTTTTAATAAAGTGTTTATTACTAAAAATGGTGTTGATATATGTTCTGCTCAACTGGAAAATAATTTGTATGTGCTAAGACTGTTGGCAACAAATGTCCTCCATAACATAGAGATGTTTAAAACTACCGTAACTTAAAATAAACAACTTAGAATTTCTCCTAAGGAAAATGCCCAACTTTGGCACCTAAGATTAAGATACATTAATCTCAATACGATTGAGAGGTTGATGAAGAATAAACTTTTAAGCGAGTTAGAAGAAAATTCTTTATTTGTGTTTGAGTCATGCCTTGAAGGCAAAATGACTAAAAGACCTTTTATTGGAAAAGGTCATAGGGCCAAAAAACCTCTAGAGCTAGTACATTCAGACTTGTGTGGTCTGATGAATGTAAGAGCCAGGGAAGGTTATGAATATTTCATCACCTTTATTGATGATTATTCTAGGTATGGGTACGTTTATTTAATGCAGTAGAAGTCTAATTCTTTTGAAAAGTTCAAAGAATTCAAGGCTGAAGTTGAAAACGCATTAAATAGAAAAATTAAAACACTTCGATATGATCGAGGTAGAGAGTTTTTGGATTCATCTTTCCAGAATTATTTGATAGATTATGGAATAATTTCCTAACTCTTAGCACTTGGTACACATCAACAGAATGGTGTATCAGAAAGGAGAAATCGAACCCTGTTGGACATGGTTCGGTCTATGATGAGTTACGCTTCCTTACCTGACTCATTTTGAGATTATGTAATGGAAACTACAGCTTATATCCTGAATTGTGTTCCCTCCAAGAGTGTTGCCAGAATACCTTTGGAGTTATGGAATGGTCGTAAAGTTAGTTTACGTCATTTCAAAATCTGGGGTTGTGTAGCACATATGCTTGAGGCTAATCCCAAGAAACTGAAACTACGTTCAAGGTTATGCCTATTTGTAGGCTACCTCAAGGGAATGAGAGGTAGTTATTTCTACAATCCTAAAGAAAACAAAGTATTTGTATCGACAAATGCTACTTTTCTTGAGGAGCACCATATAAGAGAACACAAATCTAGAAGCAAAATCGTGTTGAATGAACTTTTAAAAGAAACTACTGAATCTTCAACAAGAGTTGTTGAAGAGCCTATTACCTTAACAAGAGTTGTTAAAGTAGGTTCATCTAGTAGGTCGAATCCACCTCAAGTGTTGAGGGAACCTCGACGTAGTAGGAGGGTTGCGAACCTACCTATTCGCTATATGGGTTAAACTAAAATCCTAGCTATGGCAGCTGATGGCGAGGTTGAGGATCCATTGTCTTATAAAACGGCAATGAGGGATGTTGACAAAGATGAATGGATCAAAGTCATGGATCTTGAAATGAATTCAATGTACTTCAATTCAGTTTGGGATCTTATAGATCAACCTAATGAGGTTAAACCTATAGGTTGTAAATAGATCTACAAGAGGAAACAGGGTGTTGATAGGAAGGTGTATACCTTCATGGCTAGATTGATGGCAAAGGGTTATACCCAGGTAGAGGGAGTCGACTATGAGGAGACTTTCTCACCTGTTGTCTTACTGAAGTCTATTCGGATCCTCCTATCCATTACCTCATATTATGACTATGAGATATGGCAAATGGATGTTAAGACTGCTTTTTTGAATGGCAATCTTGAGAATACCATTTATATGGTGCAACCTGAGGGATTCATAGTCCAAGGTCAAGAGCAAATGGTTTGCAAGCTTAATCAGTTCATTTATGGACTGAAACAGGCATCTCGGTCTTGGAATATAAGGTTTGATACTGCGATCAAATCTTATGGCTTTGATTAGGACGTTGATGAGCCTTGAAGAAAATCATCAACAGTTTAGTAGTTTTTCTAGTGTTGTATGTAGATGATATCCTACTCATTGGGTATGATATAGGTTTACTAACTACAGTTAAGAACTGGCTAGCGACCCAATTCCAAATGAAATATTTGGGAGAGGCTCAGTTTGTTCTTGGTATTCAAATCTTTCGAGATCGAAAGAACAAATTGCTAGCGTTGTCTTAGACATCGTATATTGACAAGATGTTGATCAAATTTTCGATGCAGAACTCCAAGAGGGGCCTATTGCCTTTTAGGCACAGAGTTACTTTGTCCAAAGAACAATGTCTTAAGACACCTCAAGAGATTGAGGATATGAGACGGGTTCCTTATGCATCTGCCGAAGGCAGTTTAATGTATACAATATTATGTACCAGACCTGACATTTGTTATGCAGTAGGGATAGTCAGTAGATATCAGTCTAATCCAGGATATGATCACTGGACAGTCGTTCATAACATCTTTAAGTATCCACGGAGAACGAGGGACTACATGCTTGTGTATAGTTCTAAGGATTTGGTTCTCACTAGATATACAGACTCTGATTTTCGTACTGATAGGGATTCTCGGAAATATACTTTAGAATTAGTGTTCACTCTTAACGGAGAGGCAATAGTATGGCGAAGCACCAAGCAGGGGTGTATCGAGGACTCCACTATAGAGGCTGAGTATGTGGCAACTTGTGAAGTTCCTAAGGAGGCCGTTTGGCTCAGAAAATTCCTGGTTGATCTGGATGTTGTTCCAGACATGTTAAAACCCATCACACTTTATTGTGATAATAGTGGTTTTGTGGTTCTCATGAGCTTAAAAGTCATAAGTGCGACAAGCACATAGAGTGGAAGTATCATCTCATCTGAGACCTTATGCATCGAGGGGACGTGATTGTCACGAAGATAGCTTCAGAGTACAAGGTTGCTAATCCGTTTACGAAGGCCTTCATGGCTATAGTGTTTGAGGGTCACTTGTAGAGAATGGGTCTATGGGACAGACCAGGTTGGACTAGGGCAAGTGGGAGATCTTGTACTGGGCGTGTTATACCCTAGTTTATTGTTTTGTGTACTTGTATTTTTTTATCTTGTACACCCTCTAGCTTTAGGACAAGTGGGAGATTGTTGGATTGATGGGTTGATGCCCTAAATCTCGTAGGGTCCTATAGTTTGTAAACCTTGTATGAACAAACTTGTAAGTGATTTACAATATATGATATTTTATTCACTTTGTCTATGAAATATGTGATATTTTAGTTGCATTAACCACAAACCAATAAACTAACATCCAAGGTTATCGTTATAACTTAAACATGTATGTGGAGACATACAAGTGAATCATATTTAAGTGATAACCTAAATGGTCTGTAGTAGATGGATAAGGTTGGGTACTTTATCCTAGTGAGCATACGAGTATAGCCCACTTTGTAGATGTTACAAATGTTGTAAAGTGCTACAAATGATCTGTTCCTAATCATTCATGTAGAGACATGTGAGTATGGGCTGTCTCTTATACACATCTAGATGTGTATAAGAGACAGCTTTGTAGATGTTACAAATGTTGTAAAGTGCTACAAATGATCTGTTCCTAATCATTCATGTATTGGACATGCGAGCAGGGATATTCTATATAAAGAAGTTTGTATAAGACTGGACCACGAAATGTTTAGTCTCATTATAAAACACTGTCATAACAGAGACTTTCATTTCACTAGGATAACCATAGGTAACACGACCTTAATCCCGAGTGAGTTGTGAACTCCTGTCTATGAGGGCAGCCCTTTGATTTGTATGGGTAAAAGTGGCCAGACAGCCGACTCAACAAGCATACCATTTTGGGGATTCGTCTGATTGGGGAATTGGGAACTCAGCTACACAAAATGGAATTCACTCCTTCCTCGATGCAGGGGTAAGTAGATAAATTGTTCCCTTAAAGGTTGATTCTGGGTCTTGAACAATATGTGCCACACCCTCTCCTGGCCCGAGAGGGGTTTAGTCATAGTGGGATTATGATCTATTATTCATTAAAGAAGTCAGTGGTACTTAAGGAGTTAGATGTAACTACAGGGGCGAAATGGTAATTTGGCCCAGCTGTACTTACGAGCAATTTGTGAAAGGTCATCGTACTGTTGATAGGTTATATCCAATGAACACAAAAATATATCTGTAATACGAAGAGTGCAACTGTCGGTCTTTAGTGGAGTACCCGACAGTTAACAGATGGTGGATAATGTAACTAAAACGTTTAATTAATTATTCACGTACCGTTAGAGTTTCAAGTTACAAGTCCATAAGGTCCCATTTGTAGCTCAAAAGAATTTAGTTGAGAATCAATTTTTGGGTCAATTTGAATTGTTCAAATTAATAAGAGGAAATTATATATATATGATATAATTAAATTGATTCAATTATATATGATGTAATTAACATAATGTATTTGAAACATTATTGTTTAATTTTAGGAATAAATTAATGTGATTCAAATATATTTTCTATGAATGAGATTCATAGTTGTTAAATTTAATATAAATATGATTTATATTAGATGCTATAAAATAGAGAAAAAAATTATAGTTTACATTGTATATAATGCAATATTAAAACTATGGGTTATAAATAAATATGATATGTTGGTTATCATATTTATTTATATCATTTATTATTTTGGATAATAAATCCCTTTTTCTCTCTAACCATCTTAATGGGTGGTTAGTTGGTTTTTATGGCAAAATAGAATAAATAAAATATGATTTTATTTTTCCATAACGAATAAACATGAATTTTACCGAGCTTATACGATAGAAGCTTTGAACTACACGATTGGAGAATATTGCTATGCGATAGTGCTTCTTCCTCAAATGTCTTCCTCCTCCAAACTCTCTAAAACTCCCTCCTAACTAAAATAGTCAGAGCCCACCACTTATGGGTTCTCATCCTGAGAGTATCGAGGTCTCTAAGTGGTAGTGTCTTCATACTTTTGGTTCAAGTTTTGTTGTTGTTCGAGGAATTCGTGACTGTTCGAGGAGTTTGTGACAATTCGAAGGTTATACAAAAAGAAGTGTTCTTCAAAGGTATAATTACTTGAACCTTTTTTTCTTGTATTAAAAGCATGTTGTAATTTTTCTTAGAGTGCATAATCTATATGTTTGCTGTGAATTTATGTTTTCAATCAAAATAAGATTTGGACGATCCGCTTCCGCTCATGGATCTCTTGTAAACGAGTTCCTTCAATTTTAATATTCTAAATCTTCAATCTTCAGAAGGTGGTAATCTCGAGATCGATCATAACTTCAAAATCTTGAGAGCTTTAGAGCTTTAATCTTGATTTCCAGAGCTTCAGCAGTTCGTTGCCAATTTTTTCAACCTCCCAAAATAAAAGGGCAAGACCTTTATGTAAGATTGGTATGACAAACCTAGAGGGGTGAATAAGGTTTATTTAAACTAGTGAAAAACTTTTTATTAATGTGGGTCAAATTAAACAAATTAACAAACTTTTGTTAATTAGTAATTTAAACAAGAATTTTATGCAAATACATTCAATTCAAAAAATCAATAAATTGGTATAAAAAAAATTCAAGAACAAACAATAGCAATTAATTCTATGTAATGAAATATATTAATAAATTAATTACAAAATTAAATATGAGATGGATACAGAAATTGACACCGAAAATTTTATAGTGGTTCGGCACAACCGGCCTACGCCCACTTCCCAAGCTCCTTTTGAGTACTTCAAGTCTTTGACTATTTCCACGACTTAGAGTCGAACCGCTATAACATTGTTTTTCCGAGCACAAGAACAAATTCGATCCTTTTCACGGTTGAGGATCAAACCGTTATAACGGCTTTTGTTTTTCAGGATCAAATGCAACCCTTACAATAGTTTGGAAAAATAAATAGCACACTGGATAAACTCTCTAAAAGAGTGGATTTACAAATTTAGCACTCAAGAATCAATCCTCACAACATAAAATATCTCTCTCAAGAAGAAGATGAAAAGAAGAAAATTGAAGCTTGGAGAGAGAGCAACAATGGTAGTTTAACGAGTTATGGAGGATTGAAAATAATAATAATTGTTGTCATGACTTGGAGAAGAAAATGAATTTAAATAAAAAGAAAAAATTGTAAAAAAAAATCACATTTAATTTGAACCATTGGATCTTGGAAAAAGAAATTTTAAACATAACTACCCGTTAGACTCAAACAAAAAAATAATATAATAATATATATTTTTTAAAATCATTTCTTTTGAAACACAATAAAAAGCAATGTTACCATATGTCCAAAACTAGTCATTAGACTCAAACATAAAATAATATTAAATTTATTATTATTATTTTTTAAATCAATTCAAAAATCAAAAGTCCACCATGTGTCACCCGTTCGAGATTTTTTCATTAAGTTTGTTTCGGCTATATCTTGTTCGTTTGATATCCGATTTAGGTGATTCAAATTGCGTTGGAACTGTTGTTCCAAGCACTACGTAATGGAGACTTCAAAACATTTAAATTATTAATAAATAAAAGTAGATTTTTTGTCGTCAAAATATTAATTAGTTAATTAATTTAGGACCAAAAAGCCAACAATCTCCCCATTTTTTTTATGATGACAAACAACTTAAGAAAAATGAAATCCAAAGTAAACTATGATATGAAATATGTTCTCGATTAACAATCAACACACATATATAATTTCAATTAGTTTGAAAATGATGGATATTTCATTAATAATATGCTTTCATTTTTCTTATTACCTCTCCCCCTTTTGGAATCAATAAAAAAATGATAATTAAAAAAATATCATAAAGTCATGAAAGCTTCTTCTAAAATCATGAACACATAATTTTATAATTCTTCTCCTATCAACATGCCTTCTAAAAATAAGCAACAATATTGTAAATTCAAGAGGCATCATATAAATTTTAAGATCAATTTCACAAAATTCTCCCCCTTTTGAAATCAATTGAATACTTTCCTTTAATAAGGGACAAAAAGACATTTAGCATATAAATCAACTTGAAGGTAGAAATATCAAATAAATTTCCAAAACATATTACTCCAAATACATTAGCTCCCCTTAAAAGGATAAACAATATGCATGAGAGGGATACACTTAACATAACAAGACACTATGGAGAGGCAATATCATCAAATATATTAAATTCACATAACAAAAAGTGTATAACTCCTCCTAAAACCAAACATTCTCCTTTTAGTAAGAAGTACTGATACTAACCAAAGAGATAAAATCGTTCAAGTAAAATTCAAACGATTGAGATACCAAAATATCAAATATTATAAAATAAACCAATAATGACACCAAATAATAGAAAATCTATTTTAGAAAATTCAATGCTACCAAAAGAGAGAATACATTATCAATCAAATATAAGCATGATAACAACACAATAAAGCATTACACCAATTTAAATTTAAAAAAAAAAAAAAATCAAGGGTTGAAGAATATATCAATTCTATAAATAATCCCCCAATGGAAAAGAAATTAACAACTTTTCCAAATAACATGCACAATTATCAATTTTATCCAATAGTATAAGAAACATATATTAATCATCAAAACAAAGACAATTTTTTGAAAAACTCACCTTTTCCTCAATATTTTTCAAGAAAAACACAAGGATAAAGCAAGCATCTAATTGACCAAAAAGCCAAACTAATAAGCAATATAGATAAAGACCCAATAGATAGATATTCGGTCGTTTCTCATGAGCATTGAATTCTATATACAATATAATTCAAGAAAGCAAATTTAAACATTCAAAAACCACTCAAGAGATACTTTTCATAAAGATACCAAAAAGCATAATTATCTCAATAATTCAAAAAAATACTAAGAGCTACCAAATGTGCAATTTTTCTTTGTTGGATTCAAGTAAGTTATACTAGCTGCACAATTTGAATTAGTTCCTCATTTGAAGTCCAAGCAACAATTGTTTCTTGAATCAACTTAGAACTAAAGCTCAACCAAAAGATTTTGGTACCCAATTCTTTGGTCCTTCATTGTTAGTGAGCAAAGACTTTGGAACCCATTTCAAATTAGTTCCAAAATTATTACCATTCATTTTTGGCAAATAACAAGTATGATATTTCTGATCAATTTTTCCACAAGAATAACATATAACATTAGGTAAGAATTTCTTTTTAATTAATTGATTTTTCACAATCTTTTTCTCAAAGAATTTTTTTGAAGCATTTTTCAATTGAAAACAATTTGGTCTAATATGACCTTTAACTCCACAAAAATGACATGTAGGTACAAACTTTGATTTCACATGCATATCTCTAACATTTCTATGATTAGGCACAATTTAGTACTATTCTTGCAATTAGTTTTGGCATTGGAATATTTAGGCATAAACTTTGATTTTTCAAATACATTTCTAGCCTTTTCATGCTCATCAAATATTTTTAAGCTTCTAAGCTTGGTGCAAGTTGTAAAGTCATATCCTGCCTTTGCTAGCAGCTTATATGCCTTTGGATTGAAACCATTTTTTGTTTGTTTTTCTAGAAGAATTGCTTGCACGTCTTCTTTCTCAGCCTTTTTTTACTTCTCCTTTATCCATCTTTATGAGTGGTGTGGTGAAGCTTTCCTTCAAAATTTCGACATCTCCGATCATCAGAATTTTTTAGTATTCTACAAATGGTGATTCATCTTTCTTGTAGGCTTATCGTCTTTTCATTATTTAACACCTCAGACTTGATTCGAGTGGTCTGTTCATCATTCTCTCGGTTGCTAAAAGAATTTACTTCATTCGACTTCGTTGTTGTGAAGTTTATTGCTCGAGCTTATAAATTCCTTTGGCCACAGGAACTTCTGTCGATGTAACTTTACTGATATTATCGCTTTTTAGATAAAACTTTGTATTAGCAAAATGAGAATCAGCCTCTGAAAACGGCTTCGAGTCAGCGTTGACTTTCTTGATGCCCTGTTGATAGAAGTTAAAACACTGGTGGAGCGTGGAGGTTATTGTTCGAGAAAAAAAGAAGGAAAAATGGAAATGCACTATTCTTTTGATATGCGTTAATCTTTATGCATTGATGGTCATGCATTGGACTGAAGAATATGCAATATGTGTTAAGCGTGTATGTGATGACCATGCGTTCTTGTCACAAGTTTTTTTGCTCTCTTGCCAAGTATAACGAGAACGCAAGTTTCTCGAGATGATCCGAGGTCGAACACAGGGACTTGTAACTAAATGATGTTTGTGAAGTAATGTGTTTGAGGCGATGAATAAAAGTAAAAAGAAAGAAGTTAATGGACTATGCGCTACTCCTACTCCTAACTAAACAGATTGAGCAATGGAAGTTTAACTATGAGAATTGGTAGAGATGCGGCAACTGTTAACACATAATAAGGTGAATGAAGAAACAGAATTGTGGAGGGAACAAATTCACCTTATCATTATGCTTGGTTGCTAGAGTACTCCTAGCTCACCATACTAACGCATCGCACACCTCTCGGTGGTCAGCCACATGCTTATATCTCTATAATGCATGGTTGCGTTGAGTATAAAACCGTTCCTATCCTTAGGAACACTGCTTACTTTGCTTAATATGTTCCACTACTTACCCTCTCAGGTAGTTGGTTGTAGCTACTCAGCTCATAGACAAGCATTGTGATAGCCTCACACCAAGCAAAGAGGATTAACTCACTAAACTCGTGCAATGCACACTTCTCGGTGGTTTGCTACATGCGTCATATCTCTAGGCCGTATGATTGAGTATGCAACTTGTATTTAACACTTAACTAAACGATGAACGTAAACAGTGATAAAGAAGAAGAAGATGATGAAGATGATGCTGAAAGAACGAAAGAGATGCATTGATTACAAGATGTATTATGTCTTAAGCCAAAATGTAATATAATACAGAAGTAAGAGGAGAGGTGGAAGGCTAGATGTAAGAAATCTTTTGCTTTCATCCGAAGTATGTCAAGGCTATCGGTGTGCCATGGATGAATGGTGGAGAAGTCTCTTTCGAGCTCTATCTCCGACAAAGCTCTGTTCATCACTTGGGAGGGGTTGTGGAGGTGAAGAACTCTCAAAGAATGTCTTGCTCATGCTCTCATCTGTGATCACAAGAATCTGCCTAAGGCAGAAACTCGGATGGTTTAAAGTTGGGCTCTAAGGCTCTATTTATAGAGCTCAAACACCGACAGCATTGATAATCCCATTTTGACTCATTGCCACTTCTGTCGCGGTATATGAAATGTCAGCATCACCTTACCTTGTTGATACTCCCAAGGTATGCGTTCATGCTCGTTTCTCCTAAAGTATCAACACATTCCACCCACCTTGTAATCAACCTTCTATCACGATTATCACTCTGTGGATGCAGCATTCCATGCAACGAGCTAGTCTTTATGAAGATCAATGTATGTAATCAACTTTACAGTGGTCTGGGATCAACACATGCAATCAATTCCTACAATAGTTGCAAAAATAGACATTTTGATGCAGAATAACGAATGATATAGGGTTAGTGAGGATTTTCAGTGCTGGTCGACGCAATCTCACTTTCCACATGAATTCTTGGTATTATTAATGCATATTCTTCTTATTAGCCCTTATAATTCTAAGTAAAAGGCTATAATAGCTTGTATTTCTACAAGCTATCAGTTACTACTCCACTTTCGTGAATCCAAGGATGCCCTAACAATAGCCTGTAGATGGTTCTTGCATCGATCACGTGAAATATGGTGTTCGCTTGCAAATCCGCTATGGTGATTTATAAACGAATTGTGTTTATCACTCGCTGCGCTCCTTGATTAAAGCCTTCAATCACCAGTTTACTAATTGACAACTCCTCCATTAAAATGCCCAATTGATTCATGGTTGATTTTGACAGTATGTTGATAGCTGAGCCATTATCGATGAGGATTCGATTGAGTTTTTGCTCTCAAACATACCCCGACACAAATAAGGGTCTATTTTATGAAGCTTTGACCCAAGAAGCACATCTTCAGTGAATGATATCGATATACAACATGAAGCACATGTATTTGTTTGGGTTGCAGAAGTAATCGGAATTCCAACATCCTTTAATATTTTGAAAAGTGTATTTTTGGTCTCCCGCGGGAGTGACAACAAATCATTTATGCTGAAAGAAGGTAGTTCCTTCAGCTTGGTCTTTACTTCTGCAGAATTTGAAGGGGTGCGGTTATCTCCAGTCGTACTGATGACGTGGCATAAAACAATTTCAACTGGAAAACTCCTTGGAAAGAAGTCTTTCAAGGTTATTGGCTGTCGAGGTCGAAGAAGCTCCTCACTTTCTTTTATGATTAGTCAAAGCCTTTCATATTCCTCCTTGCTTTTCTTCTTTGAGACTTACTCTTCCTTTTATAGTCTTAGTATGAACGAGATTCTTTCTGAACAAAATTTTGTTTACGCTTCTTCTGATGAGTTACTAATTTTCGTCCTTCATCTGCATCTTCCATTTACTATTCTTTTTCTTGGAAGTCAACTTTCTGGAAGTCGGTCTTTTACGAGACCTCCAGTGAAGAATATATAGTAATATGCTCAAGAGATCCAAATTGGATTAAACTCCCTGTTGTAGATAGTCGAATATCAAGATGAATCATTACTACAACATGATTTTTTTTGTGCCACATCATCGTGGTCCACCTTAATCTTTTTCTCTTGAGCTAATTTCAAAATTAACTCCTTCAATATAAAACACTTTTCTATTGAATGACTAACAACTCAATGATATTTGCAGTAATTGAGATCATTTACTCTCCCCATTTTTGTAGATTGTTTACATTCAAGAAGTTCAATGAGTTGTTTCTTCAATAATTGCTCTAACATATTAGGCAAATCAGAGTCTGAAAAAGGGTATACTTTTTCTTGTCTCTCTTTCGACGTCAGGTGCCTTTTCTTGCCTTGATCTTGGCATTTCTTAATATTTTTCTCCTTGTAGAAAGGAGTTATATTGACGACCACAACTTCTTAGTAGCACCGTTCAATACCTTTTGAATGCTCTTCACTTCTTTCTTTTCTTTCTTTACTTCTAGGACCAATAAATTGTTGCTTCCTCTATTAGAAATGATTAGCTTCATATCATGGGCTTGGGTTACTAACTTTCAAAGGTGCAGGGTATTATCCCTTGTAGGACATACAAAAGTCACTAGTGCATTCCTTGAGTGCACATTTCCACTACCGATAGTTCAATTAATCTATCTTTGTAATCAAGGCTTAATGCTCTCCAGCGATTGATGTAGTCAATGGTTGGCTTTTTGTTGTTTGGTGGTGTTGAGCTCTATCATGCTGACGATACGCCTAGTGCTGTAAAAGCGGTTGAGAAATTCTCTTTCAAGCTGCTCCCAACTATCAATAGTCTCAAGTTTAAGGTCAATGTGCCAGTTGAATGCATTTCCCTTTAGAGTTTGAACGAACTATTTGACCATCAAATTTCCTTGCGTACCAGCGTTCTCACATGTTTTGATGAAATGAGCAACATGTTGCTTTGAGTTGCCTTTCCCATCAAACTGTTGAAACTTAGGCGACTGGTACCCATTTGACATTCTTAGATTGTCTCCTTTTTGTATATGGCTTGAAATATAATAGGGAAGTCTGTGTAAGTCCACCATATTGAGCCTTGATAAAGTTTGCAATCATCTCCTGCAATTGTTGAACAGACAATGAAGCAATTAAAGTCGAATTTTTTAGTTGACTTTCTTGCAGAACAGTCTTCCTTTTGTCATTATTCTTGACTATGAGTGTATTACTTGATTCAGCAACATCACGACTCTCGATGTAATTCTTGAAGGATGTAATTTCATAATCCCTTTCTTCGACTACTTTCATCAACATGTTAACTTTCTTTTTGAGTTTGCCTATCTTTTCTTCACTTATTCCCACGTCAACCATCATGACTGACATTATATTTGGGTGTGATGCCTCGTCACCTGATTGTTCAGAAGGTGGAGTATGCTTATTAATTGCAGGACTTTCTCTATTGACAACTCTGCCTTGCGGTTGTTTTGAAATCAGTTTCCATATATTCCTCGTGATCTCAAAGAGTGGTAGCTCTTCAGATTGTTGAATCCTCTTAGAGCAATTGGGAGTAATTAGTCGGTTGTAGACATCATTAGAAGTTTTGGGAGCGTTGTCTTTTGATGACTTCTTTAGGAAAATCTTGTTGTAGAGAAATAGATGAAAGGTAGAGATGGTACCACTCGGTGTGCCAAACTATTCACACGAGATTTTCGAAAAAATTTGATTCGTGGAATTTTTTATTTCAGTATAGTATAATGGATACAATCTCTAATATTTGATTCTTTTATGCCTTCTCTCAAACAAGGGACAAAGTTTAAAATTTTTAATTCTTAAATCTTCAAGAAGTTGCTTTGAGTTTCGGTCTTCTGAAATTCAAGGAAGTGTTAATCTTCCAAGTTTTCAATCTTCAGAAGGTTGTAATCTTGAGATCGATTTGAGTTTCAATCTTCTAGAATTTAAGAAAGTTTTGGTCTTCAAAGCTTTCAATCTTCAGAAGGTGGTAATCTCAAGATCGATTAGAGCTTCAAAATCTTGAGAGCTACAGAGCTTTAACCTTGATCTCCAGAGCTTCAGCACTTTGTTGCTAATTTTTCAATCTACCAAAATGGAAGGGCAAGACCTCTATTTTTAGAGGACTTCCATGGGCTTTAGGTGGGTTTGGGCCCATTTGCTTTTGGGCTATAGGGCTTAAGCCTAACTATTTTTTGGGTTTGGGCTAAAGTTAGGCTTGGGTCCAATTTTTTTTTTTTGGTCCAAATTTTCCATCGTGGGCTTGAATCCGGTTGGACTTTGGACCCAAGCGACTTTAGTTATTCGGCTCGATCCAATTTACAATTTAAAGCTCAATTAACCCTTCGGCCAAATTTTTCAATCGTGATTTATGCTTCATCACCGTTGAAGTTGATAAGCCCATTATTGTTATCTAATGGTCGGATGGAAGACACCTGACATCTTGTAATTGGATCAAAATTTTCTATTATTATTATTATTAAGGGAAAATTTTGAAGGTTGGAAAACGAAGAATATATATAAGATGTGAGATACATTTTTTAATTCAATATTTATTTGGAGACTAAAATTTTAAAAAGGAGATTTTAGTTCTCTAAAGTTTCTAAAACGATTGTAAATGATGTTAGACAACTATTGAAAAAGAATGTGGTCAATTTAAATGATACTTACAATTATACCTTGAACAAATATATCTTATTTTCAAAAGTGAGATGACTTTTTTTGCAACATACACCATATACCTTCCCATTCTCTTCCATTCTTCTCTCTTCTTGTGCCTCCCATGGAACTCATCATATCATCGTCTTTCCTTCCTTCCATGGCTGATTTTTCATAATTTACCATATTAACATCTCGTATTTAATAGTCTCATCATATGTGGTTAAAGCCATAGAGAAGTTTATCGTTGTTGGATTCTCCTCTAAAACCTTGACTCTAACCACTAGCTAAATTTTTTTGTACCAAAATATATATCGATTGATTGCATGGTTAAATTGATCTATTATTTATTAGAAAAACGATAGCAGCGAGGTTCACTGGAGGAGGAAGAATAGGGGAAATGAATGAGGAGATCAGGTTAGGAAGGAATGAAGTCCATCTCAATTTGCCAAAGTCATAGTCCATTCATCCATTTAAAATATATAATTAATATATTTTGTCACATAATCATAGTCTCAAATGAACACATCACATTTTTGTTCAAATTGACCTGTGGACGATTCAAAATCTTTTTTTTAGATATTAATTATTAAAAATGTTCATTTTGAAACTTTAAATCCTTAGGTTGGCATGTCGGCCCCTTGTAAGGCCAAAAAGATAGTTGAAGGAACTCTGAAAATAGAGAACCAATGAGTGGAAGCACATCGTTCCAAACCCCATTGTGAAAAAACAACAACATTTACAATCTAACACAGGATAGTAATGCATCAAGTAAATTACAACATGCTTAAAGGATTAAAAAATAAAGGGATCAAGTGAACATACCCTTGAAGAACCTTTTCTTCTCGTACTTCCTCGAACCAATAGCATGAACATTCAACAACACGAATACAATGCCTCTGGAATATCCTCGAACACAATCAAGTAACACTCGATCCTCGAACAACAAAATCGACACTACCAAGAGGCTACCTTGGTATTCTCGGTGTGAGAATCCAGGAAGTGTGGGCACTGTATGGATTTGGTAGAGGGAATGAGGAACTAAACAATCGAGTAAACGATCAAGTAAGTGGAAGAATGAGAAAGTCTATCATATAGACTTGGAGCTATGGTTGATTAGCTAGGCGCTATCGTCTAGCAAACTCGATGCTTGATCGTTTACACTCTCAAGGCTATCGTATATCAATATGCCTTATGCGCGATCGGTTATGAAAAAAATGAAAAACTGATTAAAACTTACCATTCATTTGGTTAATAGAGAAAAAGATAACTAACAACAATTATCTCATAATTGTTTTGTTATAAATAAATATAATAACTAATTTATCATATTATATTTATAATCTATAGTTTTAATATCACATCATNCAATTATCTCATAATTGTTTTGTTATAAATAAATATAATAACTAATTTATCATATTATATTTATAATCTATAGTTTTAATATCACATCATATGTAATATATATAAACTATAGCTTTTCTCCTTTTTATTTATATTAATCCCTCTAATTAATGTATCTAATACATCAAATCAATTATATAATATATAATTGAATCAATTTAATTACATCATATATAATCAAATTCCCTCTTGTTAATTTGAACACTTCAAACCAACCCAAAAATTGATTCTCAACATGAATCCATTGAGCTACCAAGGGGACCTTATGGACCTATAGCTTGGAGCTTCAAACGGTACGTGAATAACTAATTAAACTCTTTAATCACCATATCCACCATCCGTTAACTGTCAGACATTCCACTAAAGACCGACATCTGCACTCTTCGCACTACAGATATATTTTTGTGTCCATTGGATATAACAAATCAATAGTACGATGACTCTTCACAAATCGCTCGTAAGTATAGTTGAGCCAATTTACCGTTTTTTTCCTTATAGTTACATCTAACTCCTTAAGTACCACTGATTCCTCTAATGAACAATACGTCATAGTCTCACTATGAGTAAACCCTTCTTGGGACATGAGAAGGTATGATGCTACATTGTTCAAGCCCTGGAATCAGCCCTTAAGGGAGCAATTAAATTAAAGGACCATCTTCATAGGTAGGAGTTCCCAACTCACTCAGGAATAAGGTCATGTTACCTATGATCATCCTAGTGAAATGAAAGTCTCTATCATGTACTGCGTTATATAACGAGACAAAACATTTCGTGGTCTGGTCTTATACAAACTTCTTTGTATAGAGCATCCCCGCTTGCATGCCTAATATACGAATGGTCAGGCTCAGACCATTTGTAGCACTTTACAACACTTGTAACACCTACAAAGCAGGCCACACTCGTAGTGTCACCAGGATAAGGTTTCTTTCCTTTATCCTTATACTACAAACCATTTAGGTTATCACTTAAAGCATGATCCACTTGTATGTCTCCATATACATGCTTAAGTTACTACGATAACCAGGGATCTTAGTTTATTAGTTTGTGGTTAATGTAACTAAAATAACTCATATTTCATAGACAGAAGTGAATAAAATATCTCATATTATTACATCACAAAGAGTTTTTCATACATGTGTTTACAAACTATAGGATCCTACGAGATTTAGGACATCAACCTCAACAACAGTTGAGTTAAGTGTCGTGATCCCCACTTGAGGAAGACCTTCTAGATGTTGAATGTTGATGCGTCTATCAGTGATCACGAGGGATCGAGTGGGATTTAGTTCAATCGCCCGTGACTCTGCTGGGTGTCTTGACTAAGGTGGTGGTTGTTGGGGTTTGTGCCCTAAAGTCTCGTGTCCTGTAGTTTGTAAACAACTTTGTACGAACACTTATGATGTATAATATAAATGATATTTATTTCACTACTTGACTTTGCACATTTAGATGTTTTTTATTTTACCACAAAACCAATAAACTTAATATCCCTAGTTGTCTTTATGTAACTTAAGCATGTATGTAGTGACATACAAGTGGATCATATCTTAAGTGACAACAAAAATAGTCTGTAGTATATGGATATAGGAAGGAAACCTTATCCTGGTAACACTACGGACGCGGCCCGCTTTATGAAATTATTACAAATGTTGTGATTTGTCATAGATGGTCTGATCCTGAACTCATTCGTGTAGTAGACATACAAGCAGGGGCATCCTATACAAAGAGTTTGTCTAAGACTAGACCTCGAAGTGTTAATGTCTTGTCATATAACACCATTCATGACTGAGACTTCACTTCACTAGGATGACCATAGGTAACATGACCTCAATCCTGAGTGAGTTAGAAACTCTTGCCATTCAAGGGGGTTCTTTGATTTACATAGGTGGAGTGGCCAGAACGCCGACTTAAACCTACCATTTTGGGAATTCGTCTGATTTGGGAGCTGTGAACTCAGCTTCATAAGATGGAGTTCACTCCTTCCCTAAAGTAGAGGTAAGTAGATAGATTGCTCTCTTAAGGAATGATCCCGGAGCTTGAACGATGTGGCGCCATGCACCCTCTCATGGCCCGAGAGGTGTTCACACATAGTAGGACTATATTGTATTGGTCATTAGAGGGATCAATGGTACTTAAGGATGAAGATGTAATTACAGGGGCAAAACGATAAATTAACCTCTTGTAGTTACGAGCATCTGTGAAGGGTCATCGTACTGATGATTGGTTATATCCAATGGATATAGAAATATATCTATAGCAAGAAGAGTTCAACTGTTGGTCTTTAGTGGAATGCCTGGCAGTTAACAGATGAAGGATATCATGACTAAAGAGTTTAGTTAGCTATTCACGTACCATTGGAGCTTCAAGCCATAGGTCCATAAGGTCCCCTTGGTAGCTTGGATACAAGTTGAGAATCAGTTTTTGGGTCAGTTTGAAATGTTCAAATTGACAAGAGGGAGTTCAATTATATATGATATAATTGAACGAGTTAATTAAATATGATATAATTAACTTTATGTATGAGATACATTAATTTGGAGTAGATTGGATATAAATATGATTTATATCTAGTAGAGGAAAATATTATAATTAATACATGATATTAATTTATATGTTATGAATATGATAAACTCACATTCATTGAACGTTATAAAAGAAATGGGACGACATCTCTTTTGTTAAAAAATAACGGATGAGTGCATTATAAATAGCTGACGGTGTGCAGGAGTCATAGGCGGGGACATTGTGAAAAAGATAGTGTCATCGTTTAGAAAATCAGTGTCTATACGATAGTGACTACACGATCGCTTACATATATGATATTGCTAAGCAATTGCTTACCAATTACACCATCACGCACTATTAACTAAACGATCTTTTACCTTTTCCTAAACGATCGTTTAGCTCCCGATATTTACTAAACGATCGTATAGACGATCGCTTAGTTTTTCCTACGTGATCGTTTGGACGATCGCTCACCCTTTTCCTACACAGTCGTTTATACGATCGCTTACCTTTTCCTAGACGATCGCTTACTTTTTCCTACACGATCGTATACTTCACCTAAACAATCAAACATCTTATCTATGTGATAGCGACCTCATCTCCCACTTGCTTGATCGTTGTGTACGGTTTCTCTTCCTTCTTCCCTCTATCAAATCCAAACAAAGCTCACACTTTGGATTCTCACTCCAAGAATACTGAGGGCTCTGAGTGGTGGTGTCTTCTCCATTTCCTTCTGTCCAAGTGGTAATTGTTCGAGGTAGACGGTTGGGTTTTAGACTCGCTGTGAAGAAGAAATCTTCATTTGGTATGATCTCTTGATCTCTTTAGCATTATGAATGCATACTAGTATGTTTTGAATGTATATGTGGTAATTCCATCACAATGAATTGGAAAGATCCGCTTTCGCTCGTAGGTACTCTTGAATAAGAGTTCTTTCAGTGGTGAGTTGGGCTATTAAGGATCTGAAGGCCCTGGTGATGATCAAGTGCCTATTTAATCTCTTGATTCAAGTGAGTGGTTGTTCTTTTTCTCTTTTGATTATGGAATCAGAATGTGTTGTTCTTATTTATGCCTTTAATCATGAGAGTTGTAATTTTTCTGAGTTGAGTAGTAGTAGAGGAGATTGTCTCCTTGTTTGAGGCCATCCGAGTTGCCTCTTTCGCATAGTGTCCAAGATTGATGAATGGGGTGGTGTACTGGTTGGAGCGGATTTCATCGCCCAAATTTGGACCAAATAATTTAATTGTATCCACCACAAAAAACTGCTAGTCTTAATGATAAGACAGGTCGAACACAGGGAGCTCCATAATTTCTCAATTAAACAATTTAAAGCCCGAGGTGTCCGAAAGGGTTTTTTTTAATTGTTTTGTAGCAAAAGAAATTAAATTGAGGAGGAAATTAAATTGGGCCTTTTGAGGAGGAAAACTGCTTGAATCTAACCCGTATATGGTATAGTTTTATTAAATGTCATTAATTCTTACCATTTTAGTGGCTAATAGATTATTGAATATTTTATATTTTATTTAATAAATTCTTAATTAATTTGAAATTTTCTTAGGCGTAAAATTTAATCTTACTTTTATTAGACATAAATTCAATTTTGTCTTCAATTAATTAATACAATTTTCACAAATAGAAACTAAGCTGGTAATAAATCCCAAATCGTCCGAAAATGTCAGCTGGCAATCAGAAAATCTCTGGCAAATACTTAACCATATAATTCAATAGTTTCATTGATTAATGTATTAAATTTATTAAAATTACGTCCTCCATGACGTATCACATATCTCTACAAAATATATTATTCTTTTCTTTTAATAAAGATATGATTGTTTATAATCATGGTCGATTTACTCAAAGTGAAGAAAGTGAAATAAAAAATATGTAAGACCTTCACTTGTTCTTCTCAAAATTAGATATAATAATTGAAATTCACAAAAATATCATTATTTAAAAATCCAAATTTTCTATTGATAAAGTTTTTTTTTTTTTTTTTTTTTTTTTTTTTAAGTTTGATCACCCATCACGTTTATTGAACTAAAAAAAATAAAATTTATTAAAAAAATTTAGGACATGTATCGAGAGAGTAATTCTAAAATAGTTAAAATCACTTTTGTTATTTTTAAAATAATTATGATATATGCTTTTAAATTATTCGTAACCAATTTTAATGAAATAAAAATTACATTAAAAAGTATAAATTAAATACTAAATTAATTTTGAGTGAATAAAGATGTATTTCATAATAATTTGAATGGGACAAAAATGATTCTAACAATTTTAATATCATTCATAAAATGAAACACTACTCAAAATTAATGGACAAAATTGTCCAAAAATCAGACCAAAATATCTAATCTTAGTCCAAAAAATAAGGCAAATGAAGTCTAGACCTTACACCAAAATACTCAAATTTAAGCTTAAAAACTATTCGATGGCCAACATGAACGTAGCTCAATTGACATAATGCTTGTATTATCGACTTAGAGATATGAGGTTCAATTCCTCCATCCCACTCTTTAATTACAATATTTAAAAAAAAAAAAAAAAAACACTCCACACAGTTGTAAGAATAATATTTTCCATGATGACATAAAAAAAACATAACTACACAAGATCGTCTATTAAAAAAATAGGAGAAAATATCAGTTTGGTCCCTCAATCTAATTTTTATTCCATTTCTAATTTTTAATATTTTAGACCTTTACCTTTATCTTTTTTTTACTAGTGTCTCGCTTGAATATTTGACATTAACTTTAAATTAATTTATATAAAACAAATATAATGTGATTTTTTTTTATTAACTTTAGTAGTAGTAAAAAATGAGTAAAATCTAATTTAATGTTAGTTCTTTTAAGTTAATTAATAGATATCAATGAGGATGATTGAAACGGTGTGGTTTTTAGTGATAAATCAAAGTTAAAAGTATAGATTTTGAAGTCTTGAAAGACCAAATTGAAATAAAAATTAAAATTCAAAGGTAAAAATAATGTCACAGTTACATATTTTAAAATTTAAAGACTAAATAGAAATTAAATTAATTTGTTTTTTTAGATAAACATACAATATTTTGAAATTTATAATCGGCATGAAAAGTAAATCCAAAATTTACTGATAAATATATATAAAAAACCTAGCAACTCCGCAAATTATTGTGGAACTAAAAAGAAAAGGACAAAAAAAATAAAAAATAAAAAGACAAGTGCAATGAAAATCAAGGTTGCCCGTTGCCCGTGTTTCAAGTTTAAATCCAAGTCAAGTCAATGATAAAATCCTACCCCACCTGCCCGAAATTTTCTCTCCGTCAAACCCTATAAATACCAATTTCCATTCTCCCCTGTTCCTTGCAATTGCAGCCATAACCATGGCGAAACTCACCATAACCTTTCTTCTCTTCTTCGTCGTCCTCTCTTCTTCTCACGCTCGCGATCTCACAGAACGATCGGAATATGCAGTTTCCATCCCCGATTCCGTCGCCGGAGCCGTCGAGGATTCCGATTCCAAGGCCTCGATCCTCCTCCCAAGCCAGAAATTTTCCGAATACAAATCTCCAAAATCCTTAGCAGAGACCGATCAGGTACGCACCGAATCCAATCCTTCTGAAATTACTACGTTTGATCCAACGGAGACCGTTTCAGATCCGCTAGTTATGATCACCTTCCGTCCAATCAACCGCCAATTCGCTCACCGATCGGTGCCGCTGATGTTCCGGCGAGGACGCCGCGGATGTCGCCACCACCACAGCTTGAAGCCGTGGAGATTGATCGATCGCATCGGCGGAATCTCATACGGAAACGACATGATCGTACCGGACGAGCAATCGAGCCCTAATTCTGACGCAAATTGGGGATCGTATCGCGAAATAGCAATTCCGTCGAAATGGAGTGAGTTCCGACATGTCGGACCGTACAGAAGCGATTATTCGAAGGAAGATAGGAAGCATCTTCACCATCATCACTTCCATCACCATCAGCACCGTGAAGAAGATGAGGAAGACGAGGCGGAGGAACACGAAGAAAAGAACAGTTTCTTGAGGAAATTCCGCAAGTTCTTGAACCATTTCGAGTTCTGAATATACAAATTGAATTACAAACGCTATGCGTTTTCAGGTTTATCTCTTGTTTTGAATTACAATAAGCTTAGCCTTACATAGCTTCATAGAGGATTTTGAATCCTCGGGTGTAATGTAATATAATAGTGTCGCTTTTGTTATATGAGTGTGAGTGTGTGACTTTCACTTAATTAATAATTATGCATAATGTATGTATTTGCTTGTTGTTCGTATTGGTATTATTTTTTTTTCCCCATATATTATATCGTGTGAGAATTTTATGAATTACATGATTTCAAACATGTGAACCCAGACCAGGATGCGCCTTTCCCCCTGGGCCTAGAAGCAAGCCAAACGGAAAGAAAATTCATATCCCTTTTCGTTTCTAAGATAGGACAGGTCAGAGGTAGGTATCTTCGATATGCGATATCTGAGACTCTTTCTCAAGTAGGTATGAGATATTTGGTAATGCGAGATGCGCTTTCCGAACGGACTGTAATTGCTATTTCAATTTTGTATTTGTACTTTTGTATAATAAAAAATTAGAATTTTTATTTAAATTTAAATTCATATTCTTTCTTTAGAATCAATAATGATTCATCAATCAAAAAGATGTTCTAGATAATAGAGCGATAAAAAGAATGCCCTAAACTTAGAAACGAAATTGCTTAACATGAGTTCGCATCCCTGACTTGAGGAGTAGATGGAACAAATCTTGTGGTATGTAACGACCCAGCAAGGGAGGAAGGGAGGATGATATAGCCAGGTCGCAGGGGACGTAGGGGAATGTCGAGGCCATTAATCCAATATCTTTTAGAAGAAATAATCATTACTCTTAATATATAACATATTACTTAACCAAAAATGGCTATTTTTATCATGCCATTTGTCACAAATTTTCAATTCTCAAACTCTAGTAGCTTTAGAGACTAGAAAATTGGGCTAAGAATAATTTGGAATACAAAAATTGCACAATAATTTTCAGATTATTAGTTACAAATTATCAAATGGACTGGAATAGTTGAGGCATCGGCCCACTTTATAGGCCCAAAGAGGGCTGGAGCAGGTCCAATAATTGGTCTCACTGTTTAGATTGGAAATAGATTTAAGTTTGAAATAAACAATAGAGGTGGAAGATCATGAGCATCTATATCTAACATTCTTATAACTTATTATCTACAAACCTTTATCATCTTTTCTCTTCTTACTTCCTCCCTTGTTTTTTTTATCATCATCCATTTCCATTCAATCAAGGAAATGGTGTTGCATACATTGATAAGATTATGAACCTTTAACAAGGTTCAATCAAACAATACAATTCTTCTAGTAGGTTCAATAATAAACTTATGGTTAAATTCTACTTTTAAAATGTGCTTGATTTAAATTCTTTGCGGTCATCACCAACTCTCAATTCTGGTGACCACCACCTCCGACAACCAGCTCTGAGGATTAACCCCGAAAGTCAACTCCATCAACTTCCTTCGACAATTAACTCTAGAAATGACGACCTCTAACGACTAGCTCTAGCGACCAATTGCATCGATTAACTCTATTGATCAACATCTAACAACTAACTCTATTGACCAATTAGATCGATCATACTCTAAATAAATGACAAAAAACTTGGCTAATGAAAGTATTTTTAAATTACTAATTCATATAGTTTTCAATAGTCGTTTTTTTATAGTAACTTGGGATTAATAAAAATACTTTTAGTATATGGTAAACCAAATAAACTTATCTATAAAAACAGTACTTTTGAGAAAGTTTAACTAAACACATGAATGCTTTTATTTTCAGCCGTTTTTATCAAAAGTGTTTAAATAAATATGATTTCTTGAGAAATATTTTTTTAAGTCAATCATCTATTATATCTTTTTAAACTTCTTTTAAAGAAAATGTTAAATATATTTTTAACTTTCAATTTGTGTCTTATAAGTTGATAACTTATTTGAAATTTTTTTAAAGATCACTTATCTATTACCACACAAAACTTAATATTAAATGTCCTATTAAAAACTACTTGCACTTATGCAAATAACAAGTCAAACTCGAAGAATAACTATCATTTTATATTACACTAGGTCTTATATAAAACATTCACCTACTTTTACAACAAAAAGCTCGTAAATTTAAACCACCATTCTTATAGATTGGAATTATCTATATTATAAGAGAAATACCGTAAAGATTAAAAGTATAATGTTTTGAAATTTATTGATCAAATTAAATTAGACCTAAAAATTAGAGACCGAAAAATATATTTTCCCCTATATTATAATTGATTGTTGGTAGTAAATGCACAATAAAGTTTAGGAAGTGGGTTTTGATAGAGTAGTATGGGTGCTTAGAGAAGTTACATAGGACACTGTGGATATGTGGCTAAATATGAATAGGACCACCACTTATCACTTCACATACTCTTCAATGTTCTTCATTGATATTGCCCAAGGTTAGAATGGATGGATAAGGCCTATTTTTTTTGTCCTTTTTTTTTTAAAAAAAAAAATATACCCCCTAATTTTTTGTATAATTTTTTGAGAGATACCCCTAAATTTATTATATCAATTAAAACCGTAAACTTTGCTCTACAGGAATTCAAACCACTGACATCTTGATCGTCAGCACATATTTATGTCAATTGAGCTAAACTCATGTTGACTGGTTATTTTTTTTTAGTAGAACGAATGGGGGTAAAGGAGATTTGAGTTAAGCTCATTTTGACAAATCCATAAACTTTTCGGAATAACTCTATTTAATTGATTTTGAGCTGGTTCTAAATGAAATCGAGTGAAAATATATATTTTTAAATTATTAACAAAGAAACTTATGAAAAAGTTAAAGTTTAGTATAAATTTATCTATTTTTAGTTAAACAACCTGTGGAGTTAGAGATTCGAATCTCCAACCTTTTAGTTAATGATACGCGTGTTTAACTAATCGATTCATACTCGATTTGACATAGAAGAATAGGGTTGTGTGAATTGAAAAGTGAAAATGTAGGCAAGAGAGAAATAGAAGAAAAAAGACATTATATCTCTTTTATGTGTTGTTTCTTTCATTCACATTAGAGATATGGGTTTGGGTATGGCATTTCACCTAATTTTTCTTTCTTTTTCTTCTCTTATACACATTTTCCTTCCCAATTCATCACTGTCCTTTTTCTTCTCTTGAAATCTCCCCTTTAATGGCTGCATTGATCCAATCAACTTTTATCCAAAACAACTAGAGAATTATACATTATATTTAAAGGTATAATTACTTTTCATAAATGAACAGAAATTTGATTGAACGAAATTCATTCATTCCTCTTGTTTTTATTCTTAGTTAGTGTTTATTCTATATATATAAGTGATTTCTTTATTTTTTTTTTTTTTAATATAAAAACGAGCATATAAATGTATTGGCGATCAAAACTTTATGGTTCGATTCTCCTCCCACTCTTTATACTAAAAAAATGAGATTCTCTTATTTCTATTTTCTAGTGATTTCAAATAGTTTGGTCAAATGATTAACTCGGTAGTGAAGGCATCATGTATTTTTCTTTAGGGTTAGAAAAGTTCAATCTCCGACTTTATTTTTATTGTACTAGTTTTGAATGTTTTCTTTTCATATTCACAATTTTTATACTAAGCTCAGTGATAAAAATGATTATTGAAATTTTATGGATAAAATGAAATAAACATTAATTATTTTTAATAATTAAAAAAATTACCCATATCCACTATCATGTCTTCTATATTGTTTTTAAATAGTCTTAAATTCAATAGAAAAAATGATGTAAAGTGTGTTATGTTTAACTTTTGAAGTGTTTAATTCTAAAACACTTTCTAAACTATTCTTATCAAAAGAATTCAAATAAAAATGATTTTTTTGAAAAAAAAATTTTCTTCTCGCAAATGAATGTAATGTATCGACAATGTTTTATTAATAAAAGAATCATATAATGTTGTGGACCTTTGGAAATTCTATGCATACAAAAGTAACTAAATTGACAAAAACATGGAAGGGGAAGATTAACATAGTTTGGCCCAAAACAAAATAAGAGACCTTAATGCATTGAAATAATTGTCATACTCTTCAAAATTAAGAGTTTGTTTGCATCGGCTTCTCTCACGAGCCTTCAACAATAAATTTGTAAACTTTTAAGGAAAGATGATGACATGTAAAAGAGGAAGATCCGTGATTGGTATAATATTTGTACACATATTTTGATGCTTCAGTTGGGGAATAAAAGAATGTGGAAACATAAGGATGAATGAGTAAAAATGGACTTACTTCTTAGGGTTTCGGAATATGAATTATGAAATCGAATCAAATTGACTTTGAGTCATTCGAGCCAAAACATACAAAAGCATACCCCATTCAAGGCCCAAATTCCTGTCTTCCTCAAGTCCCATTTGGGTCTAGAGGTGTAGTTTTGCTTTTCTGTTTGATTGTCTCTAAACTTGCTTAAGGTCATATATGTTGTCAGGTCAAAAATTACCAAAACATGTGTCTTACGCGTTAAGATTTGTTATGATTATTTTCAAATTCGAAAACGTTCAATACACTTCATTGAAATTGATCTATCAAGAAGAACTTACATCCACACTTTAGATTTGATTTTCTTACCAAATTAATTCTTTAATGTGGCTCATAATCGGGAGTATCATTCATACTTTCCTAGTAGTGAAATTTTTTCCCAAAGACCAATTCTCCGACTTGAAACATTGGGTCTTTTTTAATGCTTTTTGTGCATAAACTACATGTCTTAGTCCCTCGGTGAAAATGGAAACAAAGAACTTATTTTTAATGAAAATTTTATTTAAGTCGTAACTAATATTTTTTACACTAAAAAAAGAACTAATTTTCTGATCCAACAATGGAAAATTATTAGTGTGGAAGAAGTATCATATTTAAAGTTCTAAGAAAAAAGGGAAGAAAATGCCCATTAAAGAGAAAAATAAAGAAAGGAGCTACAAATTTCTTTACAAAACTAAAGAGAAATTTCACTATATAATTTTTATTACTTAGATTGAAAGAAAAAGAAATTTAATTTAATTTAATTTGCAAGAACTTCCCAGATCAAATCTGGATCAAAAGACGGCATCTTCGCCAGTGAAGAATACCCTTCACAAACCCCTTCCCCGACCACCGCCACCGCCGCCGATGACTCCGCCGAGCCTGATGACGACGACGACGGCGGCGGAGAATTCTCCGACCTCCTAAACCCATCTTCCGAAACCACCGACGAACACACCATTTCACCGCTCCAACACCACTCTGCCACTGACGGCGACGGCGACGACATCGAACGGGATCCAGAAACGACACTGTTTTTGGGATCCGATTTCTTGCCACTCTTTTTGGCCCTTTCCTTCTTCATCTTCAAACAAATTGCTTGAATTTTCGCATCCACCGAATTCTTCAGCGCGTTCAATCGGCCGCAATCGGACAACCCCAAATTCCTAAAATCCTTCAAATTAGGAAAATTGAGCCTCGCGTATTCTCCCCTGAGCTTATACGCCGCCCTGTCGTAGGCATACGCGGCGGCTTCCGCCGTGTCGTATGTTCCCAACCAAACCCTCATTCTGTTCTGCGGCAGTCTAATCTCCGCCACCCATTTTCCCCAATGCCTCTGTCTCACTCCCCTGTACAGCTTCTTCTTCACCGCCGTCGGAAAACCCCCATATCCGGCGGAGATTCCAAGTGGGTGTTGGTGATTGTGGACGCAGAATTGGTTGACAAGATCTCTCTGGCGGAGATAGACAGAGGAGCCAAGCGGGGGCTCCGGCAGAGGAGGAGCGGCGGAGGAAGGGAGACAGTGGGAGAAAATGGAATCGAGAGTGTTGGTTGAGTGGCGAGAGAGGAGGAGATTGGAGAGGAGAGTTCTGATGTCGGTGAGGCTTTTGGAATTGGAAATGAAATGGGGATTGTTTATTTGTTGTTGCATCTTGTTATCCATGGAAGTTTTAATCTTTCTTTTTTGTTTTTCCAGGAAAATGGGGAAGGAGAAGATGGGGATTTTGAGTGTAAAATGCTGGTATTTATAGATGGGGATGAGAGAAATTAGAAAATGGGTTTTTTCTTTCAGTTTCCTTTTTCTGTTTCTCATAAAGTGTGAAACTTTATAACACCCACACTGCTCAGTTTAGGATTCTAAAATCATTTTAAACTTTTTTTTTTATTACTATTTACTTCTTGGGGTCTTACAGCTAAGCCTTGGGCTTGGGCTTCTTTCTTCTTGTTGAGTGCCAAAGACAGAGAGAGAGAGATTTGCAACCATATATTTGTTGAAAGATTTTAAAACTTGGATTATTTGATAGACTTGGTTGTTTGTTATGTTTTTTTTTTTTTTTTTTCCCTCTGAGTCTCTTCAACAGAGTGTTTGAGTCTCAATTTCAAATAGGTTCAATAGCTATTATAGTCTACTTCATGTTTAGAACTTTAATTATAATAGTCGATGTTTCAAATTATTATAACTTGCAATTATTTATAGTATTACAGTTTCAAATTTCTCTTTATTACGATGTTTACTATTTTCTACCTATACCAAAATATTATGCACCACAAATACCGATTATTATAACTCAAACTAAAATAGTTTGCATTCAAGCAATGAAACATATACTATTATAATCTACTGCTAGAATAACCCCAACACATCTAAATCTTCATCTCTTTTGCTTCTTTCTCTAGATTTCTTCTCTATATTTCATCTCCTACAGTGACAACACACTCCTTTTTTTCTATGGCTCGACTCCAATGACGACAATGAATGGAGTTATTTCTTCTTTTCCGACAGTGTGCAATGACTAGTAATACATGGAGTTTTTCAAATGCCAAAGAAACCAAGAAAAGAGGACAAAAGTTTAAAAATAAACAAACAAAAGAGTTAGAAATTAAGTGAGTTGGAACTAGGATAAGAGCTAGAAAAGAAAGAAAAATAATAAAAAAAGCTTGGTGAAACCGGCCAAAGGTTAGAAAGCTTTTTTTGAAAAAGGTTAAAAGGAGCCAAATTAATAATTAGAGGAGAGGGTGTTGAAATTTTTATAGAAATAAAGAAAAGAGTCCATCTAAAAGATTTAAATGGATCTAACACATAATACAAATGTCAAGCACGAGTTTGACATGATAACTGAAAAACAAAATAACTTAATATCAACCAATAATCGTAGAGATAATGAGACATAAATATTGGTAACTCAATT
The DNA here is from genome assembly GCF_009727055.1 of Benincasa hispida. Classification (NCBI taxonomy): domain Eukaryota; kingdom Viridiplantae; phylum Streptophyta; class Magnoliopsida; order Cucurbitales; family Cucurbitaceae; genus Benincasa; species Benincasa hispida. Next base: position 72,618,399 of record NC_052349.1, read on the forward strand.
CGGTGCAATATCACCTACATCTAGGGGGTTGTAGCCCGATGGAAAGAAACTTCACTAAATAAAGAGTTTAGCAATTACAGTGAAGTACTTAATTGATAAACTCCCTCTTCAGTGACTCACGTAGAACTTACTCTTCAATTTCAACTAGGCTCCTCCTAAGTTTGAGATCCCCTTACTTGATCTACAATAATGCTTCTCCAAATTTTGTATAAGATCTCCTCAATACAATGTACTTAAATGTTAGATCTCCCACCTCCATAAGCAAGCTTTTCACAAGCTTTGATTCAGCTCCCCTCAATACCACATCAAAAGACTCATCCTAAGTTATTATTATTACTTGCTCCCTAAGTGATTTTCTACACTCACAACAATTCAGCCAAACTTAATTGACTACTGCAACAAACCCACACTTAGGAAAAATAAAGCTTTTTTAATCATAATGCATGAGGGTTGATGCTTAGATAAAACTTTTAATGTACACACTTTTCTAACAAGAGGTTAAGCCTAAAATTAAACAAGACCATATATATATTAGCTTTGAGAAGATCTTTAAGGAATGGATAAATAATCTCTACACGAAAAAGAAGGCAACCCATTCAATTTGCAATATACACAGATAGATAAGAAAAATATATTATACATAATTTGTCAATCACATAAAATGTTACAAGAACATGTTGTTAACATAATACAAGACATGTTGCAAAACATGTTTCTCAAATTTTATCTGTAATAAAATCAAACAAATTGGGGCACCTCTTTCATTCTTTATTTGACACTCCCCTTGCATTTTTAATCACTAGGCAATAACTTTGCAGTTTCAAATTTATAGTTTTATTTTATTATATAGAAAAAATTAAAACGATAAATTCTAATTAATGGAATGGCCTTTCACATTATTTGACCTTAATAGTTGCAACTATTTGCATAAAAAAGACGAGACATTTATGAAAATTATAAGAAAAAAGAACATAATTGTTCGTTCAAACATATCTCCACCATTAGATCATGATTTTTTTGTATCTATGGTCTAGATCGCACCCATATACTAAAAGATATACTATTTTATCGTGTAACCACTTCAATCTGAATAGTTATATAGGAGACAATGACGTAATTAGTGTATATTCAAATATATCTCGATCGTTAGATCATTATGTTTCATATCTATGGTCTAGATCACACTTATATGCGATAGAATAAATCACTTCAAGTGTAACCACCTTTGTCCTCAAATAATTGTAATGGAGAAAATTTTTCAAACCATTAAGAGATTTTAGGGCAACAAGAAAATTGTAAAGACTTTTTCCTGATAACCTATTTTATATATAGTATAGATATATGTGTATTTTAAATAGATCCCTTCTTAGGTTAGATTAATATCAAGCTAAACTTAGCTTAGCAATTACATCAGTCAAGTTAGCACAAAAGTAATGATTTTTATAAGAGTTGTATAGGACTAATTAAAGATAGTTCACACTCATCTTAATGTAATTGAATAATAGTTAAATGTTGATTAAAAATATTATTTTGGTCTTATATTTGAAGATTTATTTTAGTTTAATTCTCTTTATACTTTCAAATGTTCAAAATTAGTTTATTGTTAAATTGTCAAAAAAAAAAAAAAAGTTTCATTTATAATTTATTTATGCAAGAATGATCGGTTGATTTTGTTACATACAAAACTTGGACATGTCTTTTAATATGTGGTACTCCTAGTTGAGCAACTTGTGTCGTCCTTTCCAAATTGAGGTTTTTTTCCTTTCCTTATCGGATGGAGATTTTCACGTTGATTCGCTTAATTGTTTACTTATTCTTATAGAGAATATTTTCTTTCTTTAAAGGCCTTTTCAAAGATATTTTACATATTGTGCTTATTTGTTTATGTTTTAGGTTAGCCCTTTTATTGACAAAAGTGAGTTTGTTACGAGTTTTGATTTCATGATCTATCTAAACCTCAAGTTTTATGTACTTTTATTGAACTTCATATATTTTTCTATTGAACGTGTTACCTAGCAATCAGTTAGACTTGTGAATCACTTAGAAAGTAAGTAAGAATTTGTGATGAATATTTGATGTTGTATTGAGGGGATCTCATTCAAAGCTTGAGAGAAAGTTTGTATGTGGAAGTGATCATGAGAGCTCAAACTGGGTTTTACCTAAGTTGAAACCGAAGAGTGAGTTTTACCTAAGATGCAAAAGAGAGAGTCTTGCAGTTAAGTCCTTTATGCAATTGCTTAATTGTGAAATGAGGCCAAATCAATTTGCTACTAATCTACTATTGGGGTTGATGCTCTAAATCTCGTGGGTCTTGTAGTTTGCAATTATATTGTACAAACAGTTTATTTATGTAATAAAATCTGAGGTATTTTATTCAACATTTAGTAGCATTCATCCACAAAACTAATAAACAAACATCCAAGTTTATCTTTTGAAGCTTAAACATGTATGTAGAGACATACAAATGCATTATGTTTATGTGATAACCTGAACGGTCTGTATGGATAAGGTTGGGTACCTTATCCTGATGACACTATGAATACAATCCATTTTGTAGAAGTTACAATTGTTGTAAATTTCTACAAATGATTTGATGCTGATTATTCTTGTAGAGACATGTGAGCAGGGGTGTTCTATACAAAATTGTTTGTATAAGATCGGACCACAAAATGAATGGCCTCATTATATAACACCGTTAATAGTAGAGACTTACATTTCACCAAGATGACCATAGGTGACATGACATGAATCCTGAGTGAGTTGTAAACTCTTACCTATGAAGATGGTCCTTTGATTTGCATAGGTGGCAGTGGTCAGTTCACCGACTCAATATGCCTACCATTTTTTGGATTCGTCTAATTTGGGTGTTGGGAATACAATTACACAAGATGAAATTCACTCATTCCCTAACATCAGGGTAAGTAGATAAATTTCTCCTGTAAGGACTGATTCCAGGGCTTAAACAATGTGGCACCACACCCTCTCTTGGCTCAAGAGGGGTTTTATCATAGTTGGACTATGACTTATTGTTCATTAGAGTGATCAATGGTACTTAAGAAGTTAGAAAAAACTAAAGGGGCTAAACGGTATTTTTGGCCCAACTGTATGAAGGGTCATCGCACTATTGACCAGTTATATCCAATGGCCACAAAAATATATTTGTAGTGCAAAACGTGCAGTTGTTAGTCTTTAGTGGAATGACCGACAGTTAATGGATGTTAATTAATTTAATTAAAAGGGTTTAATTAATTGATCAAGTACCATTAGAGTTTCAATCTACAGATCTATAAACTCCTCTGGATTATTGAGAATTAATTTTGGATAAATTTGAATTGTTTAAATTAATTGATGGAATTAATTATGTGATAGAATTAATATATATAATGTATTTGATACTTTATAATATAAAGTTTATAATGAGAGAAAAAATATTTGAATATGATTCAAATATTAACTATATAGATTAGATTCATATAATTAAATTTAATATAAATTTGATTTATATTAAATACTATGAATTATTGAGAGTTTTAAAACTATAGGTTATATTGAATTTGATATAATGTAAACTATAACTTATGTATTATATTTTATATAACATATAGTTATATATATATAAAAGTTGGTTATTATATATATATAATTATTTTATTAATTTAAGATATATTTTTTTAATTTATTTTTAAATTAAAGTGAGGGAGTTATAACTTCCCTCCCCTAATACTCTCATTTTTAATCATGGGTTGTGTGGTTGCATGATTCTTCTCCGTCTTCTACCGTGAGTTTTTTCACAAAGAATCTGTGAATTTTTTAAGATTGATCTGCCCTACAAAATCTCTTCTCCTCTCAGCCAAAACGTTATTTCCTTCTAAAAACTATCAACAGAGCCCACACACTCGTGTAATTCTTAACCCCTAAGAAAAATATAGAGGAATCTCTTGTGGTAGTATCCAAACAATTGACATTTTTTTTTGTTCATGATCATTTGTTGAAAGGAATTCAGGTAGATTCTTTTGGCTTCAAGGGTAAGTGTGACTAACCTTAATTCCTTTTGTATTGTGTTAAAGCATGCTGTATTTTTCTTTAGAATACATAATTAGGTTTTTATGAATTTTAGTTTATGTGAAATTGATGATTAGGACCGATCCTGCTTCCGCTCGGACTTCATAGTTCTTCAAATGGTATTAGAGCGGCGTCTAAGTCCCAAATTTTTAAAATTTTCAAAATTAAAATTCGTTTTATTGTGGGTACTGCACATATTTATGCATTTATGTTGATGAATGTATGGATTTTGCAATTTTTTATATTTTCTGAGTTGCACTATATAGATTTATTACTTTTATTTAGAAGTTGGTTTGTAAGGGCCCAGTGTTTTGGGCATAATCAATGCAATAGAGTATGTATTTGTTATGTCTTGAATCAATTATGACTTTTCCGACGAAGTTCTGAAGAAAATGAGGCTCAATTCGGAGCAAAATCGATGGAAAATACTTCTGTACAGTAGAAGACTATACAACAACGCCAACGTCGTGATGCTGTGATGCGGTAGACGAAGATGGATTTTCGTAGCATCGCAATGCTAAGGCATAGCGTTGCAACGCTCCGAGATGAAAAGAAACGTGCGGTTTGCATCTAGTTCGCGTGCGGTTCGTTGGTCTGGTTCAGGCTGTTTTGAAGCTTTATATATTGTAATAATTAGTTTTCTAATTAATTAAATTAATATAAAATTTATATTAATTTAATTAATTGTTTAGGAGTCCAATCCTGGTCTATTTATTGCACTTCAAATTATTCATTTGATGTATGATTTATTTTTTGTATATGTCATAATGTCTGTCATATGGTAAAATCCCACCATAAGTTATGCATTTTTTCATGCATCATAAATATTATAATTAGTATAATATAATTGCATGATTTATTTTATAACATGCTCATGCATCATAGCTTATAAATGTTGTAAGATATGTTTGCATGCATTAATAACATAGTCATCCATCATTTAAATTGTAAGGGTTATAATATATAGTTTAGATGTATGGACGTATGTATGTTATTAATACTTTCATTACTTTAGTATATAAACGTTATGTATGATAATGTAATGAAAACTAAAATTTAGATTGTATAAAGTATGACACTACTTTAGATAATTTTGTAAACGTTATAATTTTACTAAGTACTTCATTATAGGCAATATTTGACTTTAATTTATTTAATTTATTTTATAATTTTTATAATTAAATAAAATTAGAAATTAAAATCAATAATAAAGAATTGCATGCAAACTTAGGTTAAAATCATTTTTTAAATAGTTTAAATTTTGATTCACATAGACCTAAGTTCACAATATTTCTAATACGATTAGAAATTAGTTTAATCTTTTTAATCAATTTAATAGGATTAAATTAGTTTTAATAAAAGATTAAAGTTGTAGCAAATGTATCTATAAGGAATCTTTGTCTAAGGCTAGTTCTGTCTAGGTTGGGGTTTTAAGCTGACGAAAACAGAACACTCCTAACTATGTTTGATACAAGTATGCAATTGTTGATTAAAGTTTATTAAAATGTTTAATGAACATTAATCAAAATATGTTTCACTATCCAAAATAAGTGTTACTATTGGGCAAACTTAAACAATCACTTAGTAAAAATAAGTAGTCTTATTTTTTCCAAGTTAAATTAACTCTAGGTAAAATACTTAGTGGGAGAAAAATGGGGTATATGATACTTCATTGCTCCCTAGGTAAAACATTCAATGGGAGGAAAATGGAGTATATGATACTTCCCTGTTCCTATCACATTTCTCCTTCATAGTTCACACCGTGAGACCTATACCGATCTCGAGACATCTTTGCTTGTGTCTCCCTACGAGTGGTGTTTGTATAGGTCAACACCAAGGTGAATGGAGAAAGTGTTTATAGTAAGTGGGAGCGGGATGTGTGTCAACACATCCCACGATCTCTCTCATTAGTTTGTAGTAAATTTTCATGCTTAGCCTCGAGGCACCTTTGCTTGTGTCCTCCCTATTGATGACATTTGCATGACTCTTTACTCAAATTCCAGAAATTGATAGAGTTGCTTTAGTTTTTGCCCCAATCATTTTTTTCCTACAGTCGGCTCATTGGGGCGGAACTCTAAAATCTAAAATGTGGGGTTACACTTTTTAGACTGAACAATGGTGACTAATAGATTAAGAACAAAGAGTTATTCTATATATTGGTTGAGATTGTCTCATTTCCGCGGAGGAGTACCTGATCATCCTACGGTGGCTTTTATCCCACCTCACTGAAACACCATTGTAAAATGATGTCACATAGGATGCATTAATTTATTTTGCTAAATTTGAATGGTTTTTCCAAAATGGTTAATGTATGGATTACTAATATAAATAAATTGCATGTTTCAACAATTTTTCCAATATGACTTTTGCAACTCTAAATATGCTCTCCGCCAACAAATTAACCGACGATAATTACATCACCTGGAAAAACACAATCAATATAGTTTTAATCATTGATGACTTACGATTTGTCCTACTGGAGGAATGTCCTTTAGTCCTGAATCAAAATGCCGCTCGAAACGTTCAAGAGGCATACGAGCGCTAAATGCGGGCAAATGAAAAGACCCAATCATATATTTTGGCAAGCCTTTCTAAAGTCTTGGGCAAGAAGCATGAGCCCATGCTCACTGCCCATGAGATCATGAAGTCCTTGCAGGGAATGTTTAGACAACCGTTCGCTCAGCTCAGGCATAACACTCTTAAATTCATCTTCAATGCTCGTATACAAGAAGGATTTCTATTCAAAAATATATTCTGGACATGATGGTCCACTTTAATGTGGCCGAGATGAACGGGTCTGTCATTAATGAGACTAGTCAGGTTAGCTTCATCCTGGAAACTTTACCTTAAAGTTTCCTACAATTTCGTAGCATTACTGTTATAAACAAGATTGACTACAATCTGACCACCTTTCTTAACGAGTTACAGACTTTCCAATCTTTGATGAAAATCAAGGAACAGAAGGGTAAGGCAAATGTTGCCCTGTCCTTTAAAAAGTTCTACAGAGATTCGACCTATGGAACTAAGTCTGTATCTTTCTTTTCCAGCACAAAAAAGTGAAAGAAAAAGAAAGGTAGAAAGGGGAAAGCTAACCCACCAATTGTTGCTCAAAAGGGCAAGAAGACCAAGGCTACAAAGGGAATATGATTCCATTACAACGATGAGGGAAATTGGAGAAGGAATTATCTCACGTACTTGGCAAAAAAAAAAAAAAAAAAAAAAAAGACCATGCAAGGTAAATGCAATTTACTTGTATTGAGGACTTGTTTAATGGAAAATGATGTTTTGGCTTGGACAATAGATTCAGACGCCATTAACCACGTTTGTTCTTCATTTTAGGGAATTGATTTCTAGCGGCAGCTAGCACTTGTTGAGATGACGATGCGTGTAGGAACTAGGCATGTTGTCTCTGTGAGGGCAATAGGAGGACTCCGACTTACTTTACAGAAAAATTATATTTTGTTAAAAAATGTATATGTAGTTCCTGATTTAAAGAGGAACTTAATTTATGTAAACTGTCTTCTTGAACAAACTTATAATTTATCTTTTAATGTAAGTAAAGTGTTTATTTACAAAATGATATTAATATTTGTTATGTTAAATTGGAGGATAATCTATTTGTGCTAAGATCGGTAGCAACTAAAGCTCTCCTAAATACTGAACTGTATAAAACTGCAATAACTCATAATAAAAGACAGAAAATTTCTCCTAAAGAAAATGCTCATCTTTGGCACCTAAGATTAGAACACATAAATCTCGAGAGGTAGTTTAAGAATGGACTTCTAAACGAGTTAGAAGAAAATTCTTTACCTGTATGTGAGTCATGCCTTAAAGAAAAATGACTAAAAGATATTTTATTGGAAAATGTAGAGCTCGTATATTCATACTTTTGTGAGTTGATGAATGTTAAGGCAAGGGGAGGGTTTAAATATTTCATTACTTTTACTGATGATTATTCTAGATACAGGTATGTATATTTAATGCAACATAAGTCTGGAGTCTTTGAAAATTTTAAAGAGTACAAGGTTGAAGTTGAAAATGCATTAAATAAAACAATTAAAACATTTCGATATGATAGAGGTGGAGATTATATGGATTTAAAATTTCAAAACTTTTTGATAGAGCATGAAATTGTATCCCAACTCTCAGCATCTGGTATACCTCAATAGAATGGTGTATCAAAGAGGAGAAATCGAACCCCATTAGACATGGTTCGGTCTATGATGAGTTATGTTTCCTTACCTAACTTGTTTTAGGGATATAGAGAGCATTATGCAACTTACATTTTGAATTGTGACCCACCAAAAAGTGTTATTGGAATACCTTTGGAATTATGGAATGATCATAAAGGTCATTTATGCCATTTCAGGATCTGGGGTTGCCCAGCACATGTGCTTGAGGAAAATTCTAATAAATTGGAACTTCATTAAAAATAGTGCCTATTTGTAAGTTACCCTAAAGAAATGAGAGGTGGTTACTTCTACGACCCTAAAGATAATAAAGTGTTTGTATCAACAAACACTACTTTTTTAGAAGAGAACCATATAAGGGAGCATACGCCTCGCATCAAGATAGTGTTAAATGAACTTTCTAGTGAAACTATTGAACCTTCAACAAGAGTTGTTGAAGAGCCCAATACCTCAACAAGAGTTGTTAAAGTTGGTTCATCTAGTAGGTCACATCCACGTCAAACGTTGAGGAAGCCTCGACGTAGTGGGAGGGCTGTGAACCCACCTATCGGTTACATGGGTTTAACAGAAACCCTAGTTGTAGCTGACAGTGATATTGAGGATTCGTTATCTTACAAAAAGGCAATGAAGGATGTTGACAGTGATGAATGGACCAAAGCCGTGGATCTCAAAATGGAGTCTATGTACTTCAATTCAGTTTGGGATTTTGTAGATCAACCTGATAGGATTATACCTATAGGCTGCAAATAGATCTACAAGAGAAAACGAGGTGCTGATGAGAAGATGCAAACCTTTAAGGCTACACTTGTGGCAAAGAGTTATAACCAAGTTGAGGGAGTCGAATATGAGGAGACTTTCTCACCTGTTGCCATGTTGAAGTCTATCCAAATACTCATATCTATTGCCTTATATTATAACTATGAGATCTAGCAAATGGACGTCAATACTGCTTTTTTAAATGGCAATATTGAAGAGACCATATATATAGAGTAGTCTGAGGGATTCATAACCCAAGGTCAAGAGAAAAAAGTTTGCAAGCTTAATCAGTTCATTTATGGATTGAAACAAGCTTCTCGATCTTGGAATATAAAAATTGATACTGCGATCAAATCTTATAGCTTTGATCATATGTTGATGAGCCTTATGTTTACAAAAGAATTATCAATAGTTCAGTACCTTTTCTTGTGCTGTATGTGGACGATATCCTACTCATTAGGAATGATGTAGGTCTACGGACTGAAATTTAAAATTGGCTAGCAACCTAATTCCAAATGAAATATTTGGGAGAGGCGCAATTTGTTCTGGGCATTCAAATATTTGGGGATCGAAAGAACAAAATGCTGGTCCTGTCTCAGGCATCATACATTGACGAGATGCTTGTCAAGTTTTTTATGCAAAACTCCAAAAGCGATTTGCTCCCTTTTAGGCATAAAGTTATTTTGACTAAGGAACAGTGTCCTAAGACATCTTAAGAGGTTAAGGAAATGAGATGAATCCCTCATGCATCAGTTGTTGGTAGCCTTATGTATGTAATGTTATGTACTAGATCTAACATCTGCTATGTAGCGGGGATAGTCAGTAGATATCAGTCTAATACAGGATTTGATCACTGGACCATCGATAAGAACATCCTCAAGCATCGAGGGGCCGTAGTCTAAAAGAGCACCAAGCAAGGGTGTATTGCTGACTCCACTATGGAGGTTGAGTATGTAGCAACTTGTGAAGTTACCAAGGAAGCTGTGTGGCTTAGAAAATTCGTGACTAATCTAGAAGTGGTTCCAGACATGTCAAAGCTCATCACCCTTTATTGTGATAATAGTGATGTTGTGGCTAATTCCTCAGAGCCTAGAAGTCACAAACACGGGAAGCACATAGAGTGGAAGTATCATCTCATTTGAGAGATTGTGCATCGAGGGGACGTGATCGTCACGTAGTTAGCTTTGATACACAACAATGCTGATCCATTTACAAAGGCCCTCGTGACTAAGGTGTTTGAGGGTCACCTGCAGAGTATGGTTCTACAAGACATGCTACATCTAGTCTAGGGCAAGTGGTAAATTTTTTACTTGGTGCATATTATGCCCTAGTTTCTTATTTTGTGTACATTTGTATTAGTATGACTTTTATGATGTACACCTCACTAGCTTTAGGACAAGCGGGAGATTGTTGGGGTTGATGCCCTAAATCTCGTGGGTTCTGTAGTTTGTAATTGTGTTGTACAAACAGTTTATTTATTTAATAAAATCTGAGGTATTTTATTCGACATTTAGTAGCATTAACCCATAAAATCAATAAACAAACATCCAAGATTATCTTCTGAAGCTTAAACATGTATATAGAGATATACAAGTGAATTATGTTTAAGTGATAACCTTAACGGTATGTTAAATGGATACATTTGGGTATCTTATCTTGGTGACACTATAAATACGGGCCACTTTGTAGATGTTACAATTTTTGTAAAGTTCTACAAATGATTTAATCCAGATTATTCATGTAGAGACATGTGAGCGAGGATGTTCTATACAAAAAAGTTTGTATAAGACCAGACCACAAAATGAATAGTCTCATTATATAACACCATTAATAGTAGAGACTTACCTTTCACCATGATGACCATAGGTGACATGACTTGAATCTTAAGTGAGTTGTGAACTTCTATCTGTGAAGGCGGTCCTTTGATTTGCATGAGTGAGAATAGCTAGTTCGCTGACTCTATATGCCTACCATTTTGGGGATTCTTTTAATTGGCAGTTGGGAACACAGCTACACAAGACGAAATTTACTCCATCCCTAACGTTGGGGTAAGTAGATAAATTGTTCTCTTAAGGGCTGATTTCGTGCCTTGAACAATGTGGTACCACACTCTTTCTTGACCTGAGTGGGGTCTGGTCATAATTAGACTATGACTTATTGTTCATTAGTGGGATCAGTAATACTTATGGAGTTAGATGTAATTACAAGGGCAAAACGGTATTTTTGGCCTAGTTGTACTTACAAACGATTTGTGAAGGATCATCGTACTGTTCACTGGTTATATCCAATGAACACATAAATATATCTGTAATGCGAAGGGTGTAGCTTCGGTCTTTAGTGGAGTGTCCGATAGTTAATGAAAGTTGATTAATTTAACTAAAGGGGCTTAATTAATTGATCAAGTACCATTGAAACTTCAATTTATAGGTCCATAAGGTCACCTCTATAGCTCAACTAGGATTATTGAGAATGAATTTTTGATAAATTTGAACTGTTCAAATTAATTGAGGAAATTAATTATATGTGATATAATGAATATATATAATGTATTTGATACGTTGTAATATAAAGTTTATGTGAAATTGATAATTGAGATCGATCCTGCTTTTGCATCAAACTTCACAATTCTTCATCTACAATATTATTTTCTTGTTTATATAATGCATTATATATAATATTAGTTTGATCCTATACTTTAGAACTTTGTTCATAAATTTAATCTCTATATTTATAGATATTCAGTTTTAGTCTATATACTTCTAATAATTTTTAAATTTAGTCCATACTTCTAACTTATTATTGGAAAAATCTTTCACATAATGTATTTTCTTGTATGAAAGTTGTAATTATTAACTCATAATGTTGATATATATATTTACTTTGAGAGATTAGATATGAGACTTATAAAGTACACGGACTACCAAAATGGTATTTTAATCTAATAACAAAATGGATCCATGTGGTCCAAACTTTTCCATTATCCAATCAGCATAGCTCTGAAAAGCTACTTTTTCGATTTAATGCCTATGAGAGAGAAAATAAAGAGAGAAGTGAAAAAATCTTAAAAGCCAAACTAGAAATAGGATCATTTCACACGTGTCGTCTCTTCATTGGCTTCCTACTTTAATGTGATCAAATTAAATTGATTGCCATTTAAAGTTGGAGTTTATTTTGTTGTTTGCTTCTTATTTTAAGTCTATATTTTTCTTTTCTTTTTTCTTTCCCTTTTGTTTTTTCACTTCAATCTCACATGATGGAAGATTCAATCCTCTCCTCGAACAACGTAACTCAATCACAAGCTAGTCGTTCATCCGAATATTTGAGTACATTGTCCAAACTCTTACTTCTTTGTTTGACATCTGAATGATATGATCTTTATACCAATTTGTCATCTCACTAGAGATGTTCATGAGTTGGATTGGGTTGGGTTGAAAGTAGATCCAACCTAATTGTTCGGGTTGTAAATTTCTTCAACCCAAATAACCCTTATTAAAAAATGAACCCAACCCAACCCAACCCAACCATAAAATATTTGAGTTGGGTTGGTTCGGTTAATCGGGACTTTATTTAGAATTTTGTTCTAAAAAGAAACAAAACATAACTATGTAAAAATCTAATTTAATTATTTTTATATATTAAATTAAGATTAACTATTCAATTTCAATTTATTTAGTAAAAAATTTCTTTCTAAAGTGCAAAGAAACTACTTTTAAGAGTTGTTGAAGAATAAATTACTAAAAAAATATTAAAATTAAATAAAATTAAAATCAATATATGCATAAATAATTGTATTATAAGTAACAAAAAAAAATATTTATTTTAAAGTTAATAATAAGTTCAGGTTGGTTTGAGTTATATTAAGTGAACCCATAACCAACCCAACTCATAAAATTTTCAATTATTTGAACCCAACCCAACCCAAACCACACGAATTGGGTTGAGTTTATCAATTTTTTTCGGGTTTTTTGAACACCCTTACATCCCATGACCCTAGGGATGACAAACTTTTAGATATCTCGACAATGGTATGATATTATCTGTTTTGGGTATACACTTTTATGGTTTTGCTTTTGATTTCACCCAAAATGCCTCATATCATTGGAGATAATTGTTTTGACTTTAAACTCATGATCACCCCCTTATTTAAGGGACGTGAGACTTTGACCGCGTCCCCATTGACCGCCTTCCCAACATGATAATCTAAATAAATTGTGTTATTAATTATCTTTATGTATTCTTTCATTAGGGAAAAAAAATCTCTTAATGTATTAAAAATATTATTCTCTTATTACACTTGTTAAAAAAAAAAATTGAAACCCATTTTTTTATTTATTTTTTATTTTAATAAAAAAAATGGCTTGTGAAAGAAACCTGTGATGCACCTCTTTACAATCTAGATATTATCATTATGATATCACTATAAAAATTAATAATTTCTTGTGTTGTATTACAATTAAATTAATTCAAATATGTTAAGTAAGTGATAATTGGGCAATGATTTGATTGGTTAATTGAAACAAAAATTACCCATTGTACACATTAACTTTAAGGCATGGAGAATATTTCTTTAAAAAGATTGTTGTACAAGAGTTACTAAAATAACCAAAGTCTATATACAAGCTATCTTAAGGAGCTATGTACATAATTGAGATTGGTAAATTAATGTCATTTAATTCAATTTTGCTCCACATGGTCACCTTTAATGTACTCTATATACTCCCCCCACAACAAATATGGTATTGCATTTTATATTCTATAAATATTATATTTAACTTATCAACATTAATTAATAAAATAAATATTGAGTTCATCATAAAGATTTTAGTCCTTCCCCATTTTAAAATTAGTATTGAAGAAAAATAATAAACAAATAAAAGCATCATCATCCAATGATCCAATATTATTTTTTTCACAATTTACTCAAATATAGATTTACTTTACTCGCTGTTTAGATTGATTAGAGGAAAAATGTATTTAAAAAAAAAAAAATTATTTAAACATTTTTTTTTATAAAAAAAAGGTTTAAAATGAACTTTAAATATACTTTAAAAGCTATTTGATGGTTGTCAAAATAACTTATTTTCGAAGTTAAATACTTGAAAGGATAATCTAAACACATCCTAATTCTTTCAATAAATAAATAAATTTCTAATTAATTTTAAGAGGGGCGAAGGCTTTACTAATGTATTTATTTTTATGAAAGAGATGTCACACACCTACCCTTAATTTACCAAAAAGCCAAAACTGACTCCCAAATCTTTTATGTATGCCACTATTTATAAATCTCTCTATCTTTTTATTTATTTTTTCTTTTTTTGAAATAGCAATATTGAAAGTTATTAAAAGTTATAGACTTCACAACTATTATTAACATGCACTTGAGTACACTATGCATCCATGTGACATGTTATATGCTTTTAAGATGATAGATAACTTCTATTCTTGTCTTCAATATTTATTTTTACCAAAAATAAATAATTTCTATATTCAGCTTATTTATGATTTGTTAAATATATATCTCTTTTAATTTATGACGCTACGATAGTGGACAAAGTTCGATTGATTTATTGTTAATTATTATTTATCTTTTTCTTCATAGAAAAATATCTACAGAAATAAATAGTTCTTTCACTATCTATTTCACATTATTTCTTATTCTAATTTGACACGTGAGTTTATTTAAGTCTTATTTAAGAATTAGATTTTTAATTTATAAATTATATTAATTGGACAATTTTCAATTCAGCTAAATTTATTTTTCTTTTCATATGTGGAGGGGAGATTCGAATATTTTTCGTAATAATATCACTATTAATTATTCAACCGATTTAGTTAGGGAACTTTTTTTCAACTAACATATTATTTAGCTCGTTACAATGTTTTTATAAAATAATGATTGCAAGTACCATCTATTTAATAAAATATTAGTGTTCTGACAGCAGAAATCCCACAATCTAATTTATTTTAAAAAATATTTAATAGAAATATTATATGTCTTTTCATCTATAGTAAAATAGTTCATTTATTTATAAATATGGTAAAATGACAAAAAAAATTTTCATTTTTTTCATTTTGTTTATATTTAAAAATATTTTCAATAATTTTACCATTTAAATACTTTATTTTTTTAAAAAAAAAAATCATAGTACTAAACTTTTTTTTTTTAATATAAAAATGATAGAGAGGCACTATCAAGTACAAACTTTACCTCTCGCATTTTTATGCGATAAGATGGCGATTTTCAACTGACATTATAACCTTCATTTGAATGATGGTTGAGAACTGTCATCGTATAGAAAATTTAGGAGGCACTTTTTTTAAACAAATTGACATTATATAGTTAATTTATTATCCTTAAAATAAAACCCATAATATTTTAAATTAAAATTGAGACTTGAGAAACGGGTGAGACGTTTGACATTTTTATGTTTTGTTTTCTACTCAAGCAACCCAATTCATATCTAAAAGTTTTATCAACTTTACTAACTATCTTATCAAATGATTAGTTTATTATCAACCAATTTTTTATACTATAAATGACAGTATTAGATCAAATTCATAGTCAAATAATAGAAATCCATCTCTAAAATTTAAGAGAGGGCTCTCCTAAGAACAAAATTCTTTATTCAAAATGATTTTAAAAGCTCCCTATTACAAACTAAAACTAGCTATTTATAATCTTAATAAGAAAATAAGACAATTAACTAAATAATTATAAAATTATAATTAATCTAAATTAACAAGTAAACAAATTTTAAATTTAGATATATTAATTATCTTATAATTATCCTCATCAATTTTGATATTGACAAGAAAATTTATTATAGCTCGATTAATAATTCAAGTAGAACTAAGTGGATAAAGATATATCAATATTTACCCTTTCAAAAGTTGATAGTTTGATCTGATATCGTATACTAAGTTGGAGTAAAAGTGAGAAACGATAGTTATGGTCAAAGAAGGTGTGGGTCCATAAATTGAAGTGTAGGGTTGGAAGGCATTAAAGATGAAAAGGTAGGCAAAGAAAGGCATATGAGGAAAGAGGTTGGGCAAATATCACAATAATGCATAAAGAGGGCCGCTTCATCTCGTGAAAACTACCATTAATTATTTCTCACATATCTTCAATTTCAAAAAACATAAATATAAATATATTATAACATAAAATAAAAGCCTTTAAAGGAAAAAAAATCTTAGGTACCCTTCTTTTGATCCATTTCATTCCATGTGAAAAAAAGGTTTAAAGATAGGGTTAGGTGGCCTTTCCAAAGTCAACCTCCCTTTCATATCTTCTTCCCTTCATTCATGTTTTGCATGGGAATGTATATCTTCCTATCACCCCCTCCCTTTTTAGACCTCCCACCTCTTTTTGATACCCTTTTTACTTTTCTATATTAGATTAATAGTAATTTATGTTTCAGGTCCAAACTATTTTAGTAAACATTATAATAAAGAGATATTTGAAATAGTAAATACTATAGTTAATTATATGTTATAATAACTGGAAATAACAACTACTACAATTGAAGCCTCAACATATAATGAGCTATAATAGCCACTCTACCCATTTGAAGTTGAAGACCAGATGTTTCGTGGCTGTTTTAATCTAACAAAAGTTAAGACTAATAAATTACTTACTAGAGTAAATACATCTCTAATCACAATGGGAAATGAAGACAATTAAAGACACCAACTAAACAAGAAAACACTCGTGAAAAACAAATTTCCTAGTATGTGGTTTCATGGTTGAACAAAATCAATGCTCTAAAGAGAGAGAGAGAGGGCATCATAATTTGTATCCCATTTAAAGTAGAGAGATAAAAACTAAAAATAGGGGCCAAATTTTGTTGACGTCACATTAAAAGCTGTCAAAGACAGACAGAAAAAATAAATAAATTATTTTTTTTTAAAAAAAATGTTGACTTTGAAAAAAGTGGTATTTTGGCGTTTAGCGGAGGTGTCTAAATATTTTGGGGTCAAAAAACGCGGGCGGCGCCGGAGCCGACAATGGATGTGGTCCCTAGCTTTAGAGTTCGACACGTCAGCCGTCGCAGCTGTAAATCGGAGCATTTTCGTGCCCCCACGTGTCAACTTAACATTACCAATGAACGGAGAATTTTTCTAAATCTCGTGAATGCCCTTTTCGGGTACCTGCCCACGTGAAACCAACTACATTACACGGCGTCGTTTTTCTCTTTTTTAATTTTGCTATTTGTCAAACTCTTTTAAATTTTTATTTTTAGCATCACATGTGACGTTGTGATGATGATAGAGACTCCAGCGGCTCACATGAACTCACTGCGGAACTAAAGGTGTTCAAATAATCCAAATAGACTATTGAACTAAATTATAAGAGTCGAGTTGGATTAGTTTTAATTTTGGATTGGATTAGATTGAATTTTTTATGTTTTTCTTGGTTGAATTGGGTTTGGGTCATAATTGTAAAAATTCGGGTTGGCCTCAACCCGAATTTCTAATATTAATAATATATATATATATATATTATAACTTATAAATATTATAAATCATATACATCTTTATGATGTTTGTTTAAAATTTATAATAGATATCTTGGATTTTGCTATTTAACATTTGAATTTGATGTAATTTTAGTTATTAGAATGTGTTGTAGATAAATTAAGTACTTTAAGTTAATAAAAAAATAAATAACCCGACAACCCAACCCAAATTTTAAGGGTTGGGTTTGAGACCTAATTCGTGTCATTCGTAGCCAACCCAAAATTTCATATTGGACCAAGAAATCTCTCCAACCCAACCCAACCCAACCTATATACATTCCTATACAGAACACACATCTCTTCTTGATAGGTAGGGGTGATGATTCAAATTGGGTAAACCGAATGGATTAAGAAATTGAACCTTCATCGAACTAATGTAGTTCGGTTTGATTTCAAAACTGAAAATTAAAGTGAAACCAAACCGAAATGTTGTATTTTAAACAAATTTTAAAATATATATATATATAATTACTTAGGGTTATCTTCTTAGTTCTTATCACTTGTCTTCACTTCAGCCTCTTACTCTTGTCGTTACCAATACTCCCTCTCCCTTTTTCTTTGAATCCCGATCGTCTCTCACTCTCTCCACCCACCCAAGGATAGGAACACCTTCGTCTCCGCCCAGTCAATGAATGCCAACTGTCAGATCGGAGATTGTTAGAGTCCTCTCCTCTTTCTTCAGTTCGTCTTTGCCCAGCCAAAAAACGCTTAACGTTTTCATACAAGTTCCGATCGTCTCTCACTCTCTTGTTGAGCATTATGGTATTAAAAGATTTATTGAGCTCAAACTTCTCAAATTTCATATTTCAATTGCAAATTTCAATCAAAGAACAAAAGACTAATTTCTCAAATTTCAATTCGTTGAGCCTGATATCAACGAGCTTGACCGTGAAAATATGAAAAAAAAAAAAAAAACCATTTATTTTTACAATCCCTCGTGTCTTGTTCTTTGAAATAATTTTGCTTCACTTACCTTCATTCTTCTTCATTTATCTGCTTTTACTTTGAGAAAGAAATAGGAAAAGGCTTCATCTCTCTGTTTTTACTTTGAGAAAGAAATAGAGAAAGGTTTCAATTTGTTGCATGTTTTAGAGAAAATCCAAATTTGGTAAAGCTCTTTTGATGTGATTATAATGATGATTGATGTGATGTCTTCAGTACTCTTACTACCAAAGCAGGGGCATTTTAATTTTCATATTTAGAAAATATGAAAAAATACAAAAAAAAAAAAAACCTTGAAACCAAATTGAACTGCACTGCAAATATGTGATTCGGCACAGTTTCATATAACAAATTTTAGAAAATTTGTGGTTCGATTCGATTTGGGGCTCAAACCGAACTGAATCGAATCATGAACTCTCTACTTATAGAGGTGTACAGATGTTGGTCGAAGTCAGTTTTTCGATCAAACCATCATTGAACCAACTAAGATTGGTTTAGTAAATGTTCAAACCGATCTTAGTCGAAGAGAGCAAACTGGACATCGGTCAGACGGTTTTATTCTATAGAATTTTTTTAAAAAGTTGTCGCTTTGGATTTTTTCCCAAATCGACATTGACCGAGCCTCTCCTCTTCTCCAACTGGCCGTCTTTGATTTGATCGATTTGGCTCAATTTTTGAGTCTATCATGTTTCATTATTTAAAATATTTATCCACTCTTAGAGATAGATTTAGTAGTATTAGAAAAAAAAGAAAAGAAAAGAAAAGAAAAAGATCATATTTACTTAAATGCTAAAATAGACAATAGTGGGCAATTAAGTCATAACAAACTTACTTTATTAGTTTCTTCCGAGAAATAAAAAAAACTCAATTCATTAATTGAAATGTTTAATTTCTCGTTTGTATGGTTTTTTTTCTCTCTTTTTAGGGTTCTCACCATATATAGTTGTTACTTATAATATTTATTTTAAGAAAATGCAATGTAAAGATACATAATACTTGAAGTATAATATTTAGCTCACCTTTTAATTTGATTAGATTAATAATGATATTGACTTAAAAATAATTCAATTGTGTTAGACATTTCGTTTATCTATTTATAGAGTTCATAAATCTTCTTTTAATCATTATGGTTGTCGAGTGTGAAATTAAACCTAGATTAATTTAAATAAAGTCATGATTTGGACAAAGATAGGTAAACCAAGGAAAATGTTCAATTAGTTTGACCCATTTGAGCTAAGAGTGTAAGCTAAGCTATGGGACCAAGCTAAGAAGATTAAACTAAGAGAGTGGGTCGAGCTGGAAGAATGAGCTGAAAAAAAGCAAGTAAAGCTAATTGACTTTTAAGTGATTTTTTGGCCATTTAGGAGCAATATTGTGAATTATGCTTCTTAGTCGGGAAAAATAATAACATAATATATATATACTGTCTCTTATACACATCTAGATGTGTATAAGAGACAGGGAAGAATGAGCTGAAAAAAAGCAAGTAAAGCTAATTGACTTTTAAGTGATTTTTTGGCCATTTAGGAGCAATATTGTGAATTATGCTTCTTAGTCGGGAAAAATAATAACATAATATATATATACTGTCTCTTATACACATCTAGATGTGTATAAGAGACAGATGCTACCCCCATACAAGGCAGCCTGGCTGTCACCTTTCTTACAAGGTAGCCGGATTGACCTCAAAAGAGGTCAACCCAACTTTTATATATATATATAAAGAGGGGTCAGCTACTTGCCGACCTCACCTTTTAAAATTACAATATTGTATATATATGTATGTATGTATGTCTTTATGTATTAAGCATTTGTTAGTAGAATTTTACGTGGATTGATCATGCAAAGACCATGTTAAGTGTTATAAAAGAAACCCTTGGTATGACCTACACATGCATGAGCCATGCTTTACACTAAAAAGAACATATCAAAGTAATTATTTCTTTGAGACTAATAAATTACCCATTTTTTGTTTTGTATAACTCAATTATTTGCAAAGCAATTAATTAAAGAGATATAATTACATTGCATTTGATAATTGGAGAATCAAGCATCATTGTTCTACCCAAAAGTCAAATACATTAAAGGTTGAGATGTGTAACGACCCAGATAATGATGATTCGAATGAAAAATGGATTAATTAAAGATTGGTGATAGCATGGAAGCCGAAAAGACAAGCTAAGTTCAGTTATTAATTGAACGAGCTATATAATTTAGGAGGCACAAGAGGGGTATGCTTTTCAACTCATACTAGTTTTTTACTAGTTGAATTATATTCAAACCTGATTTAAACTTAAGCGTCAGAGTGAATTTAGCTCAACACCACAACGGTGTTAGCTTTACTCACATTTTTGCAGGATATCGAGTTACTCTCCCTAAACACAAATACAAATTTACCGTTGGTGTGATTTTTGGTACTAACAATTGACGCCGTTTGTGGGGAAAGAAATAGTAAAATCTTTTAGCCCTACCACTACATCTTGTGTTTGAATCATGAGCAATAACTCAAACAGAGAGAATCTTCCCACTGACTGGGATGATTCGGACCGTGAACATCATCCATGGTGACAACCCACCCGTATTCCAGAAAATCACGTGGGTAAGACCCACTAGCTTGAAAATGAGCCAGTTTAGGAGTATGCGGCTTTAGCCGCCAAGGTGGATAGCTTGGATCAGAATCTAAGCTAGATCATGGAGATGCTCAGACGACATAACCCAATCATCAAGGCCATCAGGCAGAATGCAATATACCCACCTGAGCAAAATAAGCGTTATGAGAAGCAAAAGCATAATCTGTTGGGCCAAAGCACTACCCGACTTTTCTGTGACCCAACCGAGGCTAAAGGTCTAGCGATTGAATGGGTGTGGGAGTCTGAAGTTCCTAGACCAAAGACATCAGAGAAGTTGATATTGGAAGGGAACAACATGCATGTGAACAATCTAGACCCGTAGAAGCATGCCTCTACTGATCACCATTCTCGAACTTCTAAAGTTCGGAATTATGTTACAGTCAAGAGTCAACCCAGGAGATCTCACAATGTATCAGGGACGATTGACAATCTGGAGAGGTGACTGAACAAAGGCTCAAAAGATGGAATAAACAGACAAATCCAACATGGGTATAGATTTACGATATCTCATCAACCAAAGGCGAAGGAAGCAAGTCAAAGATGACAAAGAAGTGGATAGCTGACTGTGGGCAGTCGAGTTACAACGCATCCAAAACTAGCTAGGAGATATCAAGAAGCCTCAAGATCATGAGAGGTTAGACCGTGATCATTTGTTGGATCAGGTAGACCCACCCTTCACGGATGAGATCATGCAAGAGCTGGTACCCCCCAAATTCAAGCTACCTACCATAAAGCCCTATGATGGATCGAAAGATCCAATAGAGCATCTAGATACGTTTCGATCACAGATGGAACATCAAGGAGTCTGAGACGCTATCAAGTGTTGAGCATTTTTGTTTACTCTTATAGGTCTAGCCCGAAAGTGGTTCAAAAAGCTGAAGATGAGATCAATAGCTTTATTCCGAGAACTGGCAAGAGCGTTCATTACCAGTTCCTAGGGGATTGAGTTTAGAGAAAACCTCTACTCATCTTCTCACCATAAAGTAGAGAAGGAATGAATCACTAAGAGAATATGTCGCAAGATTTAACAGCAAAGCTTTGCCGATTGAAGGTTATACTAACGGTGCTACCCTGACAACCATCATGGCCGGACTAAGAGACGAGAAGTTTTTCTGGTCCTTAGGCAATAAAGTCGCTACAACCTAGTCAAACTCCTTTCTAGGGCACTCTTCTGAACCACCAAAGATCAAGAGGTCGAGAAGAGGAAGATCGTCATGAGAACAAGAAGAGAAGGACGGAAGAACAAGATATGGCACCAGAAAAGACAACCTAAAAAAGCTTACCACCTAGAATGTTTGAATATTACACTCCCAGGTGGTTCTTGTGGAGCAGATTTTAATGGAGATCCATGACAAGAAAATGTTGAAGTGGCCAGCAAAGTTGAAGGCTGGTTCACACCGAAGAAACAGAGACAAATATTGTCTCTTCCATCGATACCATGATGATACCACCGCATAATGTTTTGACCTTAATAAAGCCACAAAAACTCTAATTAAACAGGGATAACTGAAGGAATATGTGGGAGCGGAGACCAGAATGATAATCAAAGAAAAACAAATTGAAGTAGAAGAGATCACACGTTGACCCTGCCTAAAGAAATCAAGATAATCATGGGTGGTCCGGCTGGAGGCGATTCTGGAAGAAAGCGAAAACACAGAGCACGTGAAGCGTGTCTATCTCCGAGGGTTCAGGAAGTATGTTTTACTGCTGTAGTAGATTAAGTTATCAGTTTTTTTTTTTTAGGAAGATGTAAATCTACACCAGCTTCACAATGACGCCTTAGTGGTATCTCTTATCATAGCGAATATCAAGGTGCATTGAATTCTAGTGGACAGAGGCAACTCAATGAACATCTTATCTTTTCGCACCTTCAACGCCATGAGGTTGGGACGAGAATGTTTGAAAAGAAATGTGACCCCGCTGTTAAGGTTAGTGGGCAGACGGTATACCCGGAAGGTGGCATAAGACTTCCGGTCACCTTTAACGGAGGCATGGCCTGTGTGACAGCTATTGTGAAGTTCTTAGTGGGAGACGAAAAATTAGTCTACAATGTCATCTTAGGAAGGCCATCCTTGCATCAAGTGAATGGTTTTCCGTCCACCTATCATCAGTTATTGAAATTCCTTACCCCAGGTGGAGTTGGAATTGTGAGAGGGGAAAATTGATGTCACGAGAATGGTATAGGACTGCCATGAAAAACCCACAAGGAAAAGTAGAGGTAGTGCATGTCATGAGCAGTGTTGCTAGAAAAGGAAATGAGAAGGTTCTTCACGCCATAGAAGAGTCCGAAGTCAAGGCTCAAACCTCAATTCCCCTAGTGAGCGACTTGTCTGTTTGTGAGATGGAGTTAGATGATGCTACCAGTCCCAAATTGATAGCTGAGCCCAGGCCTTGAAACGAGCCAATCAAGCTATTGGAATATATTTCGTTACTATCTAACACTCAAAGAGTTAACATTGGGACAAGACTAGGAGTTAATGAGAAGGAAGCTATTATAGCATTTCTAAGAAGAAATGTAAACGTATTTCCCTGGTCTACAGACAACACGCAAGGAGTGGACCCACAAGTGATGGTGCACTGACTCAGTATTGATCGAAGCTACAAACCAGTGCGTCAAAAGAAGCGAGGCTTTAAATAAGCACATAATGAAATAATAGCTGAGTAGATGGATAACCTATTGCAGACGAAGTTTATCCGAGAGGTCCACTACCCATAATGGTTGTCTAAAATGGTACTCGTTAGAAAAGCTAACGGAAAATAGAGAATGTGTATCGACTTCCTAAGAATAGATAAACTCGTCGATGCTATTACCGATCACGAACTATTGAGCTTCATGGATGCTTATTCAGGATATATCCAAATTAGAATGCACCCCCCAAATTAAGAGAAAACCTCTTTTGTCACCAATCGAGGACTTTACTTTTATACTGTAATGCCATTTGGGCTCAAGAATGTAGAAGCCACTTATTAACGCCTGGTGAATAAAATGATTGCTCCTCTTATTGGTAGGAATATGGAGGTATATGTGGATGATATGTTGGCTAAAAGCAAGAAAGCGAGCCACTATGTAAAAGACCTGCCCGAAGTCTTTGGAGTCTTAAAAAGATACCATATGAAGCTGAACTAAGAAAAACGTGCTTTCAGAGTGGCTTCTAGGAAATTTCTAGGTTTTATAGTAAACCGAAGAGGAATTGAGGCAAATCGAGACAAAATACGAGCTGTGCTAGAGATGAAGCCTCCTAAAACAATAAAGCTACTACAAAGACTTAATGGGAAGATAACAATTCTTAAACCTTTCGTAAGACGAGCTACTGATAAATGTCTTTCATTCTTTAAAGTATTAAGGAAAAAGGCTAACTTCTAATGGACAGAGGAATGTGTGCAGACATTCAGGCAACTAAAAAATTATTTGAGCTCAGTCTTACTCCTTTCCCAGCCCGTTCCAGGCGAAGAACTTTTCCTGTATCTTGTCGTGTCTGATTCTATAGTTAGTTCGGTCCTAATCAAGGAGGACGAAGGTCGACAGTCACTGGTATACTACATTAGCAAATCGATGGTAGAGGTATACACGAGATACCCCCAAGTAGAGAAGTTTGCCCTCGCCTTGGTGGTATCTGTCTAGAGGTTACACCCATATATTCCAAACCCGTGAGGTAACAAGTCTTATCCAGTTTTCCATTGCGACAAGCGTAGCAAAGCCAGAAGCGTTGGGCAGATTAATGAAATGGGTAGTTGAGTTGGGCGAGTACGACATCCATTTTCGACCTCGAGCTGCAATGAAGAGCCAAGCTGGAGCCGACTTTGTGGCTGAGTTCACTTCACGCGCCTCCCTGGGTGACAATGTTAAAGTATGTATAATAGAAATATCTCCAGAAATCAAGAGCTACAATAACCCTCCATGGAAGCTTTATGTGGACGGGTCGTTCAATAGAAAAGGTTGTGAAGTTGGTTTGTTGTTGTTGTCACCAGAAGAAGAAGCCTTGAGTATGCTTTGAGGTTCAAATTCTGGGTCCTAAATAATAAGGCAGAATATGAAGCACTCTTAGCTGAGCTGCGACTAGCTGTTGGAGTTGGGGTCACCAACTTGGTTATTTACAGTGATTCTCAACCTATTGTCAATTAGGTAGCCCAGACATAGAAAACCAAAGACTGCAAAATGGTTGTTTATCTAGCAGAAGTCAGAAAAATGTTGAGCTCTTTTAGCAAGTACGAGATAAAAAATAATACCCCGATCTTAGTACCAATATCGATTTCGTAGCCTGGTTGGCAGCAGCTTATGATGCTGACCTAAGTAGGATGATACCTGTAGAGGTTCTGAATGCACCCAGTAGGGGTGTACATCAAACCGACCAAAACTAACCGAATTAAGGTCAGTTGGTCGGTTGGGGCTAGGGGTCGATCAATTGGATTTTGGTTTTCCTGAAAAAAAAAAAGTTGAAAATCGACCGACCGACATATTTATTGTTGGGTTTTATGTCCTAAAACTCGTAATTTGTAAAATGATAAATATTTTCTATAATCAATAAAGTTATTATTGATTTCATATATTATATGAAAGTCTAAATCCAATAAACTAAGACTCATGATTATTATATGAGTACTTGAACTTTATGAGGAGACATAAGAGTGGATCAGGTTCGAGTAAATAGTCAAAATGATCTATAGTACATGAATAAGGTTGAGTACCTTAGTCTAGTAACACTATTGGATGCGGCCTACTCTATAGTTGTTACAAAGAATTGTAAAGTGCTACATACGATGTGATCCTAATTTGTACATATTATGACATGAGGAGAGGGGGCGTCCCATGCAATGATCCTAGGAGCCCAGGAGTCACAGGTGCGGCAAACATATAGAGTGGAAGTATCATCTGATCCGCGAGATAGTGTAACGAGGAGACATAATTGTCACGAAGATTTCCTCGGAGCCAAACGTTGTTGATCCGTTTACGAAGGCTCTCACGGCTACAGTGTTTTAGGGTCACATTCAGAGCATGAGTCTACGGGACCGCTCGCGGCTGGACTAAGACAAGTGGGAGATTATATTGCACTGGGTTTTTATGCCCTAGTTTATTGTTTTGTACCTATTTGTTTATACTCCTCACTTCACTTTAGGACAAGTGGGAGATTGTTGGGGTTTGTGCCCTAAAGTCTAGTGTCCTGTAGTTCTGTAGATTATATTGCACTGGGTTTTCATGCATCATATAATATAAAGGTTATATTTATGTATGCATTATTTATTTAACATAATACTTATAAGCGTTATAAACACTTCGTTATGTGGCATGTGTATTTTAGTTGTTTATTTTATAAATGGTCATAAAATGAAATTAGAACTAAAATAATTAGTAAAAGGTTAAAAAGTAGCAAATCTATCTATATGGGACCTTTTGTCTAAGGCGGGTTCTGTCTAGGCTGGGATATTTAAGGTGACGGCAACAGAACACCTTTACTTAGGAACCTACTTGGAAAGGTAAATTAGATAGATTTGATGCATGCTTGTAAGTTAAGGACAGTCCATTAAAGAGTTTGATGTGACTACTTGGACTTGTTTTATTTCAAACACAAAAGTTGTTTTTGAGCAAACTTAATAAATGACTTAGATTATAATCAGTAGCCGGATTGTCTAGGTTAATAAACCCCTAGGTAGAACATTCAGTGGGAGGTACTTGGGACATTTGATGCTTCATTTATACCTCTCGCGCTTCTCTCTTATATCTATCCTCAGCCTCATGACACCCTGGGAGTGTCTCCCTAAAGTATGGTGTTTGGAGGTCAATATCAAGGTGGATGGAGAGAATATTCATAGTAAGTCGGAGCGGGAAGTCCAACAACATATCCCACGGTCTCTCTTGTTGGATTAAATAAAGTTTCTACGCATCGCCTCGAGGCACCCTGGGTATGTCCCCCTATAGGATGGCTGTTTTGCGCATTTCTTTATTTGATCTTCTGTTAGAGGATAAGGCTACTTAGTCTCTTGTCTTAATCTGTTTTTTTCCTACAGTAGGTGCATTAGGGCGGGACTCTGGGGCTGAAAATGAGGGGTTACACTTACTCGGAATTGTTAAAGGTTAACAGTTCTGGACCGAACAAATGGTAGTTGTTAGGTTCAATTCCAAGAGTTGGGTATTCCTAATAGTTGAGAATGTCTCATCTCATTAGAGGGACATCTAATCACCCTACTAGTGACGTTTGTCTTGCCTCGCTGGTGAAGAATCTCAAATCGAGAGTTCCATGAGCGGGCTTAGATCGCTCATATTTCACAGTGACCGAAAACATAAACGATATACATTCAACACATATAGTTATGCAAATAAAACTCATTATCAACATTCTCAGATTACGATAAAACAACAAGGAAAGGGTTTATACTAGAGGAAGACTATCTTCGTATGAGTGAACCCACAGTAGCGGAAAACTCCCATCGATCTACTAGCACCCGATGAGTATGTCGACTGCAATAACACGATCCGAACGCACACGAACAATGTCACGGGGACAACACCACCACAAGAGAAACCCGAGTATTCTTGGAGTAAAAACCCAAAGAGTGGGCTCTGGTGAGTTTGGTAGAGGACGGAGGAGAACATGTCGTGTAGACAATAAGCAAGTGGGAGATGAAACTCTGTTATTGTATAGCGAAAGTGCTTATCGCATAGAGGAGCTACACGATCGTGTAGGATTTGCTGAACGATCATTTAGGAAAAGGTATACGATCGTTTAGCTAAATCGGCATACTATACGATCATTTAAAGAAGCTATCCAATCGTCTAGGCGATAGTGTGCGATCGTTTAGGCGCGAGGTATACGATCATTTAGACAAAGAACGCTATCGCATAGGCTCTCAAGCTATCGTTTTGAATCACCAACAAGCGCTTCCCGAAATCTTTTGGGCGATTGACGACAATCGATTGCACGATTGAAAATCTTCTTCAAAATGAAAACGATTTTCATTGCTTTAACCCGCCGGTTTCCATAACCTTCACAGCCCCACTTCCCACGTTCATACGTGAATTAATTGTTAATTTACAATTAATCATTAATTTTTAATTAATAAATATAATCATATTTATTATATCCTATAGTTTGATATTATATATCTTAATATAGTATTTTTTTGTCTAGCTTGATATAAATCATATTTATATCTAATTTTCCTCAAAAATACTGTAACTCATACATTTAGCCAATTATTTCATACATAATTTAATCCTTCAAATTATATCATATATATAATTATACTTCCTCTTGTCAATTTCCTCCAAAATAATGTATCTCTTGTTCAAGCCCCGGAATCAGCCCTTAAGGAAGCCATCTATCAACTTACCACTGTCTCGGGGAAGGAATGTATTCCTAGCTCCCAAATCAGATGAATCCCCAAAATGGTAGGTTTGAATCGGCGAACTGGCCATTCGCAACCATACAAATCAAATGATCGCCCTCAATGGCAGAAGTTCCTAACTCACTCAGGATTGAGGTCATGTTACCTATGGTCATCCTAGTGAAGTGAAGTCTCTATTATGAACGGTGTTATATAACGAGACGTTAACACTTCGTGGTCAGATATTATACAAACTCTTTGTATCGGACGCCCCCGCTCACATGTCCCAACACGAATGATCAGGATCAGACCATCTGTGACAAGTCACAATACTTGTAACCATTCCACAAAGCGGGCCACGTCCATAGCGTTATCAAGATAAAGTTTCCCTCCTATATCCATATACTACAGACCATTTTGGTTATCACTCAAGACATGATCCACTTGTATGTCACCACATACATGCTTGAGTCATACAGATAACCAGGGATTTTATGTTTATTGGTTTGTGGTAAAGAAAATAAAATAATTAACCGAGCAAAACAACAAGATGTGAAGTAAATATCATATATTAACAATTACAAGTGTTCGTATATACTGTTTACAAACTACAAGACACGAGACTTTAGGGCATCAACCTCAACAATCTCCCACTTATCCTAAAGCAAAGTGGAGTGTACAAAAACTTAGTACAAAAACATAAACTAAGGCATAAAAGCCCAGTACAAGAAAATCTCCCACTTGCCCTAGTCCAACCGCAGGCTATCCTGTAGACCCATGCTCTGTAGGTGACTCTCAAACACTGTAGCTGTGAGAGCCTTCATAAATGGGTCAGCAACAATAAAATGGCCTAGTTTAGACTGATCCGTCTCATCTCCTCAACGTCTTGAGGCGTCCTAGGACACATTTCCTTAGACAAAGTGGCTCCATGCCTGAATGGAAGTAGGCCCCTCTTGGAGTCCTACATCGAGTACTTGAGCAACATCCTATCAATGTACGATGCCTGAGACAGTGCTAGCACTTTGTTCTTATGATCCTAAAAAATCTGGATCCCTGAAACAAACTAAGCCTCTCCCAAATCTTTCATTTGAAATTGGGCCGCTAGCCAGTTCTTAACTGCAATCAGTAAACCTACATCATTCCCAATGAGTAGAATAACGTCTACGAACAACACTAAGAAGACTACGGAAGCATTGATGATCGTCTTGTAAATACAAGGTTCATCAATGTCGTCATCCCGATCGACATCGTCCATTGCCTTCTTATAAGACAACGGATCCTCAACGTCGCCATCTGCTACCATAGCAAGGATTTCCATGAATCCCAGATAGCGAACGGGTGGGTTCGCAACTCTCCCACTACGTCGAGGTTCCCTCAACTCTTAAGGTGGAACCAACTCACTGGATGAACTCCTATCAACAACTCTTGTTGATGTAGCAGACTCTTCAACAACTCTTGTTGAAGTTTCAGTAGTTTCATTGGAAAACTCACGTAACACGACTTTGCTTCGTGGACTGTGCTCCCTTATATGATCTTCCTCCAGAAAAGCAGCATTTGTTGAAACAAACAACTTATTTTCCGTTGGATCATAAAAATAACCCCCTCGTGTACCTTTGGGGTAGCCTGCAAAGAGGCACAATCTCGACCGTGGTTCCAATTTCTTAGGATTAGCCTCAAGCACATGTGCAGGGCAACCCCAAATGCGAAAGTGACATAAACTAGTTTTACGCCCGTTCCACAACTCCAAAGGTGTTCTTGCAACACTCTTGGAGGGAACACAGTTGAGTATGTATACCGCAGTCTCCACTGCGAAACCCCAAAACGAGTTCGGTAAGGAAGCGTAACTCATCATTGAACAAACCATTTCTAACAAGGTTCTATTTCTCCTCTCTGCTTCACCATTCGGCTGAGGTGTACCCGGCGCTGAGAGTTGGGAAACGATTCCATGTTCTATCAAATAGTCCTGAAATGCGAAGTGTTTTAATCCGTTTATCCAATGCATTTTCAACTTCAGCCTTGAACTCTTTGAACTTTTCAAAGGATTTAGACTTCCGTTGCATAAGATAAACATACCCGCACCTAGAGTAATTATCAATAAAACTGATAAAATACTCATAGCCACCTCGGGCTCGCACATTTATAGGACCACAAAGGTCAGAATGTACTAACTTAAGAGGCTCCTTGGCTCTATAATTTTTCCAGTAAAAGGTTGTTTAGTCATCTCTGGTAAAGAATTTTCTTCTAACTCACTTAGAAGTCCATTCTTCACCAATCAGAATGTTCTAACTCAAGAGGCTCCTTGAGATTGATATGCCCTAAACGAAGATGCCAAAGATGGGCATTATTTTTTGGAGAAATTTTTCGACGTTTTAATTGAGTTACGACAGTTCTAAACATTTTAGTATTATGGAGGGAATTAATGGCTAACGACCTTAGCACATATAAATTCGATTCCAGATTTGCTCTACAAATAAAAATAGCATCTTTATGAATAAACGTTTTATTCAAATTGAAAGAAACAGTGTATTTATATTGCAATAAACACTTTACAGAAATAAGGTTCCTTTTTAGTTCAGGAACAAGATATACATCATTTAAAATTTAGAAACCTATTCTGTAAAGTCAATTGGAGTCCTCCCACTGCCACAGAAGATATGACGTGCTCGGTGCCTACTCGCATCGTCATCTCACCAACCTCCAGCTGTCACCAAGATCTAATCCCCTGAAAAGAAGAACAGACATGATTAGTGGCGTCTGAATCAATTATCCAGGCAAAAACAATATTCTCCACCAAACAAGTTTCAAGCACAAGTAAATCACATTTACCTTTATCTGCCTTCGCCTTAGCCTTGGCTGCTTTCTTCTCTTTCAGATACCAAGAACAGTTCCTCTTCAGTGTCCATCTTGGTTGCAGTGGAAACACTTTTCCTTAGCAACTGGTGGACGCCTCCTCGGGGCGACAGGCGGTGGGTTAGCAGGTGCCCTCCCTTTTCCCTTACTACCCGTCTACTTCTTCCCTTTTGCAGAGTTAGAAGTAGAAGGTGCAGACTTCGTTCCTAAGGTCGAACCTCTGTGGAACATCCTTGAGGATGAAGCAATATTTGCCTCACCCTTCTGCCTCTCTTTACTTTTCAGTAAAGATTGGTATGTCTACAACTCGTTGAGGAGAATTGTAAGGTTATATTTCATTTTGTTAAAATCACATTACTAACAAAGTACAGGAAGCTCTCCGGCAAAGAATGCAGGATTATGCTAACCTAGCTGCCCTCATCGATGGTAGACCCATTCAACTCCGCCATATTGAAGTGGACCATTATGTTTAGCACATGTTCACGAACAGAGGTGTCTTCTTGCATTTTGGAGTTGAATATGTATTTAAGAGCCTCATGCATAAGCTCTTCAGACGGTTGTCCAAACATCTTCTATAGGGACTCCATGATCTCACAGGCTGAGACCAAAGGCTCATACTTCTTGACCAAGACATCAGAAAGACTTGCCAAGATATAGGCTCGGCCTTCTCATTCGCCCTTGTCCATCGCTCGTATGCCTCCCGAACATTTCGATCGGTATTTGGAGCTGGAATAGGAGGACAAGCCTCTGTAAGAGCGAACATGAGATCCTCGATGATTAGGATCATCGTGATAATGTGTTTCCATGTTGAAAAATTATCGCCAGTAAGTTTTTCGGCGCTTAGCAATGCTAACGTGCCTGATGCCATTTTGAAAATATTGCTGAAAATACGAAAAAAAAAACTTTATTAGATTTGCGAAACCACTTTTAAACCAATCAGTTTTGCAAAATAGTTTCAAGTACCCTAAGTTATAGACTTCTATTTTACAATGATGCCCTAGTGAAGCAGGACAAACGCCACCAGTGGGGTGATCAGTTGCCCCTTCGCTAGGATGAGACATTCTCAACCATTAGGTAAAACCAACTCTTGGAACTGAACCTAACAGCCACCATTTTTCGGTCCAGAATCGTTAACCTTTAACTATTCCACGTAAGTGTAACCCCTCGTTTTCAGTGTCAGAGTCCCGCCCTAATGCGCTTACCGTAGGGAAAAGACAGATTAGGACAAGCAGAAGATCAAATAAAGAAACGCGCAAAACTGCCATCCTTTAGGGGGACACTCCCAGGGTTCCTCGAGGCGATACGCAGTAACGTTATTCAACATAACGAGGGAGACCGAAGGATATGTTGTCGCAATTTCCGCTCCCACTTACTATGAACACTCTCTCCATCCTTCTTGATATTGACCTACCCAAACACCATCCGTTGGGGGGACATGCCAAAGGTGTCACGAGGCTGAGGATAGATCTCACGGTGTGGATTATGTAGGAGAAACATGAAAGGTTTAAGTGAAACATCTTATGCATCAAGTACCTCCCACTGAATGTTCTACCTAGGGATTCATTAACATAGAAAATTCGGCTACTGATTTTTAGTCTGTCATTTTTTTTAAACTCTGCTCATAAACAACATTTGCCTATGAAATATGAACAAGTTCAAGTAGTCACATTTAAACACTTTAATGGACTATCCTTAACTTGCATGCATGCATCAAATCTATCTAATTCACCTTTCCAGGTAAGTTCACAGGTAGAAGTGTTACGTTTCTGCCAACTTAAATACCCCAGCCTAGCCAGAACCCTCCTTAGATAAAAGGTCCCTTATAGATAGATTTGTTACACTTTAACCTTTTATTAGCCAATTTAATCCTATTAGAACCGTGATCTTAAGTCTATGTGATCCAAGTTTTAAACATTTTAAAACCTTGAATTAAACCTAAGTGAGCATGCATGTCTTTCTTGTTTCTTTTAGTTCTAATTTCTCTTTAACTTTTAAAAAGAAACAACTAAAATCATTGCGCACAACTAGGCGTTTATAACATTTATAAAGTAACCTATGTGTCATGCTTCATACAATGTCCGGTCATTAATATATAACTTTTATATAACGCATAATAACCAAGCAAACATGTTATCATTCACCCTTATACTATAACAATTATAATATAAAGATGATGCATGTTATTGCTTTTTATGCATGCATAAATATAACTCTTATATTATATGATGTACGAGCATGCTCTTACATAATTAAAATCATGCTTCTCTAAATTATAACAATTACAACAAAGAGATGATGCATGATCAATGCATAACCTAAGGTGGGATTTACTATATATGGATACCATATGACATATAAAACATACATCGCATGTATTAAACAAAGAATTAATGGACCGGGATGAGCCTTTACAAAAAAATTGGAATGAAAAAACACTATCTATTACAATTTTCATCGAGCAAACCGGTTCATAGGCGAACCGGGTCTTGAATCGCCAGGAGGTCTTCATCGTGTAGCAAACTCCAGTAGGTAGACGATCATTCAACGCACACTAGACGATAGTAGCATAAGTAAACGATCGTGTAGACGACGAGGAGGCTGCGAAGCCTAATCGTCTATGCAATCGTGTGGCGCGACGATAGGTAAATTATTTATCGTGCATTACTAAGCGATCGTTTAGTCAGTTATTAAGCAATTAAGCTTACTGACCTAAACGATCATCCAGTGCGCGCACTTTAAACGATACGCGAGCGTCTCATCGTCTATACGATGCGTGCAACCAGGTAAACAATTTACCTTGCAATGCTAAACGATCGTTTAGTCAGTTACTAAGCGATGAAGCTTGCTGACCTAAACGATCGTCAAGCGCGCCAGCGCGTTAAGCGATCCACGAGCATCTCATCGTCTACACGATGCGCGCTACCAGGAAATGATTTACCTTGCAATGCTAAACGATCGTTTAGTCAGTTACAAAGCAATGAAGCTTGCTGACCTAAACGACCGTCTAGTGCGCGCGTTTTAAACGATACGCGAGCATCTCATCATCTATACGATGCGCGCAACCAGGTACACGATTTACCTTGCGATACTAAACAATCGTTTTGTCAGTTACTAAGCGATGAAGCTTGCTGACCTAAACGATCATCTAGCGCGCGTGCGTTAAACGATACTTAGTGATCGCATACCTGATCGTCAAAGCGATACGATCAAATCTTGATCGCATACTCCTTCATCTGCAGGAAGTGATCAACCCTTAATCATCTCCTTCCTCAAAGAGTCGCAACCTTTGCCCAGAACTTCGACGAACGACGCAAGACTTCAAAAACTTTGAATACAGACTCGATTATGATTAATTATGTGCAAAAATGAAGGGGCCTTTACAAACAACCGTAAATGTAAAAGGAATTAAAGAAACCGAGGCAATGCATCCCGAAAACGTCCATTAATCTGGCACATCCACAGTAGAATTAACATTTAAAACAGCGTAGAAATGTACCCACCATGAATGTATACGTTATTTCGTTGCAACAAATGAAATCTGAGTATCAGTAACCTGGCT
The DNA here is from genome assembly GCF_009727055.1 of Benincasa hispida. NCBI lineage: Eukaryota > Viridiplantae > Streptophyta > Magnoliopsida > Cucurbitales > Cucurbitaceae > Benincasa > Benincasa hispida. The sequence continues at coordinate 72,653,227 of NC_052349.1, forward strand.
CTGATACCAATTGAAGGATCTCAAATCGAGAGTTCCATGAGTGGGCTTAGATTGCTCCGATTTCACAATGATAAAAAACATAAACGATATACATTCAACATATACAATTATGCATATAAAACTCATTATCGGCATGCTCAGAATACAATAAAATAACAAGGAAAGGGTTTATACCAGGGGAAGACTATCTTTGTATGAGTGAACCCACAGCAGCGGAAAACTCCCACCGATCTACTAGCACCCGGCGAGTATGTCAACTGCAACAGCACGATCTGAACGCACACGAACAATGCCGTGGGGACGACACCACCATAAGAGAAACCCGAGTATTCTAGGATTCAAAAACCTAAAGAGTGGGCTCTGGTGAGTTTGGTAGAGGACGGAGGAGAACACGTCGTGTAGACAATAAGCAAGTGGGAGATGAAACTCTACTATCGTATAGCAGAAGTGCTTATCGCATAGAGAAGCTACACGATCTTGTAGGATTTGCTAAACGATCATTTAAAAAAGGTATACGATCGTTTAGCTAAATCAACACACTATACGATCGTTTAGAGAAGCTATCTGATCGTCCAGGCGACAGTGTGCGATCGTTTAGGCGCGAGGTATATGATCATTTAGACGGAGAACGCTATCGCATAGGCTCTAAAGCGATCGTTTTGAATCACCAACATGCGCTTCACGAAATCTTTTGGGCGATTGACGAAAATCGATTGCACGATTGAAAATCTTTTGGGCGATTGATGAAAATCGATTTCAAAAAACGATTTCCATTGCTTTAACCCGCCGGTTACCATAACCTTCGCACCCCCACTTCCCACGTTCATACGTGAATTAATTGGTTAATTATTAAATAATTAATCAATTAATTTAATTAATAAATATAATCATATTATATTTATATCCTATAGTTTGATAT